>NW_022992160.1:1330525-1677696 GCF_902827175.1 Gymnodraco acuticeps | reverse complement strand
AGAGAGAGCTAGCTCGGAGCTAACGGAGATTAGAAGCTGTTTCAACAATAAGGAGAGGGAGAGTCCTCTCCCGTCGGACTGAGAGGCTGAGATAACGTCAGTTTAGGTGAGGTAAAGGACTCGCTGAGCGATTAGATTGTAAACTTTAGTCTAAATTGGTGTCAAACGGTTTGGTCATATGTAAACAAATATTTCCATCTATTTAATATAGTTGTTCAAAATAAGTAAAAAAATAATTCCAATGTCTGTGAAAAAAAAAAACACAGTTTAAAAAGGGAGTGATTAGTAAAATATGCATAAATAAAAAGAAAGAATGCAGACGGTATGATAAAGATGGGAGAGAGGAGTATATCAATGATGTGTTATTGCTTGTGAGCATATTCTAATGGTTTTTGGAGAATTTAAATATATACAGTTCTGTTTCATATGAGTGTTGAGAGTCCCTAATATATTTGTAGAAAGGCAGGAAATGGAATTAAATCGAGAACAATGTTTCATTGCGGAGGACCCCCTGTTTTGTGTGTCCCCCACTTCTCAAACCTAAGTTACACCCTTGCCCATAATGACCAAGTCGCTGCACATTATCCCGCTTATTACATGACCACATTCTCAACAAAGTAATGACATGACTCCCAATATTAATTTAAATGCTTTTATAGATTTAGAAAATGTTTTTCTTGATTTAAAAAATAGTAGGCTATTATCTATTTAAATTGACATGAATCCGCTAAGATTGTTACTGTTTGAACTAACGTAGCAACGGCAGGAACTGCTTCGATAGCGTTTTTGCGGACCTTTTTGATTACAGATTTGAAAACATCGTTGCTTGCTTTAAAAGTAGCACAATTAATGATGTCAAACCTTGGAAAGTATCTAGATATCCCTGACCTAATGCCAGAGTAACTGGCAACTGAATATGTTTTGCCGTTTTTGCCCCGTTACTTCTCCGCTGTTTTCTTGTCCCAGTTTGAAAACTGTATACAGTTAAATCGAACGGACTTCTTTGAGCAGATGTGAGTGTCCTTAACAACGGTCAATAAATCCTTGACAGCGGTCTGTCTGTTCTGGATTAACAACGTGTCACGTGTTCTGAATTGACCAGAATCGTGTATTCAACTAAGCCATGTAATAACTGGTGATCACAGCAAGTCAAATGTAGTATAAGGGTTTCCTGGTGCTAAACAGAGAGATGAATGCCCTGAAATTGTGATTGCTGTTACATGCCGGCCATTGGGTAAAAAAAAAAAAAAAGTGGATTTAATATGATATATTGAATTCATTTAAAGGATTTATTAGCTACCTGTAATAAGCAAGTGATTATTACTTAATTTTGTATTTGGTTAGCAAATGGCAGCTGGCTGCCAATGCTTTACCAATGATCGTTGATTAAGATCATTGATGAATAAATGTAATGTTTATTTAGGACGCTTTGTCCGTAGATAATTAATGAACAGATCAAACCCCCAGAATAAAGTCCTTCATATCTGCCCACATGGAAGTCTAGTTGATTGTGACAGAGACATGAGACCAATCAAAATCCTATCACAGCCGAATAGTGACTGCCAATCTGCCCTGTTATGAATATTTCATAGACGTATACAAACAGCATGACATGGGGGTACCCAATACTCCTGTTACTTCTTATAAGTTAATTAGTCTCACTAAGCAATTAGAATTTCTGATTAGGTAAACAATAAGCATGAAATGAGTTTTCCAAAGCCTTTGCCTCCCAACACAAGTGTCCCTATTGAGAACGTTCTGTTTATTGTTTATGCTTTGCATCCATATAAATGTCTCAAGTGGGTCATGTTTAGATTCTTCTTCCAATATAAGCAAAAATTAATTCATACTAATGTAGTAAAAGAGGTGCAGTGGTGATGAGGAGATGAGATGCAATCAGTCCTCTGCTCGGAGCAGGATGGCTTCTATCAAACACACAGAGGCTAATTACACCTCTGAGTCATCCTTCCATCTACCTCACATCACATATCTGCTGCTCGCCCTTATTATAGTCATCTTATACTGACATGTACTTTAATCCGCTCTATTTTAATCAAGTCAGTACTGTATGGGAGTTAACATTGTTTTTCATTGTTTGTTCTTTCTTCTCTCCAAGACACAGAGACATTTTTGCTTGCATTTAAAGTTTCTGAATTTAAGTGAGATATTTGCTCTATTTGGGTCTCTAATAAAGCTTTAGCTGCTATAGGTCCCACTATGTGAATTGTCTCAATTTTCAGAAACCATGTTCTGAGTACAATGCTACATTTAAAAATCCCCCCTTTAGAGCTGATAGTTTTTTTGTTTTTTTAATTAGAGTACCACACTATTGCCTTGTAATTGACATGAGGCTGTATTGTGATGCAAAAGCACTTATATGTTTTTCTTTTGTATTTAATTAACCTGTTATTTTCTGATATGTTCACGTGCAATGCCAACTCAAATATTTAGCAGGTGAAGTTATAATTACTTTAGTAAACTTAGGCTTTTTGGGAACGTTGATGATTGTTAAGGCAAAGTAAAGCAGGTGGAATGTCTCCTGAGGTGTTGAATATTTCTGTAAATGCTGCAGACATGCTGATCAGCACAGAGCTTCAGGGTGAGGGGAAAGAGAGAATGTGGAATGGCGGCTTTGCTTCATTAAAAAAATTATTATTATTAAAAAGGCGTTAACGTCTATCTCCCCTTGGTAACTGGTGCTAGTTTGGTTCATAGATTGTTCAATTTGCAAACCCCTGAAAACCAGGTTGCTTCTCAACTGACCAGAACCCAAGCTTTTCTCAGCAACGCCACATATCACTCACAACATAACAATATAGCACTACATATGACATATGGGCTTGTTTGCTTATATTCTTACGAGCCAGAAGGAATTGGAGAACGATTTCCTCAACGTTAAGCTATTCTGCTGAAGTGGTACTCTGGCATTTAGCCTACACTGAAATGTGGACTTTACGTAAATGTATTATGTCAACAGATTTCACATAACTGTATTATGTTAGTTGAAAGCAATAATAATAAGTTTAAATAGGTTCAACTTAATATTATTGCTTTAAACTAACCTAATATAGATATGTGGAATTTGTTGAACTATTACATTCAATTAAAGTCAACGTTTCAGTTTTTTCAGTGCACCATTTACTGTAGGTAGCTGCTGCTGGAAATGATTATATTGTAGTTGTGTTCTCTTTCGTCTTCAATTCAAAATGCAAAGCACACATTTGAGAACGATATACTCTCAGTTTCTAAATACAATGTTTCTCCAGTAACACTGGTGTTTTTTGTACTGCTTGACCCCAAGATGTTAGATAACCGCACATTTAGGAAAATATCAAATGCATGAAAATGTATGCATAGAAAGACTAATGTTGATAATTGGTTGCAATAATAAGTAGCCAGATTATTTATACCCACTCAGAGTCAAATTCTAATGAACAGTGAAGTACAGAGAGACTGTGTCACAGTACATTCACCTTCTCTCAGCAGTCCTCCAACCTCCTAAACTCTCATTTAAACACTGGATATGGCAGTGTGAATTCTAACAAGAAGAATAAAGCAGTCTCTTTAATACGACTGCAGCCCTTTACTCTGGTGCTCCTGCTCCTTATTTCCTTATTGGACCGATGTATATGCATGAGGAAACACTGCATCAACCTCTGTGGCAAATGTACCCATGGAGGACTAAAGTCTGATATGACAGGTCACCCATCACCCATGCATTGTATTCATGAGCAGTTAAATGAATGAATTGATGAATAAATGCATAACAAGAATCCGCTAAATTGTTGTGTAAATGTCAAAGGATGCTTGATCCGCTGAAGCTTTGTGATTTCATTTCGCAAGAGAGGCTGATTGGCTGGTGTAAATTGGAAACAAGTACTGTATCTTCAATAGAAGAACAATCTCTGAGCTTCTAAGCTACTACTGTGATGAGGATATTATTGGTTGGTTTAGAAAGTGCAGACTGGAGGGATGCTACCTGCAGCCGCCTGTCTGCACAGACTGTACACAGACCGCGGCTATTCAGTGTGTTATCTCACTATTTAGTCTTTTGTGTCTGCCCGATGGAGACATAAGGGCTGTGGGGAACATCCAAAAGCAATCTGCTGTAACAAGATGTCTCAGTTTGTATACATGCTTATCACGGAGCCAGGCACCAGGTTTGACTGTTATTATTCATGATACAAGATGCCTTTGATCCAGGCGCTCGGCTCCACACAGCATCGTCTGCTTGCAACATCTTCTCTCAGAAACACTTGCACCATGTTGCTAAGACCACTTCTGCACGGAAATACTGAGACATTGACTTTAATGAAATATATTATGTCAACAGATTTCACATTAAGTTTGAATAGGTTCTACTTAATAATATTGCTTTGATCTAACCTAATACAGTTATGTGAAATCTGTTGACATAATACATTTAATTAGTAAACACTTCAGTTTTTCAGTGTGCTGTGTTGATGTCCAACCAAATGCCATTACTTTCTGCTATTTAAAATCCTTAACAAAGTGTTTATTAAAATGATATGATTAGGTGGTCTTTTTTTAGGTGGTCTTTTTTTGTCCAACATTGTTTGAAGGCAGCATATTTATTGGGAAAAAAAAATATATAGATAAATCCATGATGTAGACCAATGAGTTCACACTTCTGTGTTTTTTTGTCGAGTGGAAGATATTGTAGCGGCCAGAAATGTTTGATTACTTGGAATCTGTGTTTCAACCAGGAGGGAATCATGAAAGAGCAATGTCATTGAGAATATTTCTTCTGATACAGTTATTAGCTAGAATTGAGATAGTTGACACAATTTAATAGCTACGTTTTAGTAAAAATACTTTTTCTAAAACATTTTATATACAATTTTGGGTTTAAGATAAAATGTTGGTACAATAGTGAAGCTAAGCACCTTTATTTATTATTATAAGTATTGCGACACATCATAAACCACCTGTTGAAATTCAAGTGTGTAAATATATCTTATCTTGACTTGTTATGATCGTCCAAGGACAACATTTGAAAACCAGATAACATTCAATGAAATTCTTAGGAAAGTACAGATCCATATAATAAGTGATTCCTAGTTTCTTTTTCTGTCGAAGTAGAAAAATAAAAATATTTTCATTTTTAAATGTGGCCTCTGGATTACGGGCTGCACAACAAGTTTACATTTGAAACCCAATCACAATTTTGTCTTTTCACATTTGCATGATCGCCGCGATATTGGCATATAAAATGCGCTCTAACAAACTCTGCAGTAAATCAAAAAGCTAATATCATCCAGCGATCAATATGTTTTCACTTACATATCTTGAGTCACCTTGCAACGGCAGTCTGAGAATGACTTTCCTGAATGATGAAGTCCTTAGGTAAGAAGCTTCAGGTAAAGCTTAACAGCACTGTGGCAGTGTTTGTGGTTGTGCAGCAATCTTTAGCATTAAAAGTAAAAGTTTACCAGATTGCTGCGTTCAACTTTAAAACGTTGCCTCCAAAATGTAGGGTGTTATTTGCTTTATTTGTTTAATGCTCCCTCAAGTCAACAAAGAAGCTTGTAGTGCAACTTCAGCAGTTTGATGGACAGGTGAGGACGGGCTGCATGATAGAAATCTGTTAGCAGAGAATCCCATATATATGTGTGTTGTATAATGTGTGTTTATAGATTTGGGCTGTGGCTCAGTGGATAGAATAGTGGACTTCGAATCAGGGGGTACCAAGTTCGAGTCCCACTGTAGTCAGCATGTCGTCGTGTTCCTGGGCAAGACACTTCACCCCAAAATTGTTCCTGTGGGGATTGTCCGCAGTAGTAAGTCGCTTTGGATAAAAGCGTCTAACAAATGACATGTAATGTAATGTCATTTGGATTTGAGGAATAAGTCAAGATTTCAAGAAAAAACACAAGCCTCAATTTCATGTCTGTGCGTAAATCACAGCGCTGAAGGCCGGAAGTTAGCCTAGCTTAGCAACGATTGAAAGCAGAAGCACCATGGATTTAGATACTGTAAAGAAATACAAAATAAGGCATAACATAAATATATTAGTATATTAGTTCATAATCAGAAGACATTGAGTTCATGTATTCCATCCATTATTCAAGTTCTATCGATTGAGGAAGGCAGATCCAAATATATTTCTGAAGAGCAATATTTTTGTGTTTTTGTGATCTATTATGGTGAGATCTTTGGTTTAGCAATATTTATATTTTATGTACACCTCTCAGTCTGCTGAAAAAGTGCAATTGCAATGTCAGTTATTTTCTAATATGGTGGAACCCTATGTTGTACGTTGGCAGGATTGTAGTTCAACATACAGTAGAAGAGTAACCCTAATACATAAATAAATAAAGTATTTTATCACAAAAAACTAAAGGAATAATAGTGATCTCAATATTGATCAAAAGTAGTCATGACAGCCATAATCGTTTTACACTACTCTGGAGACTTGGATCGAACAAAGGCATTTCTAAACAGAAGCTGATTTGAAAATGGTCCAATCAGAGGAGGAGCTGGAGACTGGAATGTCCACTGATAAAAGTGACTGTACTAGAGCATACTAGAGCATCCTCCCATGTCTGGTCATTGTTCATGTTAGACAGGGTGTGTGTGTGTGTGTGTGTGTTGTGTGTGTGTGTGTGTGTGTGTGTGTGTGTGTGTGTGTGTGTGTGTGTGTGTGTGTGTGTGTGTGTGTGTGTGTGTGTGTGTGTGTGTATAAATGTGGATGTACACAGCTCTTCAATCAATAGCAATTACGAAGACACATAGCTGATTGCTGACCTCAGAGTGTGTGTCCATGTGTGTCATGTTCCCCCCCCCCGAATCAACACACCATCACAGTTTGTTCAGTCCAGGCTTGACTGCGCTGGGATCAGTGATAAAGGTAAAGCTTGTCTCAGCACTTCAACAGAGCTGTACAGATAAGCATCAGATGGGCATGAAGAATTCATTTAAACAGCTCCTCAGAACGGTGTGTTTAATAAACAGAGCCTCGTGGTGCGGCAGTGTGCTGCACTGTGCAGATGATCATTTGATGAAATAAAGCACATTAGTCCATTAGTGGGAGTGATAACGTGCACACAGGCTGCCACAGTGACTAAAACAGCAGAGAATCTGAACTGCTGGATCATCTGATGAAATACAGCAATAATCTGCAGTCATATCAACACTCGTCCATTATGCTACCATCTCATTTAGAAAGGTAAACAAAAGTTAACCAACAGTCAGTTCACCTGCCTGAGCTGGTTTCATGTCAGCTGTTCACTCAATTAGGGTGGGGGCTACCTTGTGATGGACAAGTGTCTAACATTTTTTCATTTAACAGCTTTAACCCTTTCAGAATCAGAATGGAGTTTATTGCCAGGTAGGTTTACACATACAAGGAATTTGCTCTAGTGTACGATGGTGCGAACATAAACAACATAAGAAAAATGTTTGTTAGAGAAGGTAAAAAATATAAGGATTATAAAAATAGAATCTAAAAAGTTTTAGCATTGAAAAGCAATAAAGATAAGTATTAACAATACATTTAAATCAAATCTAAGAATCGAAAAAACTGAAAACTTGGTACAGTGAATATATGGCAATATATGATAACCTGCAGTGTGTTATATTTTAAAATGGAGGGCTGTGCAGAAGAATGTGCAGCGATGTGCAAAATATCCATAGTGTGATCTCAGTGGATGAAGGCTTATTGTGACATTATGATCTCATTATGACAACTGGACGACTCTAACAGACGGTAGATAAGTGCATTTATCAATCAGTCAATAACATCTGGTGTTCTGGGTTCTGCTGCATTGAAACACACAACAAGCGATCACAGAGGGATTCAAACGGATTCAACACACTGCCTTTGAGAAAACTCAAAGGCAGTAATGGCCTTGAGAGGAAGATGTACATTTAGTTTCAACTGTTAAATGCATACAAATATGTGAAGTAAATACAATTTCATTGCAGCTTTTACAGGGTGATTTGAGGTATCTGTGGACAGGAAAGAACCTCCATCATGTTGCTGTCTGAATGACAGTTACTGCTCGATATCTGATCCTAATAAAAGTCTTGTATTGACAAAGCTATTCATCAGCCTGAATCACATAATCTGCAGCATCTCACTGAGTCAGCGTGTGCAGTCTAACCTGTGTAAACCCTGCACACACACGCTGAATAATGCAGCGCAGACCACACACAGCTGCCTTCTGTGGTCAGTCAGAGTGTGTGTGTGTGTGTGTGTGTGTGTGTGTGTGTGTGTGTGTGTGGTGTGTGTGTGTGTGTGTGTGTGTGTGTGTGTGTGTGTGTGTGTGTGTGTGTGTGTGTGTGTGTGGGTGTGTGTGTGTGTGTGTGTGTGTATGGAGGTGACCAGGGTTTTTCCTCAGTGTGTTGCAGTAGCACACTTTTAAGCCCTGGAGAGATTCACAACCTGCCTTGCATCAGCCCCCCATCTAAGCTGTGTCTCCTCAGCCTTAGTGGACATGGCAGCCTGCTCACAAGCATTTTCCTCCACAGGGACATTTATCCCCCACACACACACATTCACACACATTCCCAGACATCACTCTCCCTGCCCCTGCTCGATCAAAGCTATCCACACAGTAAATAAACATATCAAAATGGCCAACAAAAGAGCCGGTGACTGCTGTGGAAGAAAAGAAGAAAGACTTGGGAAACAACAAAGTGAGGGCTCTTTGCTGTTGGATCACAGGCGGGAGGAGTGTGATGGCGGCGCGGTGGATATGTGAAGGTAAACATGCAGAGAGAGGCTCCTGCACTGAAGGCCGGCAACAAAGATTTCATCCAGACGAGAAATAAATATATGGTGCATAATATTGATGTATGGGAGCTGGCTTTGAAATGCTCCCTCAAGTCAACTACAAAGAAGCTTGTAGTGCAAAATCAGCAGTTTGATGGACAGGTGAGCACAGGCTGCTTTATAGAGATCTGTTAGCAGAGAATCCCATATATCTGTGTGTTGAATAATGTGTGTTTATAGATTTGGATTAAAGGAATAATTCAAGATTCCAAGAAAAAACACGAGCCTCAATTTCATGTCTGTGTGTGAATCACAGCGCTGGAGGCAGGAAGTCAGCATAGTTTCACAACGGATTTAGTTACTGTCCCGAAAATATATTACATTATCCTTATCACAAGACATTGAGTTCATGTTTTCAATTCATTATTCCAGTTCTATCTATTGAGGTAGGCAGATACAAATATGTTTCTGAACAGTAGTATTTTTGTTGTTGGGTGATCTATTATGGTGAGATCTTTGGTTCAGCAATATTTAGAGAACATCAATCTAAAACTCAAACCAAGAACGCTGGATCCAACATTATATTACTTTTTATTTATGGATATGTAATGCTTAAAAAAAAGTTTCATATGGTGGAATTGTATGTTATGATCAGTCATGTGACAATCTAGGCACATAAACAAATATTCATTTGGATAATCTGGAAATAAATTATAATCAGAAAATAGTTATTTAGGGCCTATAACCTGAAAAACTGAAACATTGACTTTAATCACATGTATTATGTCAACTAAATTAGGTTGAATGCAATCATATTAAGTTGAACCTAATATTTTGTTATTTAAACTGGATGTTTTTGCTCTCTACTAACATAATACAGCACATCTCAACCCTTCCAATGTTATAAACTACAGGCCTGTCTCTCTACTCCCGTTCCTGTCTAAAACACTTGAACGCGCTGTCTTTAAACAACTCTCCTGTTATCTCCATCAGAACAACCTTCTGGATCCGCACCAGTCTGGTTTCAAGGCAGGTCACTCCACAGAAACTGCCCTCCTTAATGTCACTGAGGAACTGCACACTGCTAAAGCAGCCTCCCTCTCCTCTGTCATCATCCTTTTGGACCTGTCTGCTGCATTCGACACGGTGAATCATCAGATCCTCCTTCACACTCTCCAAGAACTTGGAGTTTCAGGCTCTGCACTTTCCCTCATCACCTCATACCTGAAAGACCGTACCTACAGGGTAACTTGGAGAGGGTCCGAGTCCGACCCTTGTCAATTAACTACAGGGGTCCCTCAGGGCTCTGTTCTTGGTCCCCTCCTCTTCTCCCTGTACACAAACTCGCTCGGATCAGTCATTAGCCCGCATGGTTTTTCATACCACTGCTACGCTGACGACACCCAATTAATTCTGTCCTTTCCCCGCTCAGAGACCCAGGTCGTCGCACGCATCTCTGCTTGTCTAGCTGACATCTCTCAGTGGATGTCTGCTCATCACCTCAAGCTCAACCTTGACAAGACTGAGCTGCTCTTCCTCCCGGGAAAAGATTGTCCCACTCTTGACCTGACAATCAACATCGGCACCTCTGTTGTTTCCCCGACTCAGACTGCAAGGAATCTGGGTGTGATCCTAGATAACAACCTGTCCTTCACTGCTAGCTGCTACAACCCGTTGCTGCAGATACACGCTTTACAACATCAGGAAGATACGTCCCCAGCTGACACAGAAAGCGACTCAGGTTCTGGTCCAGGCTCTCGTCATCTCACGCCTAGACTACTGCAACTCCCTCCTGGCTGGTCTACCTGCATGTGCCATCCGACCTTTGCAGCTCATCCAGAATGCAGCGGCTCGTCTGGTCTTCAACCTTCCTAAATTCTCCCACACCACGCCGCTCCTCCGCTCCCTTCACTGGCTTCCGGTAACTGCTAGAATCCACTTCAAGACAATGGTACTTGCTTACCATGCTGCCAATGGATCTGGCCCTTCCTACATCCAGGACATGGTTAAACTGTACACCCCAGCACGTGCACTCCGCTCTGCATCAGCCAAACGGCTCGCTGCACCCTCGCTGCGAGGGAGACCCAAGTTCCCATCAGCAAAAACACGTGGGTTTGCTATCCTGGCTCCAAAATGGTGGAATGAGCTCCCCATTGAGATCAGGACAGCAGAAAGCTTACACATCTTCCGGCGCAGACTGAAAACTCATCTCTTTCGACTCCACTTCGAGTGATAGAATTATTAACAAAGCACTTATATACTAATAAAGGACTGGCTTATCTAAAGCCAGTTGAGTAGCACTTGAAATGTTTTTGCTCTATGAAACCTGATATACTTATATGATTCTGTCTTCTTCAAGTTTGTATCTTGTTGGTCGAACGCACTTATTGTAAGTCGCTTTGGATAAAAGCGTCAGCTAAATGTAATGTAATGTAATGTCCTCCTCCTCACCTACAAGTCCCTCCATGCCCATGCCCCCCAGTACTTATCGGACATCCTTCGCCCACATGCCCCACCCCGGAACCTGCGGTCTTCAGACTCTGGGCTGCTTACCACCCCCCGCACCAAACTGCGAACCTTCGGGGACAGAGCCTTCAGTGTGGCAGCCCCCACCCTCTGGAACGCTCTCCCTGCGGTGATCCGCAACATCCCCACGCTTGACGCCTTCAAAAGGGCCCTCACGACCCATCTGTTCACCAAGGCCTTTGGCCCCTAATCTATTTGTTGTTTTGTCTGTCTGACTGTTTGTCTGACTGCCTTTTGTTATATTTGTTTCTACTCCTGTTCTTCTCTGTAAAGCAACCTTGGGTCTCATGAAAGGCGCTATATAAATCCAAGCTATTATTATTATTATTAATAATGGGAAATATGTTTACATAATACATTTAATCAACGTTTCAGTTTGTTCAGTATAAAATAGGGTTAAGAACACTTAAAACTAACAGGGACTGCACCTGAACTCAACGTGTGTTCAACTAGACGTTGTGAAAACCAGTGAAGTACTTTTAGAAACTGCTGCCCTCTTTCCCCACTCTGTATGGCACTATAGAGCTGGAATTCCAGAAGTATTTACCTCATTTTCATTTCCTATTTTAGTTTTCAAAAAGAAAAGCTGATTGAAGAACAGGATCACAGCATCAACACCCTTAATTATCCCACACTGAAAAAACTGAAATGTTGACTTTACATAAATGTCAACAGATAAACATAATACGAATAAATAAATACGAATGTTACTTTTATATTTAAATAACTATTTAATAACTAAATGTTTTTTTTATTTTATTTGAATTATTATGTGCATGCCTTTTCTAATAGTGTTTTATTTATTTGTTGTCTGTATCTTCAGCTCTATCTTTTGCTGTAACAATGTAAATGTCCCCTCTGTGGGACAAATAAAGGTATTCTGATTCTGAATGCTTCATTTATCTCCCCGGTTGACATCTCACACATGAGAGAAACATTTATTTTAGTTACTCTACTCTATTGATTACAGTTCTACATATTGCTTTTCAATTACTTGCACTTGTAATGCCAATAACCTGGAACCCCCCCTTTCATCATAACATGAATATATCATATTTTCTGGGATAATTAATGACTCTCAATAGAGGATCCAGAATTTCTGTGTTCAGCACTGTCTTGCACTGTGAAAGGAAATCAATTCATGACAAGAATGTATTAATTGGGAGTAATTGTACAAGCCTGATTCTCAGAATAACTTGCAGATTGCCAACTACTGAAACAAAGAGGTTGAACTAAGCAGGATGAAATACTTGTAGACGCATAATATTTATCGGGAAGTTCATGAGATCTTTCTAGAGGGTTATCAAGAATAACTTTTATCCAATGACCTTTTCCCTCTCTGTCTGTGTCTGTGTATTCTCTTGTTCCGATTAACCAGCCAAATCTTTTTTCTTGTTTTGTATCTATATCTACGCCGGGATCCGGAGTCGAGGCCGATCCTCTTGCTGTAGTCCTGTGTCTTGGATCCTCTATCCTGAGTTCTGGATTAAGTCGTGGACTTCGGGTCGTGGCTGAACCTGTCTCTGCGGTCCTGCCTTGGGTCTCGTCATGCTGCTTCCCTGATGGCTTCCACAGGATTGTAGCTGACATCCTCGTGGATTCATCTTCTTATTACAGACACATGCATTTCCTAACATTCGGTCTATATGCTGTAAAATGTATTATCTCTTTGATTTACACACGGCATCTATTGCACGTCTGTCCATCCTGGGAGAGGGATCCCTCCTCTGTTGCTCTCCCTGAGGTTTCTCCCATGTTTCCCCTTAAACTGTGGGTTTTCTCTGGAAGTTTTTCCTTGTACGATGTGAGGGTCTAAGGATAGAGGGTCTAAGGACAGAGGGTCTAAGGACAGAGGGTGTCGTTTTTCTCATACTGATATTCTGAACAATCTGTGCTGTTGTATTTGCTGTAAAGTGTCTCTACTGTAGGCTATTTTTATTATATGTACAGCACTTTGGCTCGACCAAAAATCGTTTATAAATGTGCTATATAAATAAAACTTGATTTGATTTGATCGGGAGGGGAGGATTCACAGTAATGTAGAAGCACAAAGCACTGCATGTGGTTGTCCAAGCCTTCACTCTTCCATCAGTCTATCCATTGTTCCGAGTATCCTGTTGGCTTCACTTTTTAATATGCCAATGAAGGATGATTGATTTGATTCAGACGCAGCCTCATGCCGAGCCTGTGGCAAAGACCAGGAGCTGCTTTAATCGTTTCTGACAGGGAAATCAAAGATCAAGATGGAGTGCTGCACTAAATGGTAGGTCTTTATAATTACAGGGCAGGTGGGCTTCAGCCGGGCAGAAATAGTGGCTTGACTCATAGCTGCGCAGAATTTGGCTTAATAATTAATGAAGCAGAACCCCCTCCCTGCAGAGTAGCAGGACTAGCTGTTAGAAAATGCACTTCACTCATGATGAAATACCACCCAGCTTTGAAGACATATTTCCATCTGCCACACACAATCACCTCCATCAGTGAGAAATCCTTTGCCAAACCACTGAAAGGCTTCGTTAGTGTGAAATACACACAGAGGTCTCTTACCTGCAGTGATCCATTAAAGCTCACCTCTGGTGCCATTAATAACCGGAGCTACAGCTCTCTTTTATTGCTCCTGCTAGGACACTTGCATCACAGAAAAGGAAAGTTCATGGTTTAACTGGTCGTATATCTCCATTAAGATCCCGCACTGTGACAAATTAGAACAACTGCGACAGAAATATTGCTGATTTACTTCATTGTGTTCTAAAAGTAGAGGAAAACCTTTGCATTTATAGGTAAATAACTATGTCATTAAGAGCAGGAAATAACCAACTAATGTCAGAGCAGTTTCATCTCGTGAGCTCTCTGAAGTGCAGAGCCTGTTGTGACGCAAGTCCAAATACCACAGCTGTCCTTTGTGGGGAGCAGGAATCCACCGATAAACTCATAAAGCAGGACAAATCATGCTGGCTCACCCTCTGTTACACTAAAGGACAAAAGCAGAGCGTGTGTTTTCAGTTAAACTGATGCAGATTAAGCTTGATGAGTGCCTCGCATGTGTATCCGCTTCAGGTCAACTTTTCAGAGTGGATTTGCTTTCAATTACATGATGTAATGAATCCATCAAGTGAACTTGGACAAATGAATGAGAACAGAACTGTGCAGGACTTGTGTGTGACTTCAAAGTAAAAGTGACCTGCAGTGAATCATATTAGGCGTTCTGTAGGGCTGAGACAGGAATGAACACAACAAACTGGATTCTGGAGAAAGTGTATATTCTGTACTTCCTTAATCATTCACACACAAAAAGTCTATACAAATTGTTGTCCAGTCAAAACCTGGCAAACATTTACCTTATTTATGAAATCACATTCAAATAATAAGAAAGATATGAACATATTCTAAGGGTCAGGTCAGAAGACAAGTATAAATACATTTCAGTTGTTAACGTATTGGCTGGGAAAGCCTACATATTTAATGTTAAATCATCTGCATACACAGAAATATTGGTTTGATGAAAGTTGGTAAGAAGTTGTAAAAATGGTTTACACCAAGAACACTTCTTAGAGGAACGATGTTAGTCTGAGACGGAATACGATAATAATGGGGAGCTTGTTTCACTATTTTTAATGATGTGCGAATATTAAATGTTAGTAGTTTATTATTTATGAAATGATATACATATGAAATTATATGTATCTTGTTATCTAGTCTTGTATAATGTATTATACAACATACCAGCACATATGAATGCAAATGTGCATGTGTGCATACTTGTGTACCGATACAGAAAAAAGGAATAGGTTTTGTATTTGATGACTTAATTCCTCGATTAATTATTTTTAGAAATGAGTTGCTGTTGTTTGGAGATACATCATGATTGTTAATTAATGTGTTATTCCTTAAAGGTGGGGTAGGTAAGTTTGAGAAACCGGCTCGAGATACACTTGTTGTTATATTCCATAGAATGCTCTTAACATCCCGATGGCAATGAATATCTGAAGTGCTTTGACAAAAAATCTATAAAAAAATGTCATCTGTGGAAGCCGTGGCGCTGTAAAAAGCACGACCAATCATCTGAGCCGGCCCGGCTAAAGTAACTGGATGGCCTACCTGCCTGTCAGCCTTCCATCTGTGCACAAATGTATCTCGTGCCCTCATTGGTCATGTGCGTGTTCGTGTGTGTTGGAGGAGGGGCTCTGTAAGGAAGTGGCAGATTTTTTCCGGCTGTGTATTTTCTAATTCTAGCGCACTCGAGCTGATTTCTCCAAAATGACCTACCCCACCTTTAATGGGAGGACTTGGGTAACGAGGAAGAGGAGAGCGAGAGAGAAGAATATTTGAATATATATAAAATACATAAAACAAACAACAAATAAAATAAATAATGATGTATTTAATATTCATATACTTTTTTTTAAAAACTTTTTAAACTTTCTCTATCTGTCTTTGTTTTATTCCCAGTTATTATTTGTTTCTCATTTGTTGGAGTTCAGTCATCTTGCTTTCTTTTTAGTTTTTATTTGTTTGTTACATGCCGGTCACTTGTACCGAACAATAAACTAAGACAGAAAAAGAAAGAAATTAAATACATCACTACACTGGTGATCTCTTGCTCATTTGTATTGCGTTTGTATATGTGTGTGTGTGTGTGTGTGTGTGTGTGTGTGTGTATGTGTGTGTGTGTGTGTGTGTGTGTGTGTGTGTGTGTGTGTGTGTGTGTGTGTGTGTGTGTGTGTGTGTGTGTGTGTGTGTGTGTCTGCTGCGGCGCTCCATGTCCAGTCGGTGGAGCCTGACAAGGAGCCGGTTTTGTGCGTTTGAGTCAAGGGGGTTATTGTCTGACCAGACAGCAGTTAGGAGGCCACACACAGGTTAGTGTGACCCCTGACCCCTGAGCATTATGTCCGGAGTGAGGGCAGCGAGTCAGCTTTTTTGCTGATTTGCGGGAAGTGGAGAAAACATTGACCCAGCAGCTTTAGGATGGATTTTCTTCTGGGTGCTGAGCTGCAGTTCCGGACTGATTGCTGCGATCTGAAGCAAAGCAGACCAACCTTTCTCCCAACGTAAACACACATGGTGTGGATTTGTATCATATAAAGGCTGGCATTCTTTGTTGCTTAACTGTTTTGGAGACAGCATTATCTCAAATTCTCCACCGATACAGTATTTATGTCTGGTGTGCCGGAGCCACTGAGGAGCCAATGAAACGCCAGAATACTTCAAACAGCTTCTGTCCTACAGGAACAGCCCGTTTGTTGCGTGCCATTTTAAGAAAGAGGACATTGACCCTTCACCTGTTTGGGGGGGGGCTTCCTGTTTGTCTCCCGCTCACCATCTACAGAAAACAGGTCCTTATTTACTTTCTCTCTCAAGCCAAGGTGTCCATTTACCTCAAGGAAAGACGTCAAAAATATAACATATAAGATGATGTTGGAAGGTTTCCTTTAGCTAACTGTTCTGCTCACAGCCTAGTTTCTCTTTGTGCTGTGAGCTTATGTTTTCATGAGGTACCAAAGTCTGTTATATTTAGTTTGAAGCTGTCATTGCAAATTCATAAATTCAAGTCATTCTGAAGAGTGTTGATCTCATTTTCATTACTGTAAGTTATTTCCACAAATAAAAATAGTTGGTGAACATAGTGAAACATTTAGCAGCTGAAGAGTCAGATTGTGTTCTGGTGAATTGGTGGAAACCAAAACAAATGTCAAAGAAGAGAGAATATTATTTCTACAGTTAACCTTCCATTTATTGTGAAAAAAGATAAAAGTGGTTTCTTTAAGTATTTCATTGACTCATCAGGTCAGTGCTGTTGTAAAGCAAGACTGTCCCTATTTATCCGGTTAACAAAATCACAACTCTTACATTATAATACATAACATATAACATTATATTACATTTATTTAACTTATCTCAAGAGACTTACAATAATTGCAATCATCCATGAAGAAACAAACTTACAACAGCAAAACACCTCCAGGTATATTTGCTTCCAATAAGCCAAACCAAAGGTTGGCTAAGGTGCAGTGCAAACAGATGAGATTTTAGTCTGAGACGGAAGATGATAACCATGGGGAGCTTGTTGCACTATTTTGAGCGAGTGTGTGTGCTGGAGTGTAAGGTTTAACCATGTCGGGCATTAGGAAGATCCACTCACAGCATGGTAGTCTTGAAGTGGATTGGACTGCCATTTGTAACCAGTGAATGGAGCGAAGTAGCGTGGGAGAACTAAGGTAGTGTTGAACTTTCCTGTCGGCTCTCAGACCGTGGTCGAGGAAACAGGGGGGATGGCTCTCTCTTCTCCCAGGCAGAAGCAACACGTTTCGGATTCAATAACCCACTTTATCAAATCACTGGAGAGAGGCAAGCTCGTCTTGGGAGGTCGTTGTATTTATTTAGTTCTTCCGTTTCACAAGATACATCACAGACCTATGTTTTTTCCTGCTGCCTCGTTTCATTTCCAAAAAAACATAATATACCGCTCGCTCACTCTCGCTCAGTGGCGGTTCTAGACCAATTTGACTGGGGGGGCCACTGGGGGGCCAGTTATTTTCTGAGGGGGGCACAATAAATGCAGGACGAAAAAGAGAACTAGACAGTATGAAGTAATTGCGTATAAGAAAACAATGCAATACAGTTATTGGTATTTGTTTCAGTACACTTATTTATTTCAGATATATCTTATAGTTATTACTGTTAGCTTCAGCTTAAGTTATAGTACAATTTTTGCACTAACACCATATCATATTTATATAAAAATAAAGACAATGAACAGTTACATCTCTACTTTACATCTACAATTACACGGATACAATAGTTTAACTCACCTTCAATTATCGTGGTAGTCTCTCGAAACGTAGGTTTCAATCAGTCTTTCTTGGATGCAACAGCCTCTGATGATCCGAGATGAAAAGCGTTTATTTTTCGCTCTAATGGGTCTGACTAGAATCACGAATAACGTTAGTTCCGCCTATTCCGTCATTCAATAAATCGTGTAATAAATCATACATTTTTCATTGTTTTCACTTTTCATTTTTAGGGGGGCCACAGGGGGGGTCAGAGGTCATTGTTAGGGGACACTGGCCCCCCTGCCCCCCCTAGAACCGCCCCTGCTCTCGCTCTACCATACCCACACACACATGCACGCGCCACACCCCTCTCTTAAAGGGGTAGCGATCTCACTCTGCATTACCCTAATGTCATATCAGTAGGTTGTAGACCAGTCGAGGTCAGGTGGCCCTTACACCAGCCAGGACTGAGTGGAAGTAGCTAACGTGTGCAGTGCAGGAGCGGACCCAGCAGCATTAGAGTGGTGCAGTGATGAGTCCTAAAACCCGGAAGTGAGTTAGCATTTTATCACTACTGGTTCCCTCGTCTCAGAGTCAATGTTTTTTTTAAGTAGTTTTTGGAAAATAGCTGGAAATAAGGTCTGTGGTTGACACAAATGTAAGAGACGGATCACGTCAGGGCCATCCCTCCCTACAGGAAGATCATGCAGACTGCGTGGGGTCTCACCTCGCGGAGGCGGCCTCATCTTGCGGAGGGAGCCTCAACTGAGCCGCAAATGCTGCGAACCTATGCGCTTATGGCGTGGCACGGTTTCGCCGCTCTGAGGCTCCAGTAGCACCCCCCCCCCCCCCCCCCCGTCAACGCTCGCGAAACAGTGGGCCTCATCATCTAACTTTGCATGGGGCCTCAAGTTGGCCAGGGACGGCCCTGGATCACGTTATGTACGACAGTAAATACACCAGCAGTGACCCCACTAATGATTTTAGAAAAGTTAACGTGTCTGAAAAATGATGGTTAAAACAAACGCTTCAACTTGTACAATTTTGAATCTGTATTTTTGAACATCGATCTTAAGTTGGCGTGACGTTGAAGATCGTGCGACCCTGCTGTAGTTTGTTTATAGCATTCGATTCGATTTATTATTCGAAAATTATAAAAGTAGGGTAGACATGTGGAGATTATCCGGCTGAACAAAACGTGCATTTATCAAACAGCTTGTTTTCCACAGACCTTATTTCAAGCTATTTTCCAAAATCCTCTGGAGAAATCCCATTGCTTTTTTGTCGAGGGAACCCATGTGCAGCTTACGTCCGGGTAAATACGTCATCCCTGCACCACTCTACGACAGCAGATTTATAACTTGTTGTGCATTATTAATAACTGTTTGTTTGCAGATGTGTTTCTTAATCAACGCACCTCCCCAAAGTTACAAAAAACATATTGATGCTGGTTAAAGCTCACTGTTTAATTCACGTACACTGAAAAAACAGAAATATGGACTTCAATAAAATGTGCCAGAGTTCCTCCAGTTCCAGACAGAGTGTCATATTGATTGGTTTACAACTTGTATTTATGATTACACAGAAATGGTGATTTCTGGCTCAGTTGTGTTGGTAAATTATTTCCAAATGTATCAGAATTCTGCGGTTCAAAAAGCAGCAAACGTGCTCTTTATTTGGTGAATTTACTCTTCTCTAGTGCCAACATGATTAAGTGTCAATTCAATTATTAGTTAACTGACAAAAACCTAATCAGGGTAACTGATTAGTCATTGTTTAATCAAGTTTATCTTTCATGATCCTAAAAAAGAGTCCAAGATAAAAAGCTAGAGTAAGGCCTGTGAAACCACTAACCAAAAATGTGACGATGACTTATTGGCTTGGTAAGCACTGAACCCAAATCTCTTTAAATCAAATATCTAATTTGTCCACAGAGCTCCTCTGCCCTTTTTAAATGTTCAAAACATACATCTGAAAAAAGCCCATTAAATGAAATCAATGAAAGCTCCAGATACCAAGTCCAGAAGCAAAGTAACATTTTGTTTTGACTTACACCAGATCCCATGTAGTTGAGTGCAGAAAAAAGAGAAGTATAACATTGGGTCATTCGATCACTGGATATACTGAGATATGTAACCATGAACAGCTCACTTCTAAAAGCTGTAATCCGGGGTCTCAGACAGAACACAGCTTGGACCTGCTCCACTGACCTGAGCCACACAGACCCTTCTTTAAAACATGCACAGTGTGTTCGCTATCTTTCAATGTATTTACAATCCTGCTATCCTATGAGATACTGCAAAAGATTAAAGGACATATTCTTCCTCTTTGTTAGCAACAGAGAACAGAGATGACACTACGCTTCAACTGTCTCCTAGAAGCGTTCAAGTATTAAAACTGCATGTGTTTTAGACATTTAGAAACATAATCTGTGTTTAAAGGGCCCTATTATTCTTTCTGGGGTTTTCCCTTTCTTGTAACAGCCTATAGGTTTGTGTGCAAAGGCTCAAATCCCTGTGTTCCTCCAGAGGGATATATTAGCACCACTAGAGGGAAAGTAAAACATTGATATTCATCAATTTATGACCACAAATATTGAAAGTTGAAATTGCTTTAGTGTTGGGCAAAATATGACAGTAATGGGTCCAACATATAAACTAGAACTAAATCAATGGGCTGAATTAATGCCATTGCAGAAATGCCAAAAGAAGAACAAACGCATCCAAATCGTAAAAAGAACTACTGAGTCTCACTAATGTAAGTCTGACCTTAAAATGCACACAGACAGTAAAACATCCCAGGCACCCAGATATCTCCAATGAAGGATTTTCAACAGTGTAGCATCCGAAGCTGCTCTAATCAGAATCTGTACAACTTCAATGTTGTTACATTCTCTCCTAATTCCTTATGACGTTAGTTTTAGCTTGAACCAAAATGTCACCTATCGATCATGTTCTATGCATTTTTCAGTAGAATAGTAGGTGCAGATCAATATGAACTGAATTAGATAAAGATGCAGATGCAAAAGTTCATGTTTTCCGCTGCAAAAGCTTTCAGCTCACTTTTTCCAGTGTGTCAGTTTCCCGAACAGCAGTATGACAGGTACATATGAGCACAGGGTTGCTAATGCTGAATGCTAGTAAAACAAAGTGAACAACACAGAGCACTCGCTCCAGGGACCTGTGTATTCAGGAGCCCTGCATCTGGCAGAGGTTGTTTTCTTCTTATTTGAAGTTGCTGATCAATACTGCTGACTCAGCATCTGCTTTGGTGCCAGGACTTTCAGGTGCTGAGGTTTCACTGTCCAGCTGGATTTGTGTTGCACTAAAAACTCACATTTCAAGCATTTACCCTCTCCCCACCGAGTTGGACCCAAGCTGCCTGGTGAAGACTGTCTGCAGAGGAATCCCCACAGCCTCACAGAGAACACAGGTACCCTTGGCTGGGTTTTGGAACACTGATACCGGCAGAGCCCTTCAGACTCAGGAAGAACACACATCCCTTAGCCACCTAAAGGATTTGGACCAAGAACACAGCCCCCCCACTCCCCAAGGGAAGGCCCTGCCTCACAGAGATCAGAACTGATGATGTGTTCAGGTGCAGTAATTACCATCATGAAGAGTATCTTTACACTTTGTGAACAGCTGAGAAGTTCTGGGAAGGCTGAAACTCAGCTTCAAAGGTGGTTTGGTCATTTATTGTAAAACTGATTTAATCCCAATAAAGAGTCCTAGACAGTAGACACTAACCCTTAAATGCTCAGTATGTATATGCCAAATGTACGTCTCTTTAAGTGAACATCACTGACAACAAGGATGATAACAAGAAAAAAATATTTGCAGTGACTTTGTCCAACCCTGTCTCCTAAAAAGTACGTTCCCACAGAACTAAACTTCATTCTCAATTACGTTTAGCTAGAAACGTATTTTCTCCCACGTTACGTTCGTTATGAACGTATCTCAAATACGTTTATTTTAATTTCTACATATCTTCTAGAAACGTATTTTCTCCCATGTTACGTATCTTAAATACGTTTATTTTCTACATATCTTATAATAATGATGTCATTTATAAATATCATTTTAGCGCACACATTTGAAATCAGTAGGCGAGGCTGTAATTTCGCCAGCTGTTACTCTCATGAGCGAGGCAGAAAATAATAGTTGTATCATGCCAAAAAGCTGCTGGGTCGGTTGTTATTGTCAATATTAATATAATAATTATTTATTTTTTAATAGTCACACTCGATTTCGCCGATGTTCTTGTTGCCCCAGCTGGTCGACAACTCTTTTAGCAGAAACAAAGGCTACATTAATGTATTAAATCGATGTTAATCCATGTGTGTGGTTGTGGAATTACCGGACGTGACATTGTTTAGAGGGCCTCACAAAATACATTAATGTAAATTTAAATTAAAATGTGAAGGAATGTGTGTATAAAAAAATATATCCGTCATAAACAATACCGGAAACAGACTTAGGAAATATCCTCAGCTCGGTGATTGGATGTTTTAGCCGCAATGCACGTTGGGATTTGGTGTTTATGTGATGTGAAATCCGAAAACATTAAAAACAAAAAAAATACTTTATTCCAAGTGTTCTTGCTTTTCTCTTTGAAAGTCATCACATAACAGCATTGTAATACACGGTTTGGCTGCATTCAATATTACACATCTTCCGTAGTTCTTTATTTATAGAGCCCTGATGAGAAGACTTCTAGACAAACATGAGGAACTGAAAACGTGACGTGGATCATAAATATATCAGCCATTAAACAACATCTTACATTTCTTTTCACACAATACGTCTCCTTGCAGTATCAACACTAATTCGGCTGACTTTTATATTTGATCCAATTGGTAGATAGGCTGTATTTACACCATAAAGGTGCACAGCTGGTAGAAAGGAACACCTAGTGGTTAAAGCACATTATTGAATTTTGTTGTTGAAATTATGTATAATTTCATGAAAAAAATATTAAGAGTACATACTTACTATTGTTTTACATAGTATATCCTTTAACAGCCAGAATTATTTCTAGAAAATGGTGAAGGTTTTTTTAAGAGAAGGCTGTTCCTATAATGAGAGTTCACATTTATGCTACATTGAAGGGTGGAATTAACTACACATCTTCAGAAACATAATTTGCTTCAGATATAACTCATAGCAATATAAGAAAAGCCAACTGCATTAACCCTCTGGAGTCTAAGGGTATTTTCTCGATTTTTAGATGTTTTCTTAAATCACCTTTTAAATGTATTTCTTCTAACATTGCACCACATGTGTTAAATATCAAAATGTTCAGGACAATCTCTGGTCTTGCTATATATGCAAATTACTCACCTTAGAGCACTGTGTGATGAGATAAGTAGCTCAAAAGCTTAAAATTTGACATCCGATTTTCGGAAAATCTTCAAAACTTTTGTGAAAACACAAATTTACTCATGTGATCGAATTGTTTTGGTGTTTTAGATTAGGTTACCAAAGTCTTAGGATCACAAAAGCAGTGAAATATTTGAATTACACTGTATATAAATGTGTTATTCATGTCTAAAATAAAATTAAAAAAATTTGAATTTTGAGTAAAACAGGTGTTTATCACTCTACTTTCACCACAGCAGGGACTGAGATACATTAGGACTGAATAATGACTTCATATTACATACCAAGGTTCATGTGATGTGTACAAATACAAATTGAGCATTCAACCTTTTTTTTCAACCAACAATTTATTATAAATGTTTTTTTCAACCAACTATTTATATAAATATAAGAAACTGGAAAATCTAACTATTTACAATATTGAACATCAGAACTTTCAACCAACTATTCATTATAAATGTCAAGACAGTGTCAAGGTATTTGTCTGTCTTCCAAGACAGTGGGTCTGGCTGCTGTGTAGGTGGGGGTGATTGTGCATGGGCTGCTGTGTAGGTGGGGGGTACAAGTGCTATATGAGACCTCCATGAGACCTCCTTGCTGGCTGGGTTGAAGGTGATGGCTGTGGTGGAGCCTTTGTGCTGAGGTGTATCTTGACCTGGTGGCAGCCACAGATGGAGGTGGAGGCAGCTGTAGTGATGCTGGTCTGCTGGTCCTTGGTGGTGATGGCTCTGGTGAAGGCCCTGGAGCCACGGTAGATCTTGACCTGGGGGCCGGCACAGATGGATGTTCTGGCTGCTGGATAAACGCCGCCTGTGGGCCACTAGGCCCAGACAGCTGTGAAACATCTCTGTAAAACAAATTAAAACGTAGGACAATAATTACAACTAATTTCATTGAAATAAAGTTCAAGTAAAATGTTGCTCAAGCACAAATAACAATGCACACATAAAAATAAAGTTTGGGAGGTTGGAGAAGGAACACACACACACACACACACACACACAACACACACACACACACACACACACACACACACACACACACACACACACACACAGGTATTTCCAGTTACTTTACATTCAGTATAAAATCACAGACACACATATACATAGGCTACATCTGATTACAAAGTCTCATCTGTACGGGACGGTACAAATAATAACAGGCACACATATAAATAAATCTATGACAAAGTCTCATCTGTACAGAACAGTATGATAACATAATCGATGGCAAAAACATGTCACTGTAAATGTCTCCGTTGTGGGACGAATACATGATTAATTTAATCATCTACACATGTAATCTCACTTTTACACACCAAAATAACGTTAACACAGAGTAAACATTTGCTAATGGAGAGTCTATTTTGTCCAATAAAAAGTTCATGACTATCTATACAAAATATATATCAATAAACCTATTGTTCATTTTCGCGGTATTCCCCACACATTGCCAGTACACTATTACTGTAATATTTACACCTACCCATGTCCAAATGGATCCTTGTTGTTGTCTTTGTATTATTCTTCTTCAGAAGAGTCGAAGACTTCACGTTCTGAGGCTCTATCTTCACTGCTGCTAGCGAAAAAAATCTCTAGCGAAGTCGGCAACTGTAAAGTTTTTTTTAGCCATTTTCTCTGTCTCTCTCTCTCTCTCCTCACAGACGTAAACTGATGGGAGACACGTGGTTTATGTTTTGTTTACTTGGTGGGTAGGTCCTTAGTGATTTCTCGATGTCCACTGGTCATTTCAGACCATGATGGCTGCCGGCCGAGATTTCCTTGATGGACACACGAATCCACCAATCCCACACAGTGTAAAGTCAAGCTGCTTTGAGCGGCCATATTGGCTGATGTGCCCTGGTTACAGTCTCACAGGAGAAACCGCTGGAAAGCTACTCTTCCAGTGAAAAAACACTAGGTCAAGTATTTTCCTTCAGTAATTAAGATGTAATTCCAATGTAGACACACCTGGGGTCGCTGTTCAGTCTGTTACGCTGAGCCATGCATTGTCTGGAACGTAAAAGGGACGAGGAAGACAAAGTGAAGTGTACTTCCGGTTCAACATGAAAACATTCCCAGTTCAACATGCAAAAACAAATCGCTAAATAAAAAGATAAAACACTGGCATGTAATTTACGTAAGAATAAATAGAATGGTTTTGAATAACCCACAGTGCCTCAATGTACCAGCGAAAGAGGCTGTTTGGATGATAATAAAAAAAACAAGTTTTTGCCAATCCGATCAGAAATTTAAAGGAGACCTATCATGCAAAATGCATTTGTGTACGTCTTTTATACATGAATATGTGTCCCCGGTGAGTCAGGGAACTTACCAAGTGTCAGAAAACACAAGCCTCTCTCTTTTCCTCCATACCCAAATCTCTAAAAACGGATCTGATACAGACTGATCCAGATTTGAAAATAGTCTGACGTCAGTGACCAGGGGCTCCGCCTATATGGCCAACTCTCCACCAATCAGGGGAATGAGAGGTTGCCTTATGGGCATAAATATGTCTCATAATAATTTGTGTGAACATAAAAATAATGTGTGTAAATATGTGATTTGTAAATGTAAAACACCATCCACAAATACATTTAAAAGATTTGCAAACTCACAAATAAATGTGCAAATGTAAAACGGATCTGCAAATGCGCTAAATATTTTCACAATTAAAAAAAAGATCTGTGAATATCTCTTTAACATTTACAACTTTCGAACAGGCATTTGTGAATCCATTTTCTATTTGTCGACCAAAAATGCGCTTCCGGATCTCAAATCTCTGCTCGCGGATCTCACATTTCTGCTTGCGGATCGTCTTTTTACACACACGGAATTTTGAGACATATTTTCCGCCGGTCTCGGCTAAAATCTACTCGTGTCACTCGGTGATTTTCGGAAACCACGTGATGGCCTGCTGATGACGACATTTCTGCATGATTTCAAAGTAAGAGCATGATGGTTTGTTTAATGCTCTGTTTTTTTATTATAATGAGCAGCGGAACGTTAGATGCATTCTTTATCACCATCATCATCATCATCATCATCATCATCATCATCATCATGTTATAGTGATAGTTAGTTTGTGTTAGTTTGGTTCAATACAGCATATATCGAGCACCTTCGTTGATGTTGAAGTACAGGCTATACGCCACTTTCGGATCCCAGGGGGAGCAGCAGGCAGCGAAGCAGCCCAGATACAACTATTTCTTCATTGTTTGTTGTGTATTCAGTCAAGCGGGTCAAAGTTACAATGTAAAATTGTAAGTACAATGTAAAGTCCTGTGCTCTGCAGGTGCCGGTAAAGAGCAATACAATGACAAAACCTTTCCAAAACAAAACAAAACAACTAGTAGGCTAGTTAGGTAGGTAGGTAGACAGACAGACAGACAGACAGACAGACAGACAGACAGACAGACAGACAGACAGACAGACAGACAGACAGACAGACAGACAGACAGACAGACAGACAGACAGACAGACATAGATAGATAGATAGATAGATAGATAGATAGATAGATAGATAGATAGATTGACGGACAGATAGATAGATGGGTATCATATATAGATATATACTTCATTCATCCCAAATTGTGAAATGTGTGGAAACAAGTATAAACACAATAACATTAAACACAAATGAAAGCAATAGACAGGAATATATGCATATATAGTAGAAAGGACACGATGAATATTATAACATTTAATGTAGCCTTACTATGAAGGCTAACCTAAATACGGTGCTTTTCTACAGATTACTTTATTACTGCACTGGTAAAGTAAAATTAGGCCGATTAATAAAATGTGAAGTGCTTTGTAACTTCGACCTGCTTGACTGAATACATAACAAACAATGAAGAAAGAGTGTTATCTGGGCTGCTTCGCTGCCAGCTGCTCCCCCGGGACCCGAAAGTGGCGTATAGCCTGCACTTCAACATCAACGAAAGTGCTCGATATATGCTATATTGAACCAATAACACAAACTAACTGTATCACTATAACATGATGATGATGATGATGATGATGATGATGATGATGATGATGATGATGATGATGATGATGATGATGATGATGATGATGATGATGATGATGATGATGGTGATGATGGTGATAAAGAATGCATCTAACGTTCCGCTGTTCATTATAATATAAAAACAGAGCATTAAACAAACCATCATGCTCTTACTTTGAAATCATGCGGAAATCTCGTCATCAGCGGGCCATCACGTGGTTTCCGAAAATAACCGAGTGACACGAGTAGATTTTAGCTGAGACTGGCGGAAAATATGTCTCAAAATTCTGTGTGTGTAAAAAGACGATCCACGAGCAGAAATGTGAGATCCACGAGCAGAGATTTGAGATCCGGAAGCGCATTTTTGGTCGACAAATAGAAAATGGATTCACAAATGTACGGTGGCCGGCAGGTGCAAACGCTAAACAACGGCCAAAAACACACACATAAGCAGGAAACACCTGCAAATAATGAAATGAAAAACCAACAAACCCTGAAAACACATACAACAGAAAAACACTGCATTTACAGAAATGATGCAAGCTAAACCTACAACACACAAACCCCGAAAACAAACGCAACAGAAAAACGCTGCAAATACAAAAACGATATGCAAAGTCAAAAGCACATACAACCGAAAAACACGTTACCAAAAAAAAGCCATTACAAAAAAAAAACATTCCGGAAGTGCTTCAGGCCTCTAGGGGGCGCGCTACGTGGAACAGATCGATGTATGACCAGACATAGAGAGAACGAACAAGAGGAAAGAAAGTTCATTTAAGTGGAGAAAGATATAAGAAGGTAAGTTTTGTTTTTTATACATAGAGCGTCATATTTATATAGCTAGCGTTAGCGTGCCTAACTACTACACCAGCTGAGGAGAGCTTCACGTGAAGAGAAGATAAAGTGAGGGAAGAACATTGTAAAGAGATGACAAATCAAGTGCAGGCAAATAACACGGTCCATAGTGAGTACCGCGGAAAAAGGACATTTGAATTCTTAGCAGTTTGTTTATATTTATGTATTTGTGTATAGATGTTGCAACTATACAGAGCTTTAGCAATTGCCTGTAACTATGGTCATGCTAATAAAGCTATTGCATTGAATTGAGAGAGAAAGAGAGAGAGAGAAAGTGACAAAATGTGAAGAGGGACAAAGTAATGACAGGAGAGTAGTGTGCATTAGACATTCAAGGAGAGAGAGAGACAAATCACAGATTCAACGGTGAACATGATGTATCTATTTATTTAGCTAACCACTATTTAGACTATGTGTTTTTGATTGACTTGATTAAATGGATTTACTACTATCAATGTATGTCTTTTCAGGCCGCCATGTTGTGTCCTTTCTGTGGCCAACATCTAGGGACAGTTCAAGTGTTCTGTGGCTCCTGTGGCAAACATGTACAGTTTTTGGCAGAAGTTGAACACAACAGTAAGTTCACTTTTTGTATTGTATCTGTTTCAAATGCAAGAAATAAGGATTCAACACACTGCTCTGTTTAGAATACTAATTGGCAGATACATACACTAGTTATCAGCATGAAGGACACATTTTTTCATTGTCTGTTTATGTGAAATATGTAGAAGCCATCATTAAATTGTAGACCAATGCATGATTAAATACACAACACAGCTTATATTATACATTCATAATTGTGTATTAGTTATATCTTTATAAAGAACATTATGCATTTAGAATCAGATTTTGAGACAGTGAGCCATGACATGATGTTTTCTTCTTTTTCTCCTTGTGTTTTTGAACTATAGAAGTTGCAATCATCCTCCCAGCATGAAAGTATTCGTCATCTTTTGCAGCTGTTGATATTTTTTGTTCAATTATTATCACGTTAACCAACAGTTGCCACGTTATCATAAAGATATACAGTATAAGATCATTTAATTGTCACGTAAATCAAGCTGCAAAATCCATAAGCAGCTCCTATATTTACAGAACAGTATTAAACATAAGACAGATTTGCGAACATCATTACCTGCATTGTCGAACTTGAGGAATTTCCTGTCCTGTGGACCATCAAATATTCTTCTCATTCTCAGGCATTCCATTAGGAGGGTCAGGAACTCACGCTTGGGACCACCAGTGTCCACTCCATCCTCAGTTTGTCCCTCATCGTCAGTAAACTTAACCTGCATCTGATGAGAGGGGTCGAATGAGGCACCTTTGAAGCTGCGGATTGCTCCATCCCATACATTGGATCGGTTAATATTAAACCTGCTGCAAGAGGTATTTTTTATTTTTGCAGAGAGTTCTGCAACAACGTCTGGCGCAGTGAGGTATTCTGTGCTGGGAAAGACAAAGTGATGTATTGTAATATTAAATGATGAAGCTAGTAATAAGATTTACAGTATAGAATAAAAAAATGAAGTGATAAAAGTAACATTTAATACATTTCCTCTGCAGTTTGCTCCGTTTCCTCTTCTGGCTCAGACTAGCTGTCAATAATGATAAGTGCATACAGTTGTGTAGTTGCTGCAGTGAGAAGACAGTTGAATAATTACTTTCAAATACATAATATATGCATGACAGTCATATTTACAAAAGGATGTCGATCTTCTTCCTGGTTTTTTTAATACATTGGGTTCTAAACTGACAACAGCACTTTGTCATACTCCTGCACAATCCTTGTAAACATTTGAAATGAATGCAAGAAACAATATCTGATCTTTGAAAAATATCTGTGGGTGTTTTTTGTATCGTCTTCACTAAGATGTCAGATGTTGTGGGTGTCCTTTGGAAATGTATGAAAGTATAATTGTTCTGCTTCCTGGCAATGTTACCCACTGTGATTGGAGGCTATACAAACAAAGACATGTACAAATAAAGATACACACCAAACAACTGTGTCACGATGCAACTGTCAACCTCGTTTACCTATAGAAGGTGTTCTGACCCGGGCAGACTGGACCTCTTCCTGGAATGGGGTTGGTGCTCCATCCTACTTTTACCCAGGAAATAAGTGCAGTTGATCTAATGACAGTGTCATTAGCACACAAAGGTATTTATTGATTTCATGTTCACAAACTCAAACCTACATGGTATAATTACATGTTTAATTAGTCTTACCCGATCAGACGCTGGTTGTGGGTGCCTGAGAGGTCTGATAAAGGTAAACAACAAATATATTCAAACTACTGTACTGTTAAAACATTCTGCTTCTTGTGGCACAACATAATATGTTAACAATGTTTTATTTTACCCTGCAAACTGTTGTCCATTCTGGGAGTGCTCTGTTCATTTGGAAAGTCCCACACCTGCATACAACACACAAATGACTGACTGAAATAAAATAAATTCACTTTAATTAAGAATAGATGCCACGATAGATCCAAACTGACCACGGTGTCAGCAAGACTGTCTCCAGATGGCAACTTTGCAACAACCACACTGTCCTCGTCACTTGAAGAGGTTGTTCCAGTGTAACCTAAGAAAATAAAAGTGTCATGATTAATACTATACAAATAATTGTTCCCCTACGTCTGTACCTATCATCAAATGTTGGTTTGAATCCTGAATTATTGGATTGACATCAATCAGAAAGGATTCAATCGAAACACAAAATGTTTGTGAAATGTACATTATATTGTTGACCGTCTTTTTCACTCTCACATTAGGATTTACATTGGGGCACAACAACCCAACATTGTTGTGAGAAAAAAGGTTCATTTAGAATTACAATCCTTAAGAGGGAATTTATATTTAGTTTGAACAGAAGGAAAGTTTGGAAGCTTTTGTTGATACTTAAATTCCATTTCTTCTGCCACTATTCATAAAAGACCATTTGACGTCATAAGTTCAACCACGAAGAGAAAGGAATGATGGGTGGAATGAATTGTGTTAAGAAATATAGACAGAACAACTGTTATGTTTACATTTGAACTATTATACAGTTTAGTGCTTTAAACAAGGGGGAATATATGTCAGAAGCACTTACAACTGTTTTCAACGGCTTCAAGAGTACAGATGTACAACGTAATTCGTTGGTAGGGCTTTCCAATGGCCTCTTTGTACATCTGTACTGTGAAAGGGGTGTCCGTTCCGCGGATATTTGTTATCACCCTCGCATCAGGGTACAACATGACATGGGCACCATCTTCCAAGTCCTGGTTAAAGGCTTTCTGCTTTTATATGGCAGCAGCCAACAGTTCTTCACATGCCCATTGAGGTTCAACATTAAGGGGAAGTGACCTCCCTCTCACGGGTTTAAGGCAGCCATCCATCCTCCTCATTACTCCAACAGAAATCTGCAAAAAGACAATAATATGCAAATGAATAAAACATTTTTTTGGACATTATATGAGAGTGTGGTGAGCAGATTTGAATGACAATGTATTCATAATAGAAAACCTTCACCAATTTCTGTTTATTTTTGGAGTTATGCCGTCCCTTTGTAAAAAAGGTCTCTCCCTCTTTTTTATTTCCCTATATTTCTGAAAGGACTCTACAGCTGAGCTTCCTGCTACAAACAAACAGGAATAAAACATTCATTACTCTTCATTATGTTCAATAGGAGTCTCATCCTCAATCCCTTCTGAGGAACATCTTATAACACATTCAACAGTAGGTAAGCCACATAGTTTAGAGATGTATTTGTATAATAACAGAATTTGAACTTTTAAACCAAGTTTTCTATAAATACTTATTGTTTGGTAATAAAACGAACAACCTATTTACCTGCACTGGTGCTAGGCTGTGCACTTAGATGCGCACTAGTGGTGGGCATCTCCTCAGGGACTTTGTTAGTCACATCTTTTAGAAATGTGATGTCTCTGCCAGACACCACAAAAGCCATGCGAAGATGTCACGCTGGACCCACAGAATGGACAGTACATCTGTGGAGAAATAAAATGTAGGACAGCTAGGTTAAGTCAAAAAGAGTGGATATTTTTCGGCTACCTAAATATTATAATAGTATTAAAGAACGGTCTTTCAATTAACTCATCAGAAGCCAACCTCCTGTCTATCCCCACACAAACCAAGCACCGAACCTTGGGGGACAGAGCTTTCTCCATCGCTGCCCCCTCCCTCTGGAACTCACTCCCATTAAACATCAGAGACTGCACCGACCCCCCCACCTTCAAAACACACCTCTTCAGACTGGCTTTTCATGTGGGAATAATATTGTGTTGCTGTTTTAATATTTTAATTCAACTTTTTACATTTGATTTCCTTTTTATCACCGCATCGCATTTGCGGCTCAGTTGAGGCCCACTCCACGAGGTGAGGGCGTGAGACCCCACCCAGTCTGTGTGATCTGCGTGTAGGGAGGGGCGTTCCGGTTCTATACTATATCTATATTATGTCAAGAGTTACATTTAGGTGCACAATGGCTCTTGCAAGCTCTTTGATCAAACACGCTAACGCTAGCTACGTAAATATGATGCTCTATGTATAAAAAAAAAAAACGTACCTTCTTATATCTTTCTCCACTTAAATGAACTTTCTTTCCTCTTGTTCGTTCTCTCTATGTCTGGTCATACATCGATCTGTTCCACGTAGCGCGCCCCCTAGAGGCCTGAAGCACTTCCGGAATGTTTTTTTTTTGTAATGTCTTTTTTTTTTGTAACGTGTTTTTCGGTTGTATGTGCTTTTGACTTTGCATATAGTTTTTGTATTTGCAGCATTTTTCTGTTGCGTTTGTTTTCGGGGTTTGTGTGTTGTAGGTTTAGCTTGCATCATTTCTGTAAATGCAGTGTTTTTCTGTTGTATGTGTTTTCGGGGTTTGTTGGTTTTTCATTTCATTATTTGCAGGTGTTTCCTGCTTATGTGTGTGTTTTTGGCCGTTGTTTAGCGTTTGCACCTGCCGGCCACCGTACAAATGCCTGATCGAAAGTTGTCAATGTTAAAGAGATATTCACAGAAAATATTTAGCGTATTTGCAGATCCGTTTTACACTTGCACATTTATTTGTGAGTTTGCAAATCTTTTAAAAATGCATTTGTGAATGGTGTTTTACATTTACATATCACATATTTACACACTAATTATTTTTATGTTCACACAAATAATTATGAGACATATCTATGCCCATATTGCCGTGGCATGGTAACAGCATGGTAACAGCATGGTAACATGACGCTCGTAACTCGGCCCCTCCTTTGCAGGGGGCGTGGTCAGCTGCAGCGCATGCAAAGACAGGGTGGAGGAGAGCAAAATAGAGCGAAATGAGGCATGGCTAAAATGCATGATCTGTTTGGTATTTTGAAAAAGAAAACGTATAAATATACCTTATTTAGGTATGGCCCTACAATATATTATTCAAATATAGCATGATAGGTCTCCTTTAAGAAAACCATGGATTTTTGGATATTCAAAGAGCCCGATTACAATGGCCAGAGTGGCAAACAATTACATTAAATCATTGGAAATCGACGATCGGGCTCGATATATGTTTAAATATAGCAGGCGATCGATAGATGAGAGTAAAATCTACGTCACTTTCCAGCCCCGCCCACTTTTGGGGAAACCAACGCTGTCATTTGAACGGCGATCAAGCCTGAAGGCACAGAGATCTTCTGTTACTGTCCTTTCTTCTTAGAGGAATTACAGAAACACGTAACTCTGGATTTGTTTTAATGTTTGAGGTGCAATAAACGACACAGCAGCTTTTTGGCATGTTCAAACTATTATGTTCCGCCTCGCTCATGAGAGTTACAGCTGGAGAAATTACAGCCTCGCCTACTGATTTCAAATGTGTGCTCTAAAATGATATTTATAAATGACTATTATCATTATTATAAGACGATAAATGGCAAAGATATGTAGAAAATAAACGTATTTAAGATACGTTCATAACAAACGTAACGTGGGAGAAAATACGTTTTCAGCTAAACGTAATTGAGAATGCAGTTTAGTTCTGTGGGAACGTACTTTTTAGGAGACAGGGTTGCTTTGTCATTGATCTACGGCCTATAGTACTGTACACTGAAACAACTGAAATGTGACTTTAATTAAATGTATTATGTCAACAGATTTCACATAAGGTTAGTTGAAAGCAATAATATGACGTTAAAATATGTTCAACTTAATATTATTGCTTTCAACTTACCTAATACAGTTATGTGAAATGTGTTCACATAATACATTTAATCAAAGTCAACGTTTCAGTTTGTGACTGAACCAAATGCCTATACTGTACATGAAAAGTTAGAAGAAACGTTGTTGATATACTTTGGCTCTGGAGTTGACAACAATCTAATGAACACGTGAACAATTGATCATATAAATCCATTTATTTTACCTAATTCATTCAGACTGCATATTCTGTCATACAATAGTACCAGCTTTATGTTGACCGTATGTCCAGTGATGTGCACATTTGCTAATCTAGATAATATGAAATCTGTGTATTTTGCTGCCTAAATGTCTGAAGTTAGGAACAGCTAAGAACAGCTCTATTCAACACCATATGCCTACTCTTAGCCAATACGAAAGAAAAGCAATACATATCATCTCCTCTTTCTCGGCTTCGATCTCTCAGGCAAAAAGCACTTTCTTTCAAGATAAGATCCAATCTTCCTATTCCAATCCTAAAAAACTATTTTCCATCTTCTCCACCCTCTTGGACCTTCCAAAAGCCCCTCCCCCCTCCTCACTTCTGTCAAGCGACTTTGTTACCCACTTTGAAAAAAAGGTTGATGATATTCGCTCTTCTTTTTCTGACTCACCTTTACTCACCGCTGGGTCACCAGACCCTCCTTCCACCAACACACTTACCTCCTTTTCCCCTCTCTCTCCAAGTGAGGTTCTTACCCTCATTACCTCTGCCCGCCCTACCACCTGTCCTCTGGACCCTATCCCTTCAAACCTCCTTCAGACTATCGCTCCTGATATTCTACCGTTTCTCACCCATTTCATCAACACTTCTCTAACTTCTGGTCACTTTCCAAACAGTCTCAAGGAGGCAAGAGTAAACCCTCTCCTAAAGAAACCCACTCTCAACCCGTCTGATGTTATAAACTACAGGCCTGTCTCTCTCCTCCCGTTCCTGTCTAAATCACTTGAACGCGCTGTCTTTAAACAACTCTCCTGTTATCTCAATCAGAACAACCTTCTAGATCCGCACCAGTCTGGTTTCAAGGCAGGTCACTCCACAGAAACTGCTCTCATTGCTGTCACGGAGGAACTGCACACTGCCAAAACTGCATCCCTCTCCTCTGTCATCATCCTATTGGACCTGTCTGCCGCATTCGACACGGTGAATCATCAGATCCTCCTTCGCACTCTCCAAAAACTTGGAGTTTCAGGCTCTGCACTTTCCCTCCTCACCTCATACCTGAAAGACCGTACCTACAGGGTGACTTGGAGAGGGTCTGAGTCCGACCCTTGTCAATTAACTACCGGGGTCCCTCAGGGCTCTGTTCTTGGTTCCCTCCTCTTCTCCCTGTACACAAACTCGCTCGGATCAGTCATTAGCCCGCATGGTTTTTCTTACCACTGCTACGCTGACGACACCCAATTAATTCTGTCCTTTCCCCGCTCAGAGACTCAGGTCGTCGCACGCATCTCTGCTTGTCTAGCTGACATCTCTCAGTGGATGTCTGCTCATCACCTCAAGCTCAACCTTGACAAGACTGAGCTGCTCTTCCTTCCGGGAAAAGATTGTCCCACTCTTGACCTAACAATCAACATCGGCACCTCAGTTGTTTCCCCGACTCAGACTGCAAGGAATCTGGGTGTGACCCTAGATAACAACCTGTCCTTCACTGCAAACATCGCTGCTACAACCCGTTGCTGCAGATACACGCTTTACAACATCAGGAGGATACGTCCCCAGCTGACTCAGAAAGCGACTCAGGTTCTGGTCCAGGCTCTCGTCATCTCACGCCTAGACTACTGCAACTCCCTCCTGGCTGGTCTACCTGCATGTGCCATCCGACCTCTGCAGCTCATCCAGAATGCAGCGGCTCATCTGGTCTTCAACCTTCCTAAATTCTCCCACACCACTCCGCTCCTCCGCTGCCTTCACTGGCTTCCCGTAACTGCTAGAATCCACTTCAAGACACTGGTACTTGCTTACCATGCTGCGAATGGATCTGGCCCTTCCTACATCCAGGACATGGTTAAACCGTACACCCCAGCGCGTGCACTACGCTCTGCATCAGCCAAACGACTCGTTGCGCCCTCGCTGCGAGGGGGACCCAAGTTCCCATCGGCGAAAACACGTGGGTTTGCTATCCTGGCTCCAAGATGGTGGAATGAGCTCCCCATTGACATCAGGACGGCAGATAGCTTGCACATCTTCCGGCGCAAACTGAAAACTCATCTCTTTCGACTCCACTTCGAGCGTTAGAACTATTAACGAAGCACTTTTATACTAATAAAGGACTGGCTTACCTAAAGCCAGTTGAGTAGCACTTGAAATGTTTGGCTCTATGAAACCTGATGTACTTATATGATTCTGTTTTCTTCAAGGTTGTGTCTTCGTGGTCGAATGTACTTATTGTAAGTCGCTTTGGATAAAAGCGTCAGCTAAATGCAATGTAATGTAATGTAATATCAAATGTATTATTCATAAAAGTAATTCATTATCAAATGAGGGGGGTCTGTGTTGAGTCACAGCTCTCCTGTATGTCGGACATCTTTAATGTTGGTGTTCAACCTGCTGAGTGTGCTGCAACACACACTGATCATTTCATTATATCCACATTAACCAATATACTGAAATTATAGCAGGTGTTATGTAAACATCTTAACAAGGTTATGTTAGTGATGAAGGCTGAAATTGAGTGCACATATGCTGATTAACACACCGAGATTACCTGTCAATCTTCAAATGACTGTAGTATGCACAGATGGTGGGTATACTATGTGACCACTTGTTCATTTGAATGCAAACATTTAAAAAAAACTACAAAACACAGTGCTTATGTCATAGCATGAAACATAACATACAACATGGGAACCATTAGATTATTTTTTGTCCAACAAATTCTGTAAAATAAGGCATTTAGAGTATAGTCTTCAAATTGGGACAGCCTTCTCTCTGCAGATGTGACATAAACGGTCTACAAATGCAGCTGAATTGGGACACTATTGACAGGGTCAGAAAGATGTAAATCAGGCACCATGAGTACACGCCCACACGTTGCTCAGAAGGGATCCAATTAGGCAGCGTAAGTGAGAACACCTGGTGGGTGTAATTCTCCACTGAGACAGGACTTTTTAACTCTAGAGTTATCACACTGCGGATGTATTTCCTGCCATCTCTTTAATATATTTGCAGTAAACTGTTGGAGGCATTGCACAACTAAATGTGGTTAAATCTGTGCTGAGGCTCCTTCTGGGAAGATGCAGTGGTCTCATTGAAATCAAGGTATTTTCTTTTGGACAGAAAAACGATTTGTAGTCAAACAATCCCTTCTCTCAATAATATCAGCACTTAGTCCCGTGACCGCTTATCACCAAAAGAGTCTCAACGAAAATAATTCTCCCATTTCAACAAAAAACACAAACCAAATCATGCTGATAGGCCAACCCTGTTTCCAGCCACACCCACCTGTCCTGTTTAGAAGCTGGAGACTGGATAAAAGATTATGTAGAAACATCTAGATCTAAGTTGTGTTTCTTTGAATTCGTCTTGTACATGTTGTGTTGCTTTGACTTTCCTTATTTGTGTCCCCTGGTTTTTCAAAAGTTCTTAATAACAACCATACGTATTAAATTGCTCTGTATAAAAAAGGATTTGAAAGAACCCTAACTTGACCTTTGTCAAGCAGAAGCTCTTTTCACCCTCTGTCTGAAACCAGAGCCCAGTCTGCTCTGATTGGTTAGCTGGCCGGCTCTGTTTTGATTCGTCTACCGCTTAGAGATGTCCCGCCCCTTTGCCTATACGTACAATGTATTGCAGGGATAGCCAATAGAAGTGCGAGTCTAACATAGTGATGTCACTATGTTACTGAAGTAAACAAAGGAGTCCAATTGAGGCGTTTCAGGGGGAGTGTGTCGGAGAACTACAGGAAAGGGAACACCCTTAAAAGCATAGGGCCCCTTTAAACCTGTTTAACTGCTTGCTATCACTCTTACTGACAGAAATGGCTTTAAAAGTTTGTTGCCAAGTACACCTTGTACATGATTAACTATCTTAGCTGTATTAAAACACACTCCCGTAGCCATCTGCCAAGTACGATTGTGTTCAACCACCAAATCCATTTCATGAGAAAACTCATTTTCAGCCTCTTAATTATTTTTCATTACAGTGGGGCTGAGGAGTAGATTGGAATAGGACAGTAATTGCCTGGCCTGAGCAGCGAAAACAATCCTGATGCATCAGGATAGATGAAGTGTGACAGCGAGACATCTCACCACTGTCCAGAACCTATTAGCCTGTTTCCTCCTTTCTGATCGCCTTAAAACCCCTCAGATTGTGGTCAGTGCAAGGTCAGTGCAAGGTCAGCGCAGCGACCTTTTAGCGAGCTAAGTGCTGGCAGCGATCTGTGAGAGATGTTGATAGCCTTGTCGCCAGCATTGCATCTGTCCCTACGTGTGTCTGATCGTGAGTGGCTGTCACTTCAGCATCCTCCTGCAACTGGAACTAAAGGGGGGGCAGCTCCTGCTGGTTTAAGAAGGATGTGTTCAGCACAGCTTGTGAGGATGCTTTTAGGATTATCTTTTTTTTTTCTAACCCCCCCATCTGCAGTGAGATAGAAAAGCTTCCCCAAATGTACCATGGTGAGCAGTCCTGCCAATCAATACAGCTCTTTCTGCCAAAGGTGGAGGAGGCTACAGCCCCCCCTGCCCGTCCCAAATCTGGGTTTACTCCCCCTGCATCGGCCAGTTGCATGTGGTATAGAAAAAGAAGGCACTGTGTGTGCAAGAGCTCCACACATATGCAGTTTGATTTGGTTTTGTCTAAGTGTTTCTTTAGAAATGAAAGGTTTTAACTTTGTTGAACAGTAACCTGTGTATGATGGATGGATGGATGGATAGGAATATATAGAGTAACTTTATTAAAGGCCTACAATCAACCATATGTAATCCCAGTCTGCAGGGCTATGTAATCATGGTGGTTTTAAATGTATTTAAATGTAATTTTATAAAATGTTTAATTCAAACCAAAACATGGGGTTGGGACAACCCTATAGCAGAGAAAAAACATTGATGACTATGCAATATTCTTCTGCAAAACCCACAAATGCTTGCAATCAACAATCGCCGTTAGTTGGGATGTTGGCGGGTTGAAAAAAACAAAAACGTACATTTTGAAAAAAATGCCATTCTTCTATTTAACAAGTGTTTCATCAGATACCTCCCTCTACAATGAACAGCAAACAGGTTAGCCTAAGTGACTGGATAGGGCGCCAGACTTTGCCACAGTATAAGGTCACTGATTGGTCAAAGGCTCGTTTTGTTGTTTGGACGATTGTGCTGCTCCAGTCGGGTTTAACACGTGCAGACACTGACCATGAGAGTTAAACAAGTTGTTCTGCCACAGAGAGCCGGACGGCAAGGGATCTCCTGCGCGCCGCCTGTCTTCACCTTCACCCAGTTGTATGAAGGTGAGCTTCTGCTCCGTGAAACAAGGACACAGGTTTTCCTCGGGGCGATGCAGCAGCAGCTCCACCACTTTCTCGCATCAGACAATTCAATAAAAGCTCAATAAAGATTGGGTGTCCTCTGATGCGCAGTCAGGGTCTTTTTTATGAGAATGAGCGGAACAAGTACTGAGCGGTGTTCAGTGGAGCACTTTACATGAGGCCGACACAAACACAGAAACTAGTGGAAGTGATCCAGAGCCTGTTTTCTTTAATTTGCTGCAGCAAACTAGTGCAGATTATATTTTCCAATCACACAAATGTGATTTCATGTTTTTCTTATTTTATTTTCATTGAAAAAAACATTGAATACGTTGCTCAAATAAAATGTTCTATATTATATAGAACAGGGACAGCCTTTTCAATGTTTCCCTTAAAAATGATCTTTAAGATAATTAATTTTATTGTGAAGAACTTCTTGTACAAGTTGGTTCTAAACAGTAAACATGACATTGTGGGCAGCAGCGAATGACTGAGAGTCATGCAGATAACTGCACAATACAATTGAATCCTTCCTCATCAAAGTGAAATGTGCCATTTTATATTTGCGAATGTGCAGTATTCAGTGAATGTATGGTTTAAAGTTTAAAACAAAAAATAGTCCTGCATGTCCACTTCGATACTCAGAGAAATACAGAAATAAACTGAATTATTCTCCTGGCAGAAAGTGGCTCTGTTGTTGGAGAAAAACTCTCCTGTTAGAGTGAACGGGGCTATTTTTAACAGCTTCTATCTGAAGAGGGTAGTGCAAGAAACATTTGTTTCAGCTCTAGAGCTGGGAGTATTGTCTAAGGGACACCTGATCTGTATGCTTTAGCTCAAGGAGAGGCCACTTACTCCATCACGGCTAAAATCCCTGCAGTACAGCCTTCCCTTGTACACTTACAGGCCTGAGTTCAGCCCTGTATCCCACCTGTCAACACAGAGAGCTAAACATGTCCATCTTACTCCATTTGGCAGAAAAAACACAGAGGGAAAAGCTAGAGAGGTGTGCCTCTATCACTTCTCCTTTTGTCTTTATTGTACTGTATTCACAGGGGCGAGTGGGTTGCATATTTATAAAACATTCATAGGGAGCTAATGCATTGCACTTGGAGGAAGAGGGTCCACTTTGGGTGTAATTACTCTGAGCGGGGATAGTGTGTGCTTTCACATGGGAGGGTCATTTACCAGCTTGCAGATACACATGATTTAAGTCAAACCAGGGGATGGGGTCAACTATTTTGCCAGTCCATGAAACAGCTGTTTTCAGCTCTTCTAATTAAATGCAAGGCCTGTACTGTACATTAATGTAAGAACGCTTGGTCACTATCTGCAGGGCTATGGTTAACCACATTATGTAAAGTAGCTAGCTAACTGCTAACACATTAGCAAGCTGGAAACATGCTTGGGCTTATCAGTCACAACTAGCTCTCTGAACTTGTTATTGTCTGAAGGGTAACTGGACTGTTCACTCCTCCCTGGAATTTTGTTGTCATTATTGTAATTCAAAATAGATTGTTGAACCTATCACTGAACTCTAGGAATGAATGAGAATCATTCATATTTCTACTTGTCATCTTCTGTGTCCCAAACTGTTAACTTCTCAGTATCATTTCCTTTTCCATTGGGTAGTCTTTCAAACACACGATACCGTATTACTCAATTGAAATGGTCCCACAAGGCACTCTTAAAACTGGTGTACAGTTAGGGTGTAGAGTGGGCACCCCATGTGTTAAGGCTTCATACCCCGTCCCTATCTGGATGTCAAAAGCTATACCCAATCACCAAACCCTGAAATGCATTTGTATATATAACAATATATTTGTTGTTTGCCGGATTGTCTTCAGAGAAAACACAGTGACGCGCTGCTGTAAGGTTCTCTGTATCACTAAGATGAGACGTCTCAACACATCCTGATCATTGCTGTCAGCATGACAGCTTCCCAGTGCGAGGTTTTTATCTTCGGCTCTCCTCTGAATCATATCACCCAGCCTGTTCCTCCCTCCTCTACTCGATCCAATTCACTGTTATCTAGATATAAAAAAACATAATTACTTCACTACTTCACTCATACTTCCTGTATCTCTTCTTCCTCCTGAGTAACAGTCTTACAGCTCTGAGCCTTATGTCAAACATGAGTGACACACATGGAACAGGTGGAAACAATTAGGGGGGGGGGCAGACACTGATGATGGCGGGAAAAACACACAAGGGGAGGAAGAGGCGTGTGGTGCAGTGGGTTGTGCGTTGGTGTTCAGATCAGGGGGTCACAGGTTCAAACCCCTCTGCAGTCAGCATGTCGTTGTATCCCTGAGACACTTCACCCCACATTGCTCCTGTGGGGATTGCCCACAGTGTTGAGTATGTGAGTCACTTTGGATAAAAGCATCTAACAGATGACATGTAATGTAAAAGAAACAGGGCCTAAAATGAAAGACAAGAGGTAAGTACAAAATAAAACAGGAAATGACAGACAAAAACATAACTGACACATTTGACGAAACACAACAGATCCTACGGAAACCTTGTATTTATTTACAGCATTGCTGGTTTCTTCTTCTACATTGGCCTGCTCTTACACTTCCCATGGTGTTCACAGCGCCCCCTACAGTGGTGAAGTGTTATGTTAACTCCAGCACGACTGAGAATGTGAATCTTGTAATCATGTACCCAAAAATGATGCAGACAATGTGCACACCTGGCACTCAGGTGCCTAATGGCTTGTGCTTCATTCACACCTGAAGCCTCTTGTTAGGCTTCAAATCTTCGGACTAACACGTGTAACTACATCAATGTGTAATGTGCTCTGACACCGCTGTGTTGACAGAAGAGCTGTCAAGATGAACCGTAGACTGGCTGCAGGATTTAACCACACTGCAGACAAGGTGTAAGCTGAGTTGGCATTTTGAAAACTCTGACTTTAACATGATTTAAATATATCAGCTGAACAAAGTGTTGTGTGCTTGAATTCCTGATACTGGATGGAACAAGAAAATATATGTTTTTTGGGGGTTGAAAAATGTACAGCACCAATGTCAGTATTGATGAAATGAGTGAGTAATATGGATTCACAATTCTGCATGACAGGGAACAGAGAGCTGAATAATCCCACACAGAGCATTTCATGGATGACCTTTCCAGTCTTCAGTCAAATGAAATGCAGATGGTTAGGAGAGTGAATGCAGTTCAGGCGGGGGTGAGCGGTGCCCTGTGGCTCCTGCTCCTGTCCGGCTGCTACGGAGCTCCAGTGGATTCTTTCAACATCACAAGAGGTGTACTTAATTTGATAATGATCACATCAATATGTGACAGGGAGTCCCTGTCACTGAAATCCAGTGGCCCAGAATTCTTCAGCTGAGCTTTGAAAAGCTCTATCGACTACAGCCGGCCAGCTAGATGACAATCAGAATTGAGGAGAAGTTAAGCTTCCTCACATGAATCTGCACAGAGCGGGAGTTCATCTGATAAATGCTGGATGTCAATATGATAATGCCAAAAGTGTACTCAAGATACGAGGCCATGCAACCCGCATTGTAGGCCTTTGTGGTACAATATATATCAGTGGTGGGCCTTCTCTGCTGCCTAAACACTATCAGATTCACTGACTATCCTTTAAATATAGTTTAATTCGTTGACTTGTATTACATTGCATTAAATTAAATGATATCCAATAGTCTATTCTCTTCATTGTACACCAATCAGATTTCGAGTTGGCGACACCAGGGGCATCTAGCAGGCGTGCGATGACGTCACACCTTTTGTTGGATTGTCGGAGATAGCAAACAGTGTCTAGCGTGTGTAGCGCCTCTACGGGGGTACATAAGGTTGCATTGCACCCTCAGTTGAGTCGTTATGCACCCTCATTTGAAAAATGAAAAGTGAAAAAAAAAAAAATGTGAAAAATATTACATAATAATAATAATAATAGCCTAATATTAGTAATAATAAGAATAATTTAGTTGAAATAAAATAAATTGTAATTGTGGTTAAATAACATTGTCTGCTGCATTTATTTGGTCAATTTAAACGGTAAGTAACGTTATTATGTCAGATGCGCGTGACCTGTGCCGCTGCGCGTTCATCATCTGCAAGGTGCTTACACAGCAGTCAATGATGGACATCAGAAAATGGTTAAAACAACCACCCCTTATCGCCAGCAGTAACACTGCATCTACTGCAGGTAATAACAGTTCAGATCATGGGGACATTACGTTACCCGCGGCCACTGTCGTGGACACTAACGTCCTCCCGCCCGACTTGCCGGCTTTGCCCGCCTCGCCCACGGAGGCGGAGCAGCCGCAGCCGTCTTCGTCGCCCCAAACACCGCCACCCCTCAGCGGCCCTCAATTGCCAGAGGACCTCGGCAAAACAGAGCCTGCCCAGGTATATTTAAAAAAGTACCCAACTCGCCTGTACAGTGGGGTAAGGCGCTCATTTTGCAGCTCATGGTTTCAAAACAGAGATTGGCTGGAATATTCATGTAAAAAAGATGCCATCTTCTGCTATGCCTGTAGACATTTCGGTTCAAGTAAGTCAGATGCCTTCACCACAACTGGCTACAACAACTGGCGCCATGCTCTTGTACGTGATAGGGGACTGGGAAGGCATGAATCAAGCAAAGAGCACATAGATCCATAGATCTCTTCATGTTGCTCTCAAAGTGCACCAGATTGATGCTTTCAACTTCAATATTTAAAAAAAAAATCTTCTCGGGGAAGCATGCCCCCGGACCCCCCTAGAGGAGGTGAGGACCCTCCTAGAGGAGGTGAGGACCCCCCAAGAGGGTGTTAGGTCCACTCCCCACTTATAAAAATCGCACTTTACAACTGCACCCTCTCTAATCTCAGATGCACCCTGAGTCATTTTGTTCTGGAACCGGGCCTGGCCTGGACCAGCTAGCAAACAGCATCTGTAGCATACTTAGAAACCTGCGCAATTAAAAAGATATTTCCGTGTAGATTTTAAAGCTGTTTTTTCAACCAACAATGGCTGACAGCGGAGGAGAAATTGAATTGGTGAAGCTAGCCAGCCTGTCGCAGCCGGGGAAAGGTGATTGTCCGCCACTTCAACTCACTAACTACAGCGGTACCTCTCAGCCTCCGAAGAGCGCTGCACACTGCTGGGAATGCCTGATATTCTCCACTGACCCACTTGGTGTTTGGAGCCATAGAGGGTTTGCTAACTTGAGTTGTCTAACCAAGGCAGCAGCGAGACACAAAATCACAGCTCGACACTTACAAGCACCGGTACATTTGAAAACTTTCGAGGAAGCCCGAGTGGATCCACAGCTTAACGAGCAACTGTGCTGGGACACGGAGCTCAACAATGATTTTTCCCAGAAATACGACTGGACAGACTGGACTTCCAGTCTCCACGGCGATAGAACAGGTCTTATTATTGGAACTGAAAACTCAGATAATCTGTTCAACAGAGTAATTGAAGTCTTCTTGAGGAAAGAAAGGAGGATGGATTGTGTACAAATAATCAAACGTATTGGTGAGTATAGGCATGACTAATACATGTTTGATATTTTCTTGTCATTTTATTAAGTAAATATTGATGCTTCTGCTAGAGATGTGGCGTAGCTGTTTCTGCAGTGAAAGGACACTTGTTGAATTGTGTTATATGGGTTTCTTGCTTTGTAACGGTATTCATTCTTGCTACATTCGATACCTGTCTGTGTCTTGTCATATTTATATATATATATACTGTCTTCTTGCTTGGCTTCTTTCTTTTCTTTTTTGCTTAGAATGCAGTTAGAATTTCTTCTTTCAGTCTTTTGTTCCACCTTAGACCTTGAAAATATTCCCCTTGAGTGAGTATGAAGAAACAAAGACATGTCCATACAGTGAAATAAGGTTGTCTGGCTTCAGAGACTTTGACAAGGTGACTCATAAAGGGGTGTTACAGAAGGAGAGCAAGACACGCTGAGAGAGTCTGGAAACTCAATCCCCCTTTGCTCCGGCGCTGATGGTGTGCCGTGGTGGACCATCCGTCTGTGATGCAACCTCGTAAAGATGTAATTTACCCAAATCAAAGACAAAAAGGACTCTGTTTTACTTACCGGTAGTCCAAAGGTCCTGGCGAGTGCACGTCTGTTAGGATCACACGAATAGAGCCACAGATAGAGTGATCACAAGCGAGGTGGAAATCGCTGACTCACCAGTTGCTTTTGAACAGCCGTTAAGTGATGCCTTCCTGGGAGTTTTTTCCCCCAACCCGAACTCTCTCATTATGTCCTGTAGAGTCTTTTATGATCTCAGGCATGTTTCCCATGATGCCCCATCTGTCTGTCCTGCTGTGACAGAGGGCCCGGCCTCCTCTCATTCCTGTCGGACAGCTCCATCACTCACCTCTGCCTGCCGCTATCTCTACATCAAAACAATGCTGTGCCAGAGTGAATTAGTATGTCCTTCACCTTGGGAGGAACCTTGTCATTACTTTACCCAGACTCACAACGAGAAGATATGATTTAGCACATGTTACAGGAAGCGCAACATTGGTATGTCCTCAAAGCTGCAGGCACTGCGATGTGTTGGGTTTATGGGTGTCTGGCTTTTTCTTTGGTGGAGTGTGTGTGACTGAGGAAAAAACGTAAACCATATTTTTTGCACCAGATGCTATAAATGATCATTTTAAGTGCGCTCAATCACCATGTCTTCGTACAGCACTAAACGATTCACCAAAAAAGGATTACAAGGTGAACCAGAGTTCATGGAACTCATAGTCATTGTTGTTTAGTAAATCACAGCAGTCTTTGATTTTTTTTTAATAAGTGCACACTCGGATTATGTCTAGTGCACACAATGTGAATTGCTCCACTTTGAGAGGATTATGGCACAATAAGACATTTTTGACCACAGTTTATGCAGTACTGTATGCAATCTTAACTTGAAGAAGAAAAGGTCGTAGCAGGATTTTGAAACTATACAAACCTGTCCACTGGGTTTTACTCTAAAAACATTGGATAATAAGAGTGGCAGTAAAACAGACATTATGTGTCCTTCCTTGCCGTTTAAGTCAATACATAGCCAATAGTGCGTGTCATGTTGTTGACTTTGCCAACAGGTTTTCTGTCGGGTCGTTTTGTAGGTTCTTTAACCATTTATGTATTTGGTTATAGCCTACTGGATACCACATTGGAAAGATACTCACCGGACACACACAGAAAAAACAAAAATGGCTTCAGAACATGCGTGTTGAAGACTTTTTGCTAAGCTGGCTGACGGCACACATGAATGGGATAACATATTCTAATGATGCAGCTCTTCTATATCGGGTGCACTCAGCACTTGGCCTTTACGGACTAACCAGTAAACAGGTTCATGTACTGATGTATAATGTAGAACCAAGGCTTATTCAGAGCTTTGCCTATGCAACATCATTTCACAATGCAAGTGCAGCATGAGTCATTGCATTTGAGTAAAACGTATTACCCCCTGATCCCACCGGAAGCGTCTGCGCTCTCCTCCTGCGACCTCCTCCTGCGACCTCCTCCTGCGTCATAACCCACCAGACGCGTTTCAAACGTTGCGGAAGCGGAGCGTCGTGTGTGTAGCCTCGCAGTATTCCACCAGACCCGCTGCGCTGCGCTGCGCTGCGCTGCGCTGCGCTGCGTCAAAAATAGGATTCATCCTATATTTTAGAAATTCCTTGCGGCGAGGAGCTTCTGGGACACTTCGAGCCGTAGCGCGGCGCAGCGCGGCGCAGCGCGGCGCAGCGGGTCTGGTGGAATAGCACCGATTGACTAGAGTGGCCGCGATCGCTAAAAACGCTGCAGCCGCAGCGCAGACGCTCCTGGTGGGATTAGGGGGTTACTATAACGTAGTCAGGGTTGTGAGGGTTAGTTAGAAAATGTATTTCGTTATTCTTAATGTAAAAACCTGTAAAAAATATGTAGTCAGAAACCGAATTTAAGTATCAAAAGGCGCTTTCACACTGCGGTACTTTTCCCACAAAGGTTCATATGAACTTAGTTCATGTGAACTCTTTAGTTCGCATGAACTAAGTACAGATCGCGTTCACACTGGAAAAAGTCCCTGGGGGAGGATTAGGCAAATGAAGCCGCTGACGTCACTTCTTCTTCTTCTGCTCTGGGTTTACTGGCAGGCCGCAAACCACTTCACGGCGTATACTGCCGCCCAAAGTCCCCGGAGTTAGGGACTGGCTTCAGTAGAAGCTGCTGGGAGTCCCAGCAGCTTCTACTTAAGCCTTCCGAGTAAATCGCCAGAACGCCGACACCTCCTCATCTCCACCGCTCCCATGTTTTATTTTGTGTTGCCATAAGTTAGTCTCTCTGTGTTTCTGCACTGGGCTAATGCTAATGCTAATAATGCTAATGCAAGGATAATAAAATGGCGGCTTCACAAAACTTTTTGGGAGTTTTGCGGGGCGTGGTTTGCAATCCTTCCAGCCAATCAGAAATATAGCTCTTTTCTCACAAAAGAGCCGTTCGAAAGTCTCTGCTCTCTAGCAGGGACTTTCGAGGGGGTAAAAAGGTTCTCATGAACTAATTTTAGTACCGGCTCTTTTTGGTGTGAACGCGATAAAAGAGTTCACATGAACTAAGTTCACATGAACCTTTGTGGGAAAAGTACCGCAGTGTGAAAGCGCCTAAAGTAAATAAAATAAAGAAAGAAAAGAGAAAATAAATATCAATAAGATGACTTTTAACTTAGTGTATTATTAAACCAAAATATTTAGTATGAAAACATTTATAGGGAAACCTGTCATAAAGTGTATTCAGGCAGTAGCCTCAAGCAAAAACACATGAGCACATACTAAAGTTAAAAAAGCAGAAATAAAATCTGAGCTGACAAAAATGCATGTATGTAGTATTAAATATATAACGCAATTATAAACAAAGCAGGCAGTATAGCATGCAAGAATAGGTTAAAGCTGTCTCCTTTGATGTGTGCCTTTATGAATCTCTTACTGTATCGCCCACTTGAAGGCAAACCATTTTTACATTAAGGCCCTTCAATTTGGCTCCAACGTTTAACCACTGTTGTTGACACTGGTTAGATCAACATATATTTATGTTGTTTGGTTACTAAAACATGCACATGCACACACTTACAAAGCTTCATATAACAATTGAATACTCCATTGCCTCCTTGACAATTCTGCTTTGATGACCTTGCTGCCGAACACAAACCATTTAAAAAGCTTCTGCTGCTGAGCAAAGCAAGCGGCGTGTCCTGTGTGATACGGATCGATATAGACCCTGGAGAAGTGCGCCTCCTTTATAGCCGCTGAACCTGAGCCAAAAGGGTTAAAGGAACGAAGGAGGGCAAGGGCAGGCGTGGATGCAGACAGAATGCTAGATTAGGAAGAGAAGGAACCAGGATAAAGGAAGACAAGGTTGGGCCAGAGAAGGCAGCTGAGTCTGTGAGGAGACAAAATATAAATCCAAACAGTTCATGAGAAATATATGGCAGCAAAAACAGACACAGATACATTCAAGGATGGTTTAAATAAGAGAGGAAAGAGCAGACAGAAGGTTAACAAAAAGAGAATATAAACAGGAGCAGAATTACCATTGTTGCTGCTTTGTTGTGGAAAACAGGCAAGGTCGTTCCAGTCCTTAGAAAAAGGAAGTGAGACTTCCTGGCTGCTGAGTATACACACATCTGAACCAAACAAAATAAACACAAGAACAAAATCTAAACTGGAAGTTAATTGGATTGAAAAAGGCAGAATACATTTTTCTTGTTATGATACTGTGCAAAACTGTGACACCACTGAACAAAGAGCAGCAGCGATCTATGGATACAAATACCGTGACAATGTAGGTTCCATGTGTTCTAAAAGGCCGGCGGAGGTCAGTTTACAAGTCTTACATGTGTTTTCATATGGTCAACCGTGAATGAAAGTCAAGCCTGTGACATTTGAGGTCACTTGTGGGCGTTGTCAGGAAGAGCCAAGAACCGTGCGGATGTGAACGGAGGATGGAAAAGTGCCTGGAGAAGTGGGGGGCGGGGGGGGGGGTAATTGCCCTGCAGCTGATGTTCACGTTATGCTGTTTGCGTGCTTCTCCAGAAAAGACAATGGATATTACCAGAGGCAACGCATGCCTATAAATAAGACAAGAAGCACCGAAGGTAATATTGACAAGGGAGGAGAGAGTGAAGGAGTCCATTAGTCTTATAAAAAATGAAGGCAGGCGTTAGTGGTCAGGCTCGGAAAACAACAAGAAGTTGAACAATCAGAGAGGGTTATTCTGAAGACAATGCACGCAAAGTCAGTGACCTGGACTGGATGCCAAAAAGCTCTGTTCTTTTCTTAGGGATTGGTAATGGAAAAGAAGCAGCGGATGCACCAAATGCTGTTGCCGTACCTACACTGTATCCATCCTCTTTATTTGAAAGGCTTATCATTTAGATACACAGTTCTCCAAGTGTTTTATTTTCCTGTGGGGAACCTATTTTGGCACAAAGGTTACATGGTTACTCACTCATTTCATAAAGAGGATTGCAACGAAAAGGGGGCCAACTTTAGCTTTGCAATTTAGCTATCGTTATTATCAATCATCCGGATACTACAAATTGCCAAATGAGACCTTTCGAGATGTGATCAGTGCTATTTGTCAAAGGACATGAAGGGTATGAATGTGGTGGTTGATGAGCATTTGGTCACATCTCGCTCAAAGGAAGGCTGAGTAGCACTCTGAATGCTCAAAAGGCAATGTAAGTCCACCAGCCACTTTAACCAACTAAACAGATCTCTACAAAATGTTTTGTTTTTGTTCTAGTAGCTGCAGATTCAAAGAGCAGCTTCTTAGCTCCAAACTGAAATATGGTCTTTCAGTGAAATGTGTGGAGATAGAAAGCACTAGAAAACAGATGTCTTATACCGGATGAAAAGAAGGCTGTATAAACACACTGAAGCATTTAACGGCTATGTTGGGTGTGTATCCATTTAATGCAAAACAAATATTTGGGTTTCCCTTCTAATTGTTCCCTTATTACATGTGTTTGTTTGTCGGTTTGTTGACAAGACTAGATGTAAATCAACATGTGATGCTAAAGATACTTGTTAACCCTTGTGTTGTGTTCAAAAGCTGTTACCGTTCATGGTGTTCGCGGGTCAATTTTGACCCATGATTTATCTCAGTCCAAAACACACAAAAGAAATGAATATCATCCAATATTGTTTTAACTACATCATAACTAACTTATTATGCATTCATAACTGTGCAATCCTGTTGTAATTTAATGTTAAGGCCCAAAACACATTACACACATATTGCACACGTGCATGTGTGTGTTCAGGTTCAAGTGTTAGTGTACATATTCTTTGAGAAAGGTGGAGTTCCCGTGGGGGGAGGGGGGCAGAGGGAGGGGAGACCAGGTGCATGCTGCGAACAACTATTGTTACAGTGGATGAAGGGGGGAGGGGGGGTTTGTGTCTAAAGTCAAAGATGAATCTTGATTGGGCCAAATTTGACCTTGAGTGACCCAACACAATGCTGCCGGGTCTCCCCAGACCCCAACACCAAATTATACACTTTTTTTTTTAGAGACCTTCAGACGTGGCAACAATTGTCAAAATCTGTTTTGTAGTGTTTATATAGCCGTTATGGAGGATATCATGAAGCCTCGTTCAGATACAAAAAACTAGAGCGTAGTTGTTATATAATTTGAACTTGAAACGGGTCACAGGAGACCCGAACACTTAGTGTGTGATTAATAAACAGCATAAAAAACTGTACTTTATTGGCAAAAATGACAGATTCAAAAGTATATACATGTACCAACACAAACCTAAAGGGATCATTCCCAGTCTTAAACTAGATTGATATCACTGTAATATCTAGCTGTTAATTATGAGGCTACATTTAGCTGTCGGCTAGCTTAGCTTAGCCTAAAGATAGGATACAAAGGGAAACAGCTAGCCTGGCTCTGTCCAACAACAATAACATATGCCTAACAACACTTCTAAAGCTTACTAATTAAGATGTTGAATCTCGTTTGTTTTACCCATATAAAAAGCCATAGAGCAAAAATTATGAAGCACTATTAAGAAATCACTGTGGGACTATTTCTTGACTGGGAGCTGAAATAGTTGTTGTGCATATTAGGATCAATGAAGAGACAATAAAAGAAAATACTAAAGGCCATACTTCACCAGAGCAACATTCAACCTGTTTATTACATATTACAGTATATTACATGTTACATTCTGTGATTTTAAACTAAATGCACATTTTTATTCTACAAGTTTCATAAACTTAATCTGCATTATTTCACGGATCAAGGACTTTGGGTTTTGTCCCTAATCTATACTGTGTGGTAACAACAATGCTGCAGCCAGCTCTCCTTGTGTTCTCCATTCTAGTGTGGAACATCTGGTTTGTCCCTTGGCCTGTTTGATACATCGTGTTGCCAGATATGAAAATAAATGGGCAAGCAAACTCAGTGGGCTGATGTCATAGAAGCCAGCAAATGAGCTGGATCAACAGAGATATCGTTGGATTCTACCCTCCTCAAAAGCCTTGGCATCTTTTTAGAAAGCCAAGGGACCAGAGCACTTGGAAAAAAAGACATGCAGTCTAAATATTGGAGATTCTACAGAGTTGGCATATTTGATCCTAAACAGATTTTACTTAAACTAAGGTGATCAATTTCAACATTGAATTCATAAATGATTAAAGAGTACTCATGTGTTTGACACACACAGATGCTTCATTGATCCCGGCTAAGTATGGCTAACACAATCATGCTACACAAGGAGCTATCAATCACACCAGGGTCGCAGAGGGGCCGTGCCTCTTTTACTGCTGTAGCAACATCCAGCCTCACTGACATATTTGACCAAACCCGCCAGTTTGCGCATTTTAGTAATGCAATTCCTCTATTAGGTCACATTTAATTAACTTTGTAGTCCAGACAAACTTTGCCCATGCCCAAACCATACACCCATTTAATAAGAGTTTAAAGTTACCCGGCAAACTTGTATTTGCAGATGTGCAAGAAGCTTGTGACACAGGGGACGGAGGGGGGCTGCTGTTCATCAACACAAACCACACATACTGCAATGATATAGAGATGGTTCAATATTGGCAGATAATCCCTTAGATGGGGTCTAAAAAGTAGTTTATTTTTGGAGCAAATGTCATGAGGAGAGGGAAGCAAAGGTGGACCAAAAGCAGGACACAAGACCCAACTGAACAGAACTTCCCCAAGAACGACAAACGACGACAAACAGGGATCACATAATCCAAAGGATGAGACACAGTTGGAGAGGGAATAGGCGGGAAAAGACAAAGAGTAAAAAATAGACATTACACAATGGGAGAAAACTTTTCAAAAAAAATCATTGATCTCTTGGTGTACAAATTACACAGGAGTATTATATTTAAGGATAAGCCTTACTGACATTCAGTTTCAAATGTTAATGCATAAACCATAAAATGTTTCGATATTGGGATTCTCTCTTCCCAAGCGGCCAGGTGTGTTAGAGGGGGGGTTACTAACTGGTTCACAAGCTTCAATCAGAATAAAGAACAAAACAATTACAAAAAACAATAAAAGTAACTGCTTATTAAAAGCAAAATGTAATTTACGTTTTGTTTTGCAAGGTAATAATTTGAAATCAATTTAGCCCTCAAAGCCAATTATTTTCTTATTTGCAATTTACATAATTATATGTCCCAACATTACTTTCATGCCCACTGAAGAGGAGTTCTCTTTGTTATGTGATATCATATGGCAGTCTTATCTTCCAAACCGTGTCATTTTCTGGGGAAATTCTAACGCAATATGCTAAACTCCTACGATTCACATAAAAGTAGCAGATGTTCATTTTCATTTGTCCATTTCATGGATATTTCGTTAAAATCTGGATGGGTCGTACTCACATTCTCACTTAACAACAATACAATAAACATTTTACAAATAATGTATTCACTTTTAGCACAAACATATTCTAACTCTGCTGCCATGTGTTCCATGTATTGTGGTGACCCCCAGCCATTATCAGTATGAGCTCTGTGGTGCTGGTCATTCCCTGTACACAATGCACAAAATGACATTATGTTAAACCCATATCTGCCATCATTATATGACACAGTTTTCAGCTGTATAAACGTGAGTGTGTGGTTTGAGAGAAACCTGCTAAAACCACAGGTTGAGAGCTGTGCTAAATATAACCTTCACTGCCCACTTGCTGTCCACTTGCTGGAGAACTGGACACCATCATGCAAGCAAACAGCTGACGACTTGTATTTACATGTTGTTATAATCTGTACAGAGTTTGATTTATTCAGGGGTGGGAGGGTGACTTTAAAAATGTAATACGTTACAATAACTAGTAACATTAAAAAAAGTCATCAGTAACCCAATGTGACTATCAAAATATAAAAGTAATGTAACCTGATAACTTTCTGTAACTTTTGGATTACCTTAATATCTAATGCAATGCCAATAAAAACAAGAGAAAATAGCAATAGTAACAAATGCTGTTTAAGCTTAATACATTCATCAAAAGCATTTTTGATGTAATTGTAATCGAATACAGTTACCTTTTTTTTGTATCCTGATTACGTTATCTCATGACATGTCATCCGTAACGCTCCAAACCTGCATATTGATCACTCCATTTATCATGGGTGTATTCTGTGAAGCTACGCATACCCAGCAGGGGGTCCATTCTTCACCCGCCTCTTTATCTCGATGTATGACAGTGATGAAAAAGCACAGGACTCAGTTATGGAGGCAGATTGAATCAGCCGGCAGTGTTTGCTAATGGAGACAAGAGATTTAGAAAGAAATGTGGACTTGTACTGCAAATGATAACATGTCCAGTTATGGCAGGACAAATTGAATGCAGGCTTCCCAGGCTCAATCTGCTTACTTAGTGCTTGCTTTTGTGTTACTTGGCAGAATTGGAGACGGCTGCGTAATTGTGTGGCTGGACTGAAAGCGAGCAGGCTGCTTTTCCATCCAGGCACCAAACAGATTCAGGCAGCTCTGCCATCATGTGAACAGTCAACTTTCATTTCTGTACAACTTCTTAAAATAGTTTTTTTCTTTATAACTATGTTGAGGTGCACATGTACTTCCAGATGCAAACATGAGTAATGATTGTTTATTTGTGCAGCTAAAGGAAGTGGTTAATTATGCTGCCGGCTTCTTCCTACAGGAGATTGATGAACTGTGTCAGTGTCTTGATGCAGTGCTGAGAAATAAAAGCCCACTTCATCATACACCAAGTGGTGTGTTCACAAGCTGTCTGCCCACAGCCTCACATTTCTGCTGATGAAGATTAATAAACACATTTAGTGACTGTGTTACATTGAACACCCTAACCAACAAATGTAGCTTTTAATTGCAAGTCATTTTCTGAAACTTGAATTCATGACTAAATAACAATCAAAGTTCAAAAGGAACATCTTCCCAAACTCAGCGAAGGTGCTTCTTCAGGACCGAGTAGCAGCTGTCATCAGATTCTCATGACCCACCTGCACGAGAGACATGTGATGAGGAAAACAGAAATGCAATATCCAAACAGAAGCTGATGCTTCGATGGCAAGCAAGTCCTGGTTAGCAACAGTTTGGGCTACGAGTGAAATGGTGTGTTCTTAACAAGGGTTTGATCAACCACTGAAGACAACAAACTGAGTTTACATGGAGACATCTTGATAAGGATTTTGTAATAGAGTATTCAAATAAAAAACACAAGAGAACACACAATTAAAGTTAGATCATTATAACTGGCTAATGCGTACTGACTGCAACATTTTCATACTTTCGTGAACATTTCAAATCAATGTAAACACTGCAGATTATTCAATTAGCTGATTACAGTTAGTTTTCATCTGAATCCTTTTTTCTTGACTTTCTAATCTCAAATGTTTGAGAAAAACTGATGTGCAAAGAGACTTTCGAGCAGAATCAGAACCTTTCTATGAGAAGATGATAACACTGCATACATATTGCAAAATCCTAGAGATACTTTTTTTTTTTTTTTAAAGATTGTTTTGTGGCAACCCATGCCTCTACTGACACGCGACTCAATTTTCCGAGGCCGGCTTGGAACCTGGGTCCTCCGCTGGCGGCTCTACCTATGCAGCGGCCGATTCAAGATACATTTGAGAAGTTAATGGACCTGAAGTACATTTTCTTAACATAGCAAATATAGAATTGACATGAGCACGAATGGATCATTCTGATAAGAAAAGTCAATCATGTGAAAGAAAATATTTGTACGTAGCTTACTTCCTTGAGATAAATAGATTCATGGGAATGAACGTGTTACAAATGTACCACATAGATTAACTTCGTCATCAAAGTGATTTAGCTTAATATACTTCTAACCAATGTTTCAAACTAGGCTCACTGATTAAGGTCAAACTATTATTAAAGTTATTCAATGTAGCTTCAATTAAAATTGGAAAAGAACAACAGAATGTCTGCAAATGTTGTAATGCAATTATAACTCTGTCAAATGCAACTATAATCCCCAAAAGGTGAGTGAAGATCTGCTACAGTGCATCCTCGTGGTACCCTTCAGGTCTAATGTGATGTTCTGATGTTCATAGTGTCCGGTACATCTGTTGCAATATGTGTTCATTAGCATCTGTTGCAATATGTGTTCATTAGCATCTGTTGCAATATGTGTTCATTAGCATCTGTTGCAATATGTGTTCATTAGCATCTGTTGCAATATGTATCAGAGACTGTGACTAGATACAGCGGTAATATGTGGGGAGGCTGTGGTGTAGTGGACTAGAGTGTTAGTGTTTGGATCTGGGGAGCAAAGGTTCAAACCCCACTGCAGTCAGCATGTCGTTGTGTCCCTGAGACACTTGCTCCTGTGGGGATTGCCCACAGTATCGAGTATTTAAGATGCTTTTGATAATGTGATGTCATATTTGAGTAGGCAATACAAGCCGTAATCAATCCCATCATGAGAACGCTAACATTGGCATGAGCAAGACTTTCTCTCAGCAGATAAACAATTGGAGATGCATTACATTCGTTTTACAGCCTTTTTATGTAACTGTGTTCTGAAGGCACCTCTATTACATTAGAGGAGGAAAACACAACTGGCTGAAATGAGATATTTAATCATACACAGGTCCAATACATCTGAGTCTGATCCTGTTATCACTTCATCTCTTCAGCATTCTCCATCTTTTTCCTTTCAGTACATGAATGTAATGCTCCTGAACCGTGCAACTGCCTTTACTCATACAGAAAGAGGCTGTGGCGCTCCGGGTCGCCTGTGAGTCGAGCTCATTCTTGGTAGCGACAGCCAATCACGTTCATGTCTGCTACCAAGATTCTACCAAGAATTGAGAGCTCTGGCCAATCAGCGGCCGTATTGCTGCCAAAAATTGGCTCCGCAGCAACCAATAATTGACCAATCAGCGTATCCGTAGGCGGGGCTACTCTGCGGACGCCGCGAGCTAGAGATTCACTTTCCCCCCAACATCACGAAAGTAAGTACATCATCCTTTAACTATGTTGTCAATGCTTATAAACTGTCATATTAGATGTATAGATATATGTTAATTAAACAACATGTTGCACAGGGACATTTTACTAATGACTAGCGAACCGGACATGTCCCGCCGTAACCTTTCCATATATGTGATGTTTACCGGTAGCGGATTGTTATGTACATGTTTCGTCAATTTAATGTTGACATATCTGGCTAAATAAAATGCCTGTTTATGACATTACCCAGCTTAAGTTAAGGACTAACATAACTACGAGCTAGAGAGAATCTCGGACGGGAGCGAGCGGAGCTTCTTTTATTGCCTTTTTTTCCTCCGTCACCGGCAGCCACCGACGTGTTTTAAAAGTGCATTTAGTCTTTAAGCGAGCTTTAACAGCATCAATAAAACAAGGGCAAAACAAATCTTGCCCTTGACTGTAACCGCGACATCTGTTTTTATTTTACCATTAATTTAAATACCAAACCTCACCTGTAAACAATGAAAGTCCGGGGGCGACAGTGGGGAAGTTAAAATGCAGTTGTTACAATGCAGTTAACACCACCTATAGCGGCCAAAATCATACAAATATAAGAAAGAAATATAACGCAAAGTGCCGCCGAGGCACCCGTCAGCGAATCTTACGCATGGGTAAAAATCAAGGTCCGAGCAAAAGTCGTTTCAGTGCAATTTATTGTCAACACATCAAGCATTTCTCTTCCTTCTTACCCGATGGTAAAAAACCATAAGCCTACCGGGTGCGCCGCTCACTACCACCTGTTTCCCATATTTATAATGAGCCGGTCTCCCCTCCCCCGGTGCCCAAAGGCTGCCTTTACAAAACAGAGGCATGGTACAACTTATTTGATCAACTTAAATAAGAATTAAAAGGAAGATTTACTATAAACAAAAAAGAACAATAAAATAAATGGATAACTATTAAATAATATAAGCTCCTAGATATGGCTTCATCATACCAGCCCCTAATTGTGATGCAATAGCAAATCAATTACAACAAAACATTCTATGGAGCCAGGTAACACCTTTAAATATTTGAGACTACGCAAAATATCTAATTACATTTTTGTTTATCATACAAAATCTACTAATATGCATATATACATTCAACAAGTCATTTCAATTAGCCCCCACTTAGATCCCCCCCAAAGTTCATGCTGTATCAGTGTCTTTGGTGGTTTCACCACTCACTGTCCCTGAGGCAGGAGACAATAGTCAAAGGGTATCAGTGTAGTTTGAAATGGAGAGGTTTGTGTATGGAAAGATGTAAGAAAGACAGTATGTGTGTGTGCAGGGGATAGGGGTAGGGCATTGGCTAGCTCTTGGCTCAGTTGGTTTCCAGGAGTAGACAGAGCTTACTAATGGGCCTTTGCAGGATGTTAGTCTTGGTCTGAACTAACACACTTCTGACCAGACCTTTGGGTCCGGGCAGGGTTTTAACCACACGGCCGAGGGGCCACGAGTTCCTTGGTGCCGTTTCATCGACGATGACCACAATATCATTGGGTTGAAGATTCCTTCTAGTGTTGACCCACTTTTGCCTTTGCTGCATGAATGGCAGATATTCTTTAGCCCACCTCTGCCAGAAGAGGTCTGCAATGTATTGAACTTGTCTCCATCTCTTTCTGGTGTAGAGGTCATCTTTACAGAAGAGTCCTTGAGGCCACCACAAAAACCTGAGATAGTCACGGTGGTCTTCCTGTACTTGTACTTGGTAGTACATTGCTTCAATGTCAGCCATTATTGCAATTTTCTCCTGACGGAAACGAAGCAAGACGCCTAGAAGGGGATTAGTCAAGTCCGGACCTTGGAGGAGTTCAGCATTAAGGGACTTTCCTTTAAATGAAGATGAACAGTCAAATACAACCCTGAGTTTCTTCTTTCTTTTATGGTAAACCCCATGATGCGGTATGTACCAGAGCCTGCCGTCTGATCTTTGAAGTTGATCTTGTGGAACCTTTTCGGCATAGCCCTTGTCCAGTACCTTTTCCATGAAGGCTTTATATTCTTCAGCGTAAACTGAATCCCTCTTGAATTTCCCAGCAAGGTTGGCTGTGCGATGTAGTGCCATGTTGTAATTGTTAGGCAGGGCCAAGTCCTTATCACGGAAGGGTAGAGGTAAGTTGTAATGTCCGTTTTTGATGATTATTGAACTTTCAGCCAAGTCCATGAATTTCCTGTCCTCACATGACATCTCTCTTTTTTCCTCATATTCCTTTTCAGGGAAATCCTGGTTGTACTGTGAGACTAGCTGGTCCCTCAGATTATCCAGTGAAATTCTATTGACGGTTGCTGACCTTGTTTCAGAAGTATCCATAGCAGTGTGAGATTTGAGGGGCCCATTGACCACCCATCCAAACATTGTCTTCACTGCATATGGTCCATTACCCTGACTGTGGATTATATCCCAGGGTTCCAAGGCTTTGGGAACATTCATCCCTATCAGCATTTCAATGTCTGCATCAATTTCCTTGATTTGGATCTGACTGAGATGAGGCCATTTTTCAAGATCGGAGTGTGTGAGAAGGTTTTCCGTTGAGACAGGAATCTTAGTTTGTGTATACACTTTGGGCAAGTTGATAAATTGTCCTCCATCTATGTTTCCTATTTCCAGACCTGTGATTTCATAGCTTTTTGCATTCCTTTTTTGTCCCATTGTGCGGAGTAGAATTTCAGTCTTTCGTCCTTTAGTATTCAGTTGGTTCATTAGGTTTTCAGTACAGAATGTGGCCGTGCTCCCAGGGTCAAGAAAGGCGTAGGTTTGAATATACTTGCTTCCTTTTGCTGCTTTAACTTGCACTGGAACAATAGCAAGAGCACAATCCTCACCGGCCCCTGTTGACTGATCAGCTGATACCTTCGCACTGTTGATGGACGCTCGCTTTGGTTCTGTTCTACTGTTTTGCAGGGTGACTTGTTTTGAATTTAAATCATCACTATGCAGCAGTGTTGGATGTTTCCTTTGGCATGTTAGACAGTTTAGCTTCAATGTACAGTCTTTGCTCATGTGACCCTTCTTAAGGCAACCAAAACAGTAACCATTTGTCTTTAGATAATTAACCTTTTGGTCGTGAGGCTCTGATTTGAGTTTTAAGCAGTCCACTACTGCATGCCTGCCTTGACAGAAACTACATAGGGTTGCAGGGGCAGCTTTGATGTAGGTGGGTTGCTGCACCTTAAATGCCTGTAGCATGGTGTCATGATGTTCAGTTGCGGCGACAGCCGTGGCAAAGCTACTGCTCCTTTTAGGTGTTCTGAGGTCAGTTGTCCTATTGTTGGTGATTATTCTTTTAGTGGGATTTGAGTCTTTAATTTCTCCAAACACTGGGTGTAATAATATGTCAGAATGCTTTTCGGTGAATTCGACCAGATGTTTGAATCTAGCCCTGATGTTCTTCTTTTGAAATTCTTCATACGCTGTTGTGCGCCATCTTTCCCTGAGTTTATATGGTAGCTTGGATACAATTAGTCTTAACGTTGATGTGACGTCTAGCTCATCCATGTACTCCAAGTCCTGCATGGCGTTAAGGCATTCTCTTAGGTATAGTGAGTAGGCATGAAGAGATGTTCCATAATCTGGCTTGATAGCTGTCCAGTTGAGTGCCTTATCCAGATAAGCATTTGCAATTTTCATTTCATTTCCATAATGTCTCTTTAAAAGTTGCATGGCCTCTGAATATCCTCTTTGTGCATCCATGTGAAGACAGCTACGGATCAGATCTCTGGCTTGACCTGATGTAAACTGTTCAAGAAAGTAGAGCCTGTCCTGGCAGTTACTAGTTTTCTCTTCAATCAGGTATCTGAATGCATGCATGAAAGGTTGATAAGAGAGTGGGTCCCCATTAAACACAGGCACCTCTCTCTTAGGTAGCAGGGATAGATTTTGTTGCATTATCATGAGATCAGCTATGTCCTTTTGTCTCTGTGCCAGTGTGTTGAGGTTTTCCTGAGTAAAAGTGTTGATTGCAGGATTTTCCAGTTGTGGGCTTGATGCACCATTTGCTTGCCGAGATCTTTTATGGAAATCCACAATTGTTCTATGTAGTGGAGTTTTAGGTACAGCAGCTACTTCAATAAATTCCAAGACAGAAGTGTCTGTATACGTTTGCTCCACATTTTCCAGTTTACCTTCTTCATCTAAATAAGCCTTCATAGCATCCCCAAGATGATCATCCTCATGTGGGCTGAGAAGTACCCTCATTTTGGCATCTGCTGCTGCAATCTGTGATTCCATCTCCACCTTTTCCATCTTTGATTTGAGAACTGTTTCCTCCAGTCGCAGTGCATGCATGTGCTTTAAAGCCGCACACTTAGCCTCCAGAGCTGCCCTTTCTGCTGATGCTAACTTAGCAGCAGATGAGGCCCTTGATGTTGAAGTCCTTCTGGAGGCATTGGAGATACTGTCAAGTGGATCAACTTGTAGTTGTGCAATACGTTCTCTTCTCCATGCTTTAACTTCCTTTGCAAAGTAATTAAAGTTCATCATTCTGGGTTCATACCAGTCCGTTACATCAATGTCCTTTTCCTCTTCAGATAAGAGTTGTTGGAGAGAATGATGCACTTTATTGAATTCATCCATAGCAGTTTTAAACATATCCATGCAATCATCAACATCATCAACATTTCCATCGTCAGTGAGCAGGGCTTTAGTTTCATTTAGTTTTCTTGTGCACACTCCAAGTTTCCCTCTGCGTGTGGCCGTGAGGGATTTGAAAAGATCCTCTGCCTCAATGGCAGTTTTAGGTTCAGTCATTTTTACTTGAGTTGCTTTTAATTGTATTCAATCCCTATGTTTAGATTGCGTCTGCGTTAATCCATCACGCTGTTCTCCGCAGCGTGCGTAAAGCTGGCTTGCACAGACGTCCTTATTTCTTTGATGAAGCGCTTAATCATTCCATCCATAACCTTTGACCCGTTTGGCTCATATCTTCATTTGCGTATGCATCCATTGATTAAATCACAACAAGCATGACTCATTCATTTTTCCTCTTGTTTACTCACGAGTCCCACGCGCTCTGCCTCGCGTACAAACATTTCCAACTCGAGGCCGGCGTCCGTCCTCTTTTCCACGCGACTCACGGAAGTTTCAATAAGGAAATCCTTTTCTCCCTCTTTGCAGCGGGCCATCCACAGAAAAAGGGTTTCCAAAAAAAATAGTATCCATTCATGAGGCGGGTTTTTTACTGTATAGCGGCCAAAATCATAAAAATATAAGAAAGAAATATAACGCAAAGTGCCGCCGAGGCACCCGTCAGCGAATCTTACGCATGGGTAAAAATCAAGGTCCGAGCAAAAGTCGTTTCAGTGCAATTTATTGTCAACACATCAAGCATTTCTCTTCCTTCTTACCCGATGGTAAAAAACCATGAGCCCCTACCGGGTGCGCCGCTCACTACCACCTGTTTCCCATATTTATAATGAGCCGGTCTCCCCTCCCCCGGTGCCCAAAGGCTGTCTTTACAAAACAGAGGCATGGTACAACTTATTTGATCAACTTAAATAAGAATTAAAAGGAAGATTTACTATAAACAAAAAAGAACAATAAAATAAATGGATAACTATTAAATAATATAAGCTCCTAGATATGGCTTCATCACCACCTTATATTATGAAATACTTGTACTTGAGTAGGCAGGCCTGTTTCCATTATAAGGTACTTTAATACACTATAATTGAGAGGAAATTATTAAATAGTTAGTATGAAGGTCGAGTTTTTCATACAAAATATAGCTATTTATACATTTCGATTGATTGATTACATTTAAATGCATAATTTGCATTTGTACTTGTTTTATTCATCTTTAATTTGTATTGTATGTAGTCATCAGTTTTTGAATCAATATGTAATCTTTTACAGCTTGTTCATTAATATTGATTGTTTGATGTTTGCGCAGGTTCAGCAGGCGCTGCAGGTCTCAGGGAGAGCAGGTCCTGAAGCAGGGTATCCCTGCTCCTGACGCTCCCATGGCAGGACCTGAGAAGCTTCTTGTGGCAAAGCAGAAAGGGACATCTCTGTATCCTGGCTGTCTGGCTGAGCCTCACACCTTTGTTCTGCCACCACACACTGCTGGTGAGGCAAAGCTCCAGAACAGATCCCAACCAGTGGCCATCTCACAGGTCCCCCCACCACCTCCATGCTATGCTCTTCCCTTCCTTGCACCGACTCCACCCTTCTCAACACCATACATGATGGTACCATCTGTGCAGCTTCCTCAAGTGCCTGGAAGCTCTCAGGTGATGCTTCTCAACATGCCATCAGCTGCTCAGGCCCTAGCATCCAGTCAGAGCAACGTGCCGTACACCACACAGCAGTACAGGAACAGACAAGAGGAGAGGGAGCAATGTGGATCAGGCAAACGAAAATATGTCAAAAAGACAGACTCCATCCTTTGCAAAAAGTGCAAGTTTTTAACTTCTTTTAAATATTTGATATTTATTTTGCAACTTTTTCACTTTAATATATTTTTCACTTTGTTATATTTTGCACTGTTTGTGTTGTTATTAGTATTTATTTTACACTTTACTATACATATTATTACTGTTGTTTGAAATATATAAATACATATAAAACAACTATGGATGTTTCTGTTTTGAATATTTCATCATCATATTTCACTTTCATTATTGTTATATTTACTTAATACTTTGTTCTTAAGTTTTAATACATTTATTAAAAGTTGTAATTATAATAATAAATGCAAAACATAACAATAATCCGCATACATATTTAGCATAGTACTTATATGCTAAGTACTATTCTATATTAAGTACATCTATAGAAGTACTGTACAATGATGTACTGACTTGCATGCTCCTTAATACTTCACTAGAGGCAAAGATTTGACTCTTAACTTCATTGATTTGATAACATGAGTTGAAGAACTGAAATGATCCATTGATTTGATTCACAACCTACCCAAAAGTGTGGTAAAATAATAAATAATCTCCACCTTTACATTTATGCATGTTCTGACGTTCTGACATACAAGGGATTGAGCGGGATTCGAAACCGGCTCGCAGGGTGTATTTCGGCTACTTGGCGGTTATCAAACATAGACTAACACGCTATGTCCTTGGCTCAGTGGATAGTGTGTTGGACTTCGAATCAGGGGATAGCAAGTTCGAGTCCCACTGCAGGCAGCATGTCTTTGTGTCCCTGGGCCATACACTTCGCCCCAAATTGCTCCACAGTATTGAGTGAGTACGTAGTGTGTTATTGCGACTTCCCCAAGATGGCGGCAGGCGGTTCTGGCGCAGTGGCAGCAATCTATCTCTGCATGATTGTCCTAAATCTCAGACCTCTGTCTAGCTACACCGCTCATCTTGCCTCCATGGTAAAACAACATGTTGAGGATACATCCTTATCTGCACCAGCAACATCGTTGAATATCAAGCACTTCGGCCATGGTCTGCATATTATCTACAGTTCATTCATCTGGCAAAAAGGGTCTAAAACGAAAAGAGGAGAATATTGGCTCTGCTGTGTCTCTTGCTCTCAGGAGATATCCACTCGTGTCCGGCGTCATTTCCATCGACCTGACGGCTGGCGGCCCAGCGGCTGAGCTCCACTCGCCATCAGTCGGATTCCGAAGAGGCTGGCTATCTGAACAGCTAGCACCACCAGCGGGTCTCTGCGGTCTCGCGCTGACGGCTGCCGACCTAGCAGCAGGACCTGCAAAGGAGACATATCATGCTATATTTGAATAATATATTGTAGGGCCATACCTATATAAGGTATATTTATACGTTTTCTTTTTCAAAATACCAAACAGATCATGCATTTTAGCCATGCCTCATTTCGCTCGATTTGCTCTCCTCCATCCTGTCTTTGCATGCGCTGCAGCTGACCACGCCCCCTGCAAAGGAGGGGCCGAGTTACGAGCGTCATGTTACCATGCTGTTACCATGCTGTTACCATGCTGTTACCATGCTGTTACCATGCTGTTACCATGCCGTTACCATGCCACGGCAACCTCTCATTCCCCTGATAGGTGGAGAGTTGGCCATATAGGCGGAGCTCCTCGTCACTGACGTCAGACTATTTTCAAATCTGGATCAGTCTGTATCAGATCTGTTTGTAGAGATTTGGGTACGGAGGAAAAGAGAGAGGGTTGTGTTTTCTGACACTTGGTGAGTTCCCTGAAACACCGGGGACACATATTCATGTATACAAGACGTATAAAGGTGCATTTTGCATGATAGGTCCCCTTTAATGCAACTAATGGATCAACCGACTAGAATAACCAAAACCTCCAAGACTATGATATTTTATTCACTAACAAAGTTGACAGAATAGTTAAAACCTACAACTTACTGACTCGTCTTTCTGACCATAATCTTGTTCTTTTTACCAGGAAACTCACAAAAAAAGGTTCATGGCCGCACCTAAAACCCCTGCCTTGGTTTCTCGCTTCATCCACAAACACCTGCAACAACGTTTTATGGATGCAGTGGAAATGATTGATTGGGGGGACACTCTGTCCTCTGAAGACATTGGTGAAAACAGTGATCTGTTTATATCTAAAAATGAATGATACAATGTCTTCCTTCTCAAGGAGAGGGCTGCATCTACAGTGCAGGAATCTAATGCAATCTAGAGACCAACTATTGAAGCAGAGCTTGAAATCCGGACTATCTACTGATAGACAGAAATGCACTCATGCTCGTAACAAGGTAACACAAACAATAAGACAGGCCAAAGCTAACTTTTTCATCAATATCATTGAAGGTGCGAAAGGTAACGGTAAAAAAGTTTGGCACATTTTAAATAATTAGGTAAACAAACAAAACAGGAAAATAATGCTCTAGAATTAAAAATCAATGATGCCCTGATAAAAGACCCTGCAGTGTTGGCCAGCTCTCTCAATGTGTATTTTATAAATAGTGCTCTGGACATTACAAAGCTCTTGTCAGGCATCTGAGGTCTCCCATAGCCCGACTGTGGATACACACCCCGTTATTGACCTGGAGGAAAACACAGAGGTGGAGGTAAACAATATAATCTTGGGGTTAAGAGGTTCTAAGGCTAGGGATGCAGATGATTTAGACACCAACTTTATAAAAACACATATCGACGGTCTAATAAAACCAATTAGTATGCTAGTAAATCAATCTATCAGCACGAGGGAAGTTCCGTCATCCTGGAAGGTGGCCACGGTGACACTGATCATTAAGTCTGGGGATATGGAGGCATGTGGCGCAGTGGGTAGATCGTTGGTGTTCGGATCAAGGGAGCACAGGTTCAAACCCCATGCAGTCAGCATGTTGTTGTGTCCCTGGGCAAGACTCTTCACCCATTGCCCACAGTATTGAGTATGTAAGTTGCTTTGGATGTAATGTAATGTAATGGATAAGGCAATAATGTCCAATTACAGACCAATCAGCATCCTCCCCTGTGTCTCTGAGATAGCTGAGAAATTGGTGTCAAAACTAATCACCAAACATTTAGACAAAGGTTTCGCTCCACTCCACCCAATGCAGGTTGGTTTCCGTGCTCACCACTCCACTGAGACAGCTAACTGTGTCTTTGTGGAAAAGGTTAAATGTATGTTGGACACAAGCCCATATTTAGGTGCTGTCTTCCTTGATCTCAGGAAGGCTTTTGACACCGTTGACCACCAAGTGCTCCTTACAAAGCTGACGTATTTCAAGTTTTCGGCAGTTTCGATACATTGGTTTAAAAGGTCTCTCAAATGCTTTGGACAAGGTTCACCTCTGGCTGAACAACATTTGCTTACAGTTAAATGTAAAAAAAACAGTATGCATGATGTTCAGTAAACGACCAGTCAAAATTTAACTTGCAAAATGTTAAACTAATCAGACCTTTCTTAACTGTCAATGCTGCAAAGTCATTCCTCCACTGCATGATTCTATCCCACATTGAATACTGTTTGACAAACTGGTCGTTTGCTTGAGCCACAAACCTGAAACCCATAGAACAGCTGTACAAGAGAGCTATCAAGGTGTTTGACAGAAAGCCACATTCATACCACCACTGTACCATCCTTGAAAAACACAATTTCTTGAGTTTTGACCATTTTAAGTCTTTTAAAAGTATGTGTTTTTTTATAAATGTTTACATGGACGGCCACCCCCCCCTCCCTTAGGGGAATTCATCCACAGAAAACACACTGGACGCTGCACTAGGTCAGAAACCAGAGGAGACTGTGAGGTCCACCGCAGACGGACCACTTTTGAACAAAATGTCCTCTCCATTGTGGAACAGCCTCCCAACTGAGATACGGGATTGTCCCACTGTCAATAGCTTCAAAGGTAAACTCAGAGAATGGTTGAGAAACAAACAGACGTGCAATCACCGCTAAATGCACTTTAACACAGGGGTATCTCCTCTTGCACTTTATGTAGCGCTTGTATCTTCTCTTGCACTTTATATGTCATAGCTGCTACACTGTACTGCCATGTGGTAAATGCTTATGCTGCTCATGCTCTTTCTGTATATCATGTATTTATTTTTGCCATGTCTATAACTGTCATGTTCATACATGTTGTATGTGACGGGACTACGGATGGAAAGTAGCGCAAAGCTAAAATCCGGCTAATTTACATTTGAAAGCATTAGTTTGTTCATCAATGTGCATTGTCCCGGTTCAAATGTCCCGGTTCAAATGATTAAATAAAATAAAATAAGTCGCTTTGGATAAAAGCGTCTAACAAATGACATGTAATGTAAAGAAAGACCAACGAAGCGGGATTAAAAGCACACATCACTCATCGGCACACAAATCCACACATGCAGTTTCAGCTAAACACTTTCTTATCTCCAAAGTAACACCTGATTCCTCTTGTTTTGATTGTTTCCATTTCTCTCACCTAGTGGGTTGCCCTAAACTATAATATTTTAGCTGATGGAATAAAACATTATCTTGATACATCCAACATTCCACAAAATACCATGATGCCCTTTTGTGGACCTGGACATGTTGGCCCAATGTCAAGTCCTGCTGTGTGTGAGCGCAATAATGCCAGAGCACTGACACAATTGAAACGTTGACTTTAATGAAATTGATCAGAGCAGATGAAGAATGAACTGTTATAAAGTGTGTTTCTTTTTCTCTGGGTAGCATTCAGCCTTTCCTACGCAATATTTCCTGCAGCTTCATCCTTCTCCTCCTAGCTGACAGTATTTGTGATTGTGCATTATAAGGCCTTGTCGTGGGTTGCTGTTTAGTATACAGGAGCTGGTGAGGATCTGATGCTCCTTAATACCTCTGCTATTAAGAACCAAATCACATTGCAAACACTTCATTAAACAGCCTGAGGCGCTGTCATTGTTTAATGACATATCGATGAGTGTGTTCAGTGGACAACAGCCGCAACAGCACTCTCTCTTTCCCCCCCGCTCCCTCGGGGTGTCATCTGTCACTCCATCTCCTGCTAATCCATGTCAGTGGCCCCACTGGCTACAAGACGCATTCAAAATGTAGAGCTGTTATCTCTGCTGGGCTATTCATTCATTTTGCGTGGTTTAGAGAACGAAAGCGTGTGATCCGCAGCGCTTATTTCCCTCCGTAAACAGGAATTGTGGTCCGGTAATCAGATATTTTAAGACAAACAACTTAAAGCACCATAATTAATACAACCAATGAAATAAATAACTACAAGGAAAGTGAAAGGTGTGGGCATATCGATAAATCCACATAAAATGATCGTCCAACTCAGTTCCCCTCAGCTCTATGTAGATTCTTTGCTAATTATTGTGTCCTTCATATTTCACCCTTGTTTTCAGCTGCCGCAGTAAACTCTGAAGAATCAGACAATTAACGTAAGCAAAGTTAAAACAGCGGCACAGTAAAGACCCAGATACTTCATTTATGAGTTTATATTTGTCAGAAGGACTCAAACACAACTCCACAATTGCAAATGTTCCTTAGTTATTGGATGAATGCAGCAAATGTTTGCTAACATGTACCTTAACTCCATAAAGTGGGAAAGTTAGCGTCTTTGTTTTCAAGGGTGTTTAATGCATTTCAGTGAACCAAATAATAATTGATTTGAACATGCATTTCCACAAAGCATGTATATCGTCTATCTGCCAGCACTGTGAACCCGGATATGCTGAGTAATTACAGTTTTATGACAGAAATATATAGTAGGGGTCCCCAGCACATAGAAACTGCCGGATGCTAACTTGCATATGTTAGGCAATTATCATTAATTAAGTTGCCTCAATTAGCATGCAGACAAAAGCTAAACAATTTATCGGCCGATTTGGAAAATGTTGAAGGTTTTTGAGGATGTTGAATACATTTCTGACATTTTGAGGAGGAAAAATTGCAGTTTCGAGTCCTTAAAACTTCTAAATCAACCCAAACTTTCCTGGTAAAACTGAAAAAAAAATCAGAAATTGATTCAGGATCCTCAATAACCTCCGAAACCACTCCACGATTGTCCAAATCGGCAAGATTTGTTTTGTTATATTTGCTAAGCTAGCATCCGGCAGTTTCTATGTAGGCTAACAAAATCCCAGAAACCTGCAGGTCCGCTGCAACTCTGACTACTTTTAAATCCAGGCTGAAGACTTTTCTTTTTGTCTCTGCTTTTAATTGAACTATTCATATCTTAGACTGCACTGTAACTTTTATCCATGTACTTTTTTCTTTTAATGTTTAATTGACTGCCATGTATTTTTTTCTTTTAATGTTTATTTTATTAGCTTTTCTTTTTAATGACTGATTTTAAATGCCATTTTCTTAATCTCTTTCATTTTTTGTAAAGCACTTTGAATTGCCTTGTGTTGAAAAGTGCTATATAAATAAACTTGCCTTGCTACTGGGAATAGGACTCCATGAGAGACTAAAAGGCTACATTACAGCTACAAATAATATGTTTATGTTCTATATATTTATTAACGTGAATATTCTTTGATGTGAAATAGCTTCATTGTGTTCAACTCGGGCTGTCCCCGGACACATATGTGTATAGTGATGCTAAGCTACTCTAAGGGAGTGTAGCTTGTAGCTTCATTAGCTAGTAGCCTCCCCAACCCTGGATATCACTTCCTTATATCAGCCATAGAGTATGTCAGAGAAGGATTGGTTTGGGGTAAATGGTCACGAATAGGGAAGCTTTGGGGAATTTCACAGATTCACAAACCAGTACCAGCCTCAGGCAGACAGCTTAGGTGTTCCAGTTCATCACTAACTGTGTTGTTCCTTTCACCCTCTGTCAGGACTGTGCCAGCTCAGACATGCAGGACAGCCTATCCGGGGAAAGGATGTCCTGTCACTGCCTTCACTGTAGCTGCCTGTCTCTCTGAAAGCCTGCATCATTCAACATGTTTGGGCTAAGAGTTCAAAACAACACTAATGGCCTCTCTGAGATCTGGAGAAACTTCCAGGGGGGGGGGGGTATCTGTTTCCCCCATCAACAGCACCGCCCAGCCCCAGCCCTCAGAGACGTCACCTTGTTTTTGATGCTGCATAAATCACAATGGCTGGCTCAGGTGATCTCATGGAGGTCAAGAGGGTCACACACTGGCTCTCCAAGGCAAGCCTGCGCAAGATATCACATTCTGATTCTTATCCTTTTACCCTGGATGAACTTCCTCTAAGAGATTTTTTCACTCCTTAGAAATAATTGCAATAAATACCAGAAGATCATCAAACTACAGTGAAAAAACTGAAAAGTTGACTATAATTCAATGTATTATGTCAACAAATGTCAAAAACAAATGTCATTTCAGGTTAGAACTATTGAGTTGGTTTATTTCAACTTAATATTATTTCAGTTTTTTTAGAGTATTTTTGAAAACTGGCAATCTCTGTTTTCGTTTTTAGTGTTGTTCTGTATGGCGGGACTGATTTAAATGATGACTTCCACTTGTGTTCTATGGTGTTTGGAAGGGGGCCGGTACCTTGGACTGTGTGTTGTGTTTGCAGGCAGGACCGGTGACCTGTGCTTGGCGAGGCCACATAACAGCCTCAGACCTCCTCTCAGCTTCCCACCTGTGCCACGGTCAAACACAATGTGGGGAACATCATTAAGACCCACAATCCATCAGGCCTCAGTCTGAATGTCTCCTGCAACATGCTGTCTCCAGTGAAAACAGAAAGCAACATCGCTGTCCTCACTAAATGTTATGCAGGTCTCACTGTGAATAGAAGATAACTGTAAAGGATGGGGGGTTGATATTTTAACAATGTGCCATATCTTGACAACTTCATTATTATTGTCATTGCTAGGGTTGGGCATCATTTTGAGATAACCCTTCTGATTCTGCTTATCGTTTCCGGTTCGAATTTATTCGTGACCCTCCCTGAAATGACACAGGTTATATGACTGGTCGGTAAATATAAAATGTGCAAATCTCCTGTGCTCTCAAGAAGTAAAAAAGTTGGCTTGATTTCAAATGAATTTAAATCATTTTATTTTTATTTTCGTGATGTAGGCTACATAAGAAACAAAAATTAAAAAACAAGTGTAATCTCTTTCAAGTGATGTTTATTAATCACACATAAAACCCATTAGTATACTGTATTATTCCATTGGGGGGGCTGGGGATGAAATATAGATAGTTATCCTTGTATCTTTGCAGATTTCTAAGTAATTATTTCACCATAATTGCCGCCAGTTTTCATAACTGTGGCTGATCACAAAGAAAGACCTGCAATAAAATCTGCATTCCCTCACTTCCGTCCAGGCCCCTCTCAGCTTAAGGAGATAGTTTCACAGGGTCTTTGGTCACTTGCTGACTGGTGTATTTTAGCCGGACAGTGATAATATTGCCCATCCTTCAGTCAGATGACCTTCATGTATTTTCATCCTCACCTGTTCCACCTGCAACTGACCTAGGATCAGAACCTTCTGTCGTCTCTGCTAACGAGGCTTCACCAATAAATACTTCTCTCCTCTGATTCAGTTCACTCCGCTGCCTTCATTCAAGTCTTCAAACACTGGTGGCTCAACATCATATTGCACCAACAGACTGTACTTCCTGATGTGAAGACCACCTGTTAGGGTTCAGATGTCTCCACAATGCAGAACAATTCAACATCCTGCAGCAGGGAGTCATCTTCTATCAGGACCTACAGGCAACAAGACATCAGATTTCCTAAGCTTTCAAGTACAGTTGAAGTAACTATGTTCATTTGCTCAAGTAGGTAGACCAAATGTTTGGAAATGCATGTGTCTATAATAAGAAGATGAATCCACGAGAATGTCAACAATCCTGTGGGAGCCATCAGGGAAGTAGTATGGTGAGAGTCAGGCAGGACCGCAGTGATAGGTTCTGCCACAACTCGAAGTCCAGGACTCAGGATCCAGGACTCAGGATCCAGGACACATGACCCAGGACTCAGGATCCAGGACTCAGGATCCAGGACTCAGGATCCAGGACTCAGGATCCAGGACACATGACCCAGGCTCCAGGACACAGGACCGCAGCAACAGGATCAGCAACGACTCAGGATCCAGACGTAGATCTTCCACCGTCTACACACACAACCAGATTACATCTATACCATCAGTGAGGGAAAAAAGTAAGAACTAAGATGTATAGGTGAAGATGCACAACGTATCTACGTCAATGCACTCTTATTCGATTATTTTATCAACTATAAGCTTTATCAAAAAGGAAGGTCTTAAGCGTACTCTTAAAAACGGATAGGGTGTCTGCCGCCCGAACACAAACTGGAAGCTGATTCCACAAATGTGGAGCTTGATAAGAAAAGGCTCTGGCTCCCATTGTACTTTTAGAGACTCTAGGAACAACCAACAACCCTGCATTCTTGGAACGCAATGCCCTAGTAGGACAGTAGGGTATAATGAGTTCTTTAAGGTAAGATGGCGCCTGCCCATTAAGGGCTTTGTAGGCGAGAAGAATAATTTTGTGTGCTTTGGTGTTCGGGTCAGGGGGTCACAGGTCAGTCAGCATGTTGTTGTGTCCCTGGGCAAGACACTTCACCCCACATTGCTCCTGTGGTGATTGCCCACAGTATTGAGTATGTAAGTCGCTTTGGATAAAAGCATCTAACAACTAACATGTAATGTAATGTAATATAAGGAGCCAGTGTAAGGCAGCCAGAACAGGAGTAATGTGGTCCCTTTTCCTAACTCTGGTTAGTACACGAGCTGCAGCATTTTGAATCAGCTGAAGCGACTTGACTGACTTCTTGGTACACCCTGATAATAAAGAGTTACAATAATCCAGCCTTGAAGTAACAAATGCATGGACTAGTTTCTCTGCATCGTTTTGAGGCAAGATATGCCTGATTTTTACAATGTTACGTAGATGGAAGTAGGCGGTCCTTGAAATTGATTTTATGTGGGCGTTAAAGGATAAATCCTGATCAAATATAACACCAAGATTCCTTACAGTCTCACTGGAGGCCAAATTAATGCCATCCATAGTTAATATATATTTAGATAGTTTGTTTCGTAGATTATTTGGGCCGAGTACAATAACTTCAGTTTTGGTCGTGTTTAACATCAAAACGTTTAAGGTCATCCACGTTTTTAAGTCCTTGAGGCAGTCTTGCATTTTATTTAGATGATTAATTTCATCAGGCTTGATTGATAAATATAGTTGAGTATCATCCGCATAACAATGAAAGTTTACAGAATGATTCCTTATAATATTGCCTAACGGAAGCATATATAATGTGAACAAAATAGGTCCGAGCACTGAGCCCTGTGGCACTCCATGGCTAACTTTGGTTTGCGTGGAAGATTCATCATTGACACGTACAAACTGAGAGCGTTCAGATAGATAGGACCTAAACCAGTCTAAAGCAGTTCCCTGTATGCCAACTAAGTGCTCTAGTCTTTGCAATAGGATATCATGATCGATAGTATCAAATGCAGCACTGAGATCGAGCAAAACAAGAATAGAGACAAGTCCCTTGTCAGAGGCTATTAGAATGTTATTTGTGACTTTAACCAGAGCTGTCTCTATGCTATGATGTGTTCTAAAGCCAGACTGAAAATCTTCAAATAAATCATTGTTTTTTAAGTAATCACACAACTGTTTTGCGACCGCTTTCTCAAGAATTTTTGAGAGGAACGGAAGATTAGAAATAGGTCTATAGTTGGCTAAAACCTCTGGATCGAGGTTGTGCTTTTTAAGAAGCGGTTTTATCACTGCTACTTTGAATGATTGTGGAACATAGCCTGATAATAAAGACATATTCATAATATTTAATAAAGAAGTGCTAATTAATGGAAAAACTTCCTTCAACAGCTTAGTTTGAATTGGGTCTAACATACACGTTGATGGTATAGAAGAAATAATCATTGAATTTAATTGTTCAAGGTTTATGGCTGAAAAGCATTCTAGTTTACTATCTAGTGTAATATTAGAACTTACGTTTCCGGGAGCTGTTGATAACACTATACTGGTCAAAGGCAAGAGGTCATTAATTTTGTTTCTAAGAGTAACAATGTTATCGTTAAAAAAGCACATAAAATCATTACTACTGAGTGCTATGGGAATAGAAGGCTCAATCGAGCTGTGGCTCTCTGTCAGCCTGGCTACAGTGCTGAAAAGAAATCTTGCATTATTCTTATTCTCATCTATTAATGAAGAGTAGTAGGCTGCTCTCGCTTTACGCAGTGCTTTCTTATATTCATTGAGAGTAATATGCCAAATTAAACGAGATTCTTCAAGTTTAGTGGAACGCCATATCCTTTCAAGTTGTCTCGACTTTTGCTTTATTTTGCGGGTTTCGGCATTATGCCATGGAGCTAATCTATGTTGTTTTATTTTCTTCTTTTTCAAAGGAGCAACAGAGTCTAATTTTATTCGCAGCGCATCTGTAGCACTATCAACAACATGATCAATTTGGGGTGGTGTACATTTTGTATACATTTCCTCCCTTACATGCAGACATGCTATCGAGTTAAGTATTGGTGGAATCTCTTCCTTAAATTTGGCTATAGCACTAACAGATAGGTTTCTGCTGCAGGAGCTTTTGACTAATGCTTTGTAGTCTAGTAACAGTACTTCAAAAGTTACTAAGAAATTGTCGGATAAAGCAGGATTATGCGGGATTATCTACTTTTACTGTAGGTACTTTAACTATTATTTTGATGCTCATACTTTTCTACTTTTACTTGAGTAACATTTTGAATGCAGGACTTTTACTTCAGTACAATATCTGAGTACTACCCCGGTGAGATGATAGTGAACTGTTCATGAACTTGTCATGAAAAGTTCATGGAATATTAGTGAACCATATTCATGAACAGCTCATAAACAGCTCATAACAAAGTTGATGAACTGTTCATGAAAGTTCCATGAACATTAAATGGCACTAGGGCAGTTCATGAACTACTCGTGAAAATCCTGTTCTGGAATGGTTCATGAACAATTCATGGAATATGGTTTTAGGCAGGGTCATGAACAATTCATGAAATGGAGTTTTCAGTGAGTGTAGGGATATTCAGTATTCAACCAAGAACATTTCAAGAATTGTTCATGAATTAACCATGGTTCATGAACATATCAAGAACTGTTCATAACAACTTCATGAACAGTTCATACCCAGTCACTGAATATAATTCAATGGCTGGCTATGAACTGTTCATGAACTGTTCATGTACATGAACCATTGACTGTGGGTCAATTGGCAACCATAGAAAACAACAATTATGTCAATCACAATGGAACTTTATTCAAATTAACAAACATACATGTATACAGGTGGAGTACTATAATTAATCCTATCACTATTTGAAGCACAGTTCTTGACACTCAGCTGCACACATTTTTTTGTTACGGGTCCCAAAAGCTTGGGTACCACAGCAACAATAAATTATTTCTGTAGAAAACAGAAAAGTGCAGCAGCAATAATTATACACAGGATCCGGTTGATCGTCTGGATTGCTTCTTATTCAAAATTCAAAGTACACAGTTACATTCAAATAGCTGTACTTTACAAACATCACATTTCTCCATTTAAGTTATCCGTCTGTCACAGTCCATTACTGTATCTCAAGGAGAAATGCAACATAGTCAATATAAACACATAACGCTATCAAATAATACTTTCTATCAATATATCTATCTTTACCAAATATAACATATTATGGAGATCACAAAAATACACTGTCAATGTTAATAAACAAAAAACAAGGCAATGTGCCTGCAAGACTTCCCTCAGGTAAACAAAACATATTACCCGTGCGCAGCAGCTAACCTGCCTGCGAGCCTTCGCTCAGGTCACATTTACCCAGGCGCGGCTGAAGCCCGCGAAAATGGCATCTATTATTGCCAACAGTTTAGTATTTTTAAAATACCGTTACTATGTCAAACATGCTCAAAACTTTCTGACACACTCTCCTAAACATCTCCAACATCATATCTAATTCACACAAGTTAACATCGATCATTTTCATCATGTACTGACCTGTAGAAAACAGAAAAGTGCAGCAGCAATAATTATACACAGGATCCGGTTGATCGTCTGGATTGCTTCTGACTGGAGGGGCGGAAGTGTCCCCCTAAGATAACCCAGATGTCACCGCTCACCTGCCAAAGGTTCCACCTTGGCGCTACTTACTCGTACTGCTTCTCAAACAGTACAGATAAACCATAAAATGATATGAATGTCACCAAAATAAATACAGATAATGTTCAGTTTCAAATGCACTATTTTTTGTTTTAAGATTAAAAGTTTTAAAAAATAAAGAAATGTTCAAATAGTAGATGAATATTCAAGAGGTCTTTAAAATCATCACACTGATCATCAAAAGTTCATAAAATGCTCATGAATATTCAAAAATATTCTGAACTTGCCACAATCATCCAAAATTCATGAAATGCTCATAGTCATGAAAAGTTCATGTAATGCTCATGCAAACTTTTTGGGGTTTTAATTATAATTTTGTGATTGGCTGGATCATGAAAAGTTCATAAATTGCTCATAAAAGTCTGTCATGAGCGAAACAGGAACTTTATATGAATGAACAATGTTCATAAAAATTTCATGAACTGCTCTTTAAAATGGTTCATGAGCATTTTAAGAATTTTGGTTCATGAACATGACAAGTGAACATATAATGAGTTGTTCATGAATGTTTCATGAGTGCTCATGAACAGCTCATAAAGTCATGAACTCCATCTCGCAGGGGTTGCCCCACCTCTGCTTTCAAGAGATATTCTGCCAGTATTTCAATTACTGAAAGACATCACACATGTAACTATACTACTTTAGAATATAGCTCTCTGTTGTGGCAGGATCTGAGAACATGTGATGTGACTGAATTTCCCCACGGGGATAAATAAAGGTCCATCTTGTCAATCAATCAATGTCAATCAATGTTTATTTATATAGCCCAATATCACAAATGTTACATTTGTCTCAGTGGACTTTACAGTTTGTACAAAATATCAGTATGACAATACGACACCCTCTGTCCTTAGACCCTCACATCGTACAAGGAAAAACTTCTTGTGTTATCTATGCTGTCATGATTACCATTGACAGGGCAATAACCAACTGTATGTTCTCCTCATTTCTCACTGAATACTTTGCCTTTACATCCTACACACAGCCAGTCAAAGAGCAGAGCCTTGGCAGCTGAAGCCGGCCTTTATCTGCTTTGTATCCACGATAGCTGGCTTCAATGGGTGCTTCATCTGAATTCAATGACTCATTGATTAGCCTAGCCATCATTAGTGTTTATTTAGTTCCATTATTCTTGCCAATTATGTTTAGGAAACAAAACGAGCTTGAAGATTGGAAGGATTGCGGTAACAGACAGCGCTAAATGTTGGAACAAGACAGAATGCAAATGGCAGTGTTTGTAGTCCTTAGTTTTGACCTCCTCTCTTAGCAACTCAACAGCAGCTATTTGTAACTTGGACACAAAATCCTGACATTTTCCAGATTCATGGAGCAATAATAGCCTCTCATGCTTCAAAAGCATTCACATATCAGTCAGGAAGTCATCTATCATAGAGCAGGAAGAGAGTTCCGTTTATACACTGATGGAGACCTCAAAAGATAGAAAATGTTTAGCCAATATAATGACGAAATAACAAACAAGGTTATTTCCATATTTTTCAGACTGAAAAATGTTCACCTCTCTTGCCTGTTATTGCAGGTCATGTTTATTTAGCCCGAACAGCAAAGTCTGGACTGTGGATGCTAAACCCAGCTGCTAGCAATGTACAGACCAACTGTGTGTGTGTGTGTGTGTGTGTGTGTGTGTGTGTGTGTGTGTGTGTGTGTGTGTGTGTGTGTGTGTGTGTGTGTGTGTGTGTGTGTGTGGCCTAGCATTACTATACTTGTGGGGACCTAAATCACATGTGGGGACTCGCCTCCCTTATGGGGACAAAATGGAGGTCCCCATCAGGGGAATCATTAATTTTAGGGTGAAGACTTGGTAAGGGTTAGGCATGTGTTGGTTATGGTTAAGGTTAGGATAAGTCTCCAGGAAATGCATGTAAGTCAAAGTAATGTCCCCTGAGGTGATGTATACATGGTATGTGTGTGTGTGTTATCAGTTGGGTTTGTTTGTGCTCTTGGGTTTGCGTTCAGCTGAGACTGATCTTAGAATTCACTCAGATCTCCAGTTGTTTCTGTTGTTGTCCTCCAGTATTCTCTTTTTTGTTTCTCTACCTCCCCATACTATGTGAAATCTCACCGCCTCAGATTACAGTTTTAGGCAAGGCAAGGCAAGTTTATTTATATAGCACCTTTCAACACAAGGCAATTCAAAGTGCTTTACAAAAAACAAAATACATTAAGAAAATGGCATTTAAAATCAGTCATTAAAAAGAAAAGATAATAAAAGAAACATTAAAAGAAAAAATACATGGATAAAAGTTACAGTGCAGTTTAAGATATGAATAGTTCAATTAAAAGCAGCGACAAAAAGATAAGTCTTTAGTCTGGATTTAAAAGTAGGTTTTAGGCTGAAACATGTTAAATTCACTTGGATGGATCTTCTGTCCACAATGAAAGTTAATGTATTTACTTAGGGGTTTTTGGTCCCAGGGAAATTCCCTTGAAATATAGGAAATCAATAACTGTAAGTGGAGGGTCCAACAGAAAAATAAAAGGATTAAAAATAACTGCTGCTAAAGTGAATTTAGTGAAGGTGCACTTGTGCAAGGAAATCAGTCTCAACTAGGGTGACCAGGTGCCAACAAGCCACATGCGGGACATGTTACTGCGTTGCTAAGAGCTAGATTAGATGTTTATATAATGTCTATCTAACCCTTAAGAATACAATTTCTATTAAACTATTAGCTTATAAATATGAATAACAACGCTTTACTTTGGTTTAATGTTTGCACAAACTATGCAAGTGAAGGAATTCATTATATTAGTTTTGAATGGAATTAACATAACAAATTATATTGACCAGAAAAAAATTACCGGAGCTAGTTTACTGCCACAGTCTGCTGACCTGTGTGCTAAACGTTTATTAACCTGTTGAACCCCATCCCTGTTTTTCAGGTAATTCAAAATGATCAGCTGCTGTTACCTCATCTCTTTTGGTTTCAGGAGGACTATAGAGAGATAGATATAATTGGAGGGATGAAACCCTCTTTAATGGTCACACATGCAGAGCACACAGCACACACAGTGAAATGTGGCCTCTGCATTTAACCCATCCTAGTAGTAGGAGCAATGGGCAGCTATTGTACAGCGCCAGGGATATATCCATAGATCGATATTTTCGTTATGAGCCAGGCCTTTCTTATGAGTTTTGGGGAAGCGTCGCTTCAAAATATATTTACCTCCGTGCGCAATTTAAAAAAAATCTGGCAAATCTGACAATCACTCTCGCCCTCCACCGGCTACACCCATAAGTTAATACAAGTCACTGTTGATTGATTAACATCTGACACAGCTAATGGTGATGATAGCCCTCTCGTTTTCTACACACCTTTGTATAAAAGCCTTGTTTAAGACAGGCGACTGTCAATCAAATGCGGACATCGGCTAAATGTGTAGAACAAATGATAAAAATGCTGTACAGTCCCGCACAAAGCGGGACACCTGGTCACCCTACTCTCAACCTGCTTTGCCGTCACTAGCAGCAAACTTGAGTAGCAGTAGAACCCTCCTGGAAAAAGGTGGACATGCTCAGTACATCTTGCTCCGCCATCTTTTTCTTCATTATTTGCTATGCTCTAGGATTTTACATATTTAGTTTATATGCAAATGTTAAAATGTGTCCTATGAGCTGTGCATGAAAAATGTTTGATTTTTCGATACACTCATCGGTGTCATGACTGAAATGTTTTGTGTTTCACATGGATTGTTTGAGACAAAGCATTTGCAAGGCTTGTCGACAGTGGCACAGTTCGGATTAATGTTTTCCTCTGTTTTGCATCCATAAATTATTAGGGATGACAGCGGCTTTGGGAAGCAGCTCCCGACAGATGAGGCGCACAGTATGGATTTATCCTACACCAATAAGAGCCTCACAGCAGTGTTCAGGGCCTCCCTACGCATTATTATTCATGGGTCCTTCTTCTCTCGTGTCTGGCCCATCCCCCCCCTGCTCAGGAAACACACAGACCATAATATGTATAAGCCTGGTAGAACATGGATTAATGCAGTGGCTCAGAAACCAACGTGGCCTGTTTGCTAAAAATGGATATTCCACAAATTTAAAAAAACATACAAATTGAGGAATACATTTTGAAATGTTTCTGATTAACTGCATTGTTCTCAATAATTAACATTAATAAGCACAAGACCTACATTATATATTTATACTCATGTGGTCATTTTGAAATAATTTTTGAATAGCTTTTTATTTTTTTATTAGACCTACTTCAAATGCATTTCCCTTTTTAAACTGTGTGAGTCCATTTAGTACCCATTATCCAGTTACCCCAGAGGGTTTTATTTATTTAAAATATCTATAAATTCTGACTCTTCTACATCCAACTCACAGGTTTATCATTGCTTTGAGAAAAAAAGATTATTAATTTAACCCTTTTTAGAAGTGAAAATATAGTAATTTGTTCTGGGAATATCATTTTCGAGCCTGAGGCCTGAAAAACAGGCTCGGGGCTTATCTGAGATGTAATATTAAAATATTTAAATCATATTGTAAAATGATGAAAATTGATAAATAATGAATGGCTACACGGCTACCTGATTGGTACTGTTGTGTGATGCTGGGACCTTTCTCACAAGTTAGTTTCAACTTTTAGCCGCAGTACAGCTTTGTTTCTTCCCAAAGCAAAATGTTTTAATGAACTGAAACTAAGCTCAAAGAAATGCATGGTGATGCAAGAACCTGTGTTCTTTTGTCATTAATGACCTTCAAGCTTTACATTATGCCTTACTTAATCATGGACAAAAAGGTTGTTGAGGATGTATTTTGTTAAAGTGTTGCAATGCTGATTTCAATGTGGTTATTGAAATCAGCCTGAGTCAAACACTGATTGCAGTGAAAATGATGTTTTTTTTATTTATTTCCATGTCACATAAAATATAAGGACATAACAGATACTTTGACGTTTCTCAATAAAGCCTCTTGTTTGTTTTTCCACATGTAAGAAAGAGACCTTTTCTGCTGACAGTGCACTTTTTGTATCCTGCAATGTCAGAACGTTCTGATACAGAAACTTGAATCAGTGTTATGTTGATGTCACATTTAAAGGATGCCTCGCGGCACTTCCCTTCTGTCAGACTGACAACCCTCCTGTTGGGACTGCACCTTGGCCAATACAAAAATAAAAATAAAGAAAAAACTTTATTTTTGAATAAATAAATAAGTACAGTATGTAGCTATGAAAAACATTCAATGCAGTAGACAAATGGTTTGTCTTATTAAAGCTAATGTACAGTACTTGCATAATTATTATTTGATTTTCTATCTTCATGGTTGATTGCACTTATTGTCAGTCATTTTGGATAAAGCTCAGCTAAATGAAATGTGCAATATTGTGTGCTATGATAGTAATCCATACAATATGGTATTGTTTTCCAGCCAATGCAACATTGTCTCACTTGACACCTTCAAGAATGCATCTGTTTGCATCATGGTTCCTCCACATTCGGTCTGCTCACTAGAACGGGTCTTTCCATTCTTCCACACTTGGGTCCAGAGCCTGAAAGCTCCCGCACAGATTGCAGTGAAATGTGATATACACATTTGTATTCCCCAGAGAAAGAAATCTCAGGATTGATCTGACCCCTTGACCTTTTACATGTGTCACTATCAGATAAGAATATTATTTTTCACAAACCCTTTAACCACTTAACATATTAATGTCACCCCTTGCTTCTTGTTGAGTGGCGTTTAAAGAGTGCCGTAAGACTTCTATAGCGTTGTGACATCGGGATGGATTTCTTTCTTAAAAGAACGGAGGTCACAATTTGCTCATGGATGGCTTTTATATTACCAACGTTAGCTGTCACTCAAACTACGTTGGTATTATGTTTCTCTCTCTGTTTTTATTGAAATAAAGAAGACCTATCATATTTGTCAATCCGCAAATTCTGTTTCATTTTCCAAGAAGTTAATTTAATTTGCAGAAAAACATATTGTAAAATATAAACATTAAAATGACTCAACGCACTTCGGTCGGGCCACAATTACTTTTTAGAAAATACTTTTTTCAATTCAATAATGTCCACTTAGCCTTTTGCACTGACTGAATAGCAGACACAATACAGTCTTTAGCAGATAAACATAAGCAGCTAAATGTTGTTTTTATTCAAACAATCTCCCGTTTATTGTTGTGTGCTGTAATAGCAATAGCACGCTCTTGGAGGCCCCAGCCGGTGGTATATTGAGGTCCAGCTTCTGCATATAAACCGCCCACTAACACGCTGAGCCCTTTACAGAGGTCACATAAGGTCTGGTCCAAATGGAAGTGAGTTATTATTGCAGTGTTTTATAGGAATGCCTTATTCATGTGCAGAGGATCGCACTGAATATGAAGCAGCGTTAGTCAGATAAGCGTGGGTTATAGGAGGCTGGCAGGATGTAGTAATGGCTGAACTTAAGGTCACATCTCCACACCTCCCTGGTGAAAAAAAATAACAGCTGAAATGAAGAGGGCAAAGAGTACCCTGAATGATCCACCACAAGAGGTTCCTCTCAGACCCCCCCCCCCCCCCACAGGACAGGGCGAACTCTTTTACTGGACATCAGAGAGAGAGAGTGCTACGGTCAATGGCTGTGCTGCTGCTCCCTTTATGAGATTCAGTAGTGTGTTGTGGTATAATTTTAATCAGATTTTTAATAAAATTTGGCCTCATTGAAAATCTCTCCGGGTAATAGATAAGCATCTTCTTGAACCGTAGAGAAACAAAGCTCATTGCAGATCTGCGTTGCAGTGTTTCCAGTGAACTCACGGGCTGAATTAGTGGATGTGCAGATATTTTGTGGATCAATATTGGCTGCTCCCCTGTGCCGTCCACAGGCAGAAAAGTGTAGCTGAAGGCTGTATTTTATTCAGGGGCCTGCAGGGCTGAGCTTAACTGATGATTACCATTTTAACTAGTCCTCACAGGATACAGTGCAATCAATAGAAAAATACATTCCTTTCACAGAGAGTATGGATTGAGTTACATAATAAGGTCAAGATATATCACTGCACTCAGGATTTTACATCAGACCGTAACGCGACAGAAGACAACATGGAAATGAAGATATTATGACAGGCTCCTCGTTGAAGTTCAGTGTAAAAACAAACACATTACAGTAATCAGATTATATTTGCGTTACATCACGCAGTAATGTAACACATTGCTGTTGATAACAGCAGTTATTGAGCACGAAACTATCTCGTTACTGGCGTTTTTAAGCTCTTAAACTATCTGCATAATGGGAGAAGAGACAAAATAAATCAAACGTCTCTTTTCGTTTGCGCTACACTTCATGGATGAGGAGACGGAGTCTTGTAGCAGAGATAAACAGTCGTGTGCTTGTTCAGAAAAAACGTTACGTTTGTTAAATAGTTGTTGTTTTAGCTTGAGTTTAGCTGCACAGATAATACACAACATAACTTTTATATCATATTCCTACTAAGTATCTAAATTAGATAGGTCTGTCTTAACTCAACTGAAAAGTAGCTGTGTAACTGTTGGTTTGATAAATGGACTGTACTTTGAGGGGTCTTTTCGACACCCTTTCACCCCTCATTGATGCGGAGCAGCACCACTTGCTCTAGGGAAGCTAACACTCATCGGGATGAACTCATGGTTCAGTAACTTTCCCAAGGACACATCGACATGTTGACTGCACGGGCTGGGATCAAACCAACAACCTGCTGGTTGGAAGACGACCGCACCCCCTCTCCGCCACAGTTATACTGCTTTGAATAATATGGAAATAGAACTGGGGGTGTACCAGGGGAAATATGAATACACTGATCTTTGCTTCATAAACCACAAGTTGAAACAAAGTGCTCTTGTTGGTCTAATGGAGCACTAAATGGCTGCTTAACTCTAGCAACATTAACCAACAAACAACCCATAATGCAACACTGTCAGAAAGGGCCCTCCAGAAATAGTGTTTTAATCCATAAAGCTGAGCGGTTTAAAAAATGATATTATTCATCCCTGAACAGTAAATATAAGGCGTCCGTTATTTATTTGTGACATCCATCTAAGCAAATAGTATATAAAGATTAGAGTACTGAACATTGTTTCAAATTATTTTATTTTACAACATAATGGACATCCTTTATCAATGATGGGTCATCTTGCTAAGCATGTTTGTTCCTATTCGGGAATTCATTTTCAAATATGAGGGAACATTGATGTTCAATCACTTCCAATCTGGCATCAACAAATCAGATGAATCAGAAAAATAATTAATATAGATACAATATGAGGAAATGACTGAAGTTTGATAGGAAACAGAAAATAATACTTTACACATCAGGAAAAACACCATAATATTGAAAAACCTGTCCATTCTTGGAGACAATCACATTACATTTAGCTGACGCTTTTATCCAAAGCAACTCACAATAAGTACATTCGACCAGGAAGATCACATTACATTAAAAGTAAGGATGTAATGTTTAAAAATAAATCCTGTCTGATCATTATGCAAATACTAATAATGAGTGGCTTTATTTTCCATCTGCTCAGATTTTAATTAAATAACTCTGTGATATTAATTATATCCCTGTCCCTGGTTGAATCACATTATTGCCTCTCCGTGTGCGTGTCCTGGAAATATAACGCTGCTCAGACTGAGGCCAGACGAAACCCCCCCCCCGATTCATCAGAGTGTGCTTCCTCTCCAAAGGCCACTTCATGTCATAAAGGATGTAATTTGTTTTGAAATCTCCCTCACATGAAAAGGCAAAATGAGTCATCATAGGTACAAATATCCTTCCCCAATGTGTGTTGTGAGTTGTTCTGTAAGTTAATTTAAACAGGAAACACCAGCCTCAGCCCGACACTGTCCTCTGTCAGATATATGAACAAGTACCTGCTGCTAACAGTACTCATATTTCTAACTTAAATACTAAAATGTTAATGTATTCAGTAAGAGTCAAAAGTCCCACATTCAAAATTATACTAAAAGGTGGGGATAGGTAATTCACTTCAGAAACACTTGTTATATTCCATGGAATGCTCTTAACTTCCCGATAGCAATGAATACATTCAATGCTTTGACCTGTGGAAGCCGTAGTTCTGTAAAAAGCACGACCAATCATCTGAGCCGGCCCGGCTAAAGTAACTGGATGGCCTACCTGCCTGTCAGCCTTCCATCTGGGCACAAATGTATCTCGTGCCCTCATTGGTCATGTGCGCGTTCGTGTGTGTTGGAGGAGGGGCTCTGTGAGGAAGTGGCAGATTTTTTCCGGCTGTGTATTTTCAAATTCTAGCGCACTCGAGCTGCTTTCTCCATTCTTATATACCCTACCTTTAAATAACTACAAAGGTATATTGGTATCAAAATATACTTTAAGTACCAAAAGTATTTGTTATGCTTAAGGCCCATTGTATATGGAATTACTGCATTATGATCAGTTGAAGAATAAGTAGGCTACTCAGATCCTTTACTGAAGTATACAGTAGCAATATACTCATGTAAACTCCCTTACAAGAAAAAGTCCTACTTTATAAGTATGTGTAAGTAAATACAGACAGTGATATCTTTTACATTAATATTGTTGCATTAAGCTGCATTTTACTGTTACAGACAACCAAAGTTTTGATACACACATTATTGATGTTAAGAACTTTCTACAATATATTATTTTATAATTGTAACCTTTTTGGGCTTAAAAAGAAAGTGCACGAGTTTCATTTTGTTCAAATGGTATCACATGTTTTTAATGCAACGTATTCATCTGAAGTCACGATAGTTCAATACATAATACATTCATGAATTAATTGATACAATTAAAAAAAGTTGATAAAATTACATTATTTCCTTTTTAAATGTAGGGGAGTAACAGTTTAAAGTAGCATTACATGAAAATACTCAAGTAAAGTACGAGTACTTCAACATAGTACTTAAGTACAGTACTTGAGTAGATGTACTTTGATACTTTCCCCCACTGGATGCTGATTGAAACCCTAAAACAGAAGGAGTTTGGCCTTTGATTAGGATTCAGGACAGAAAGTGGTTTTATTTGTTCAAATAAGTTGTAAAAACTTTATAAAAATAAGTTGGGTGACAAGGTAACATAAATAAAAGATGAAGTACAGAAATGGGATAAATAAATACAATTGCTTCTGGATAGACAATAAAAGGAATTTATTTATAAAAATGTAAAAAAGATGGAGGCCTTGGTGCCATTTCTTGGTCTAAACCCAACATAGTGTTCTGTAAAAGCACTGGGATGTCTTAAAAACAAAAAATAAATACTTACTATAACAGCCTATTCTAATATTCTGGGAATATCTCCAGGTCCATCTTTCAGGAATGAGGCGTTCAGAGGTCTGCTGTTCGTTGGAAACACGACACCTCTGGACTCTGAAGCTGAGCGAATCTGATTGGACTGATTGGAAAATGAATGATGGAATGGATGAATTACTTTTCCCCCTTTCTTCTTCCAGTTTTTTTTTTGTCCTACTCTGCCGCGAAAGAGGGTGCTCATCTGGAGTCGTGGTGGAGTGGTGTTTCTTTTGAGGATGATTAATGAAGGCTCCTGCCCACAAAAAGCACAAGTGTTCTTCCTCATCAGACAAGCAATGCTGATTAAGCTTCTGAAGAGTTCTCTGATTACTGGCTCACCTCCTATTCATGCTTTTTAATGTATGTGTGTGTGCATCTATGTGTGTGTGTGTGTAGAGTGAGCTGATGTGACAATAAAGTTCTATATATACGTTCCACACAATTGGTCTGTTCCAGTTGTATCCACACAGAGACAAACCTGGGAACTGGACTCTCTGCAGTCCTTATCAGATTCTGTCTTCATTGACCAGGGCTGATGGAGACCAACTGTTACGACCCGCCCTCTACTTAATGGTCGAGACTCGTTGGGGAGACCCGCAACATAGAAAACACAGCATTTAACGGTGTTCATTTATTGATACATCCGTACTTACATGGCCAACCGGCAAATAACAATGCACTGGAGGACAGGAAACAAACAAAAGGACAAAGGGGGCCTGGGCCAGCCACACCACGGGCCGTAGGACCCAGAGCTTCCTTCCGCTACCCAGAAACCTAACAAGTCCCTGCGGGAGAAAACAAAGCCGCGAAAACCTAGACTACCTGTTCCTCCAGAGTACATAAGACACAAAACACTCGGAATCTACAGATCCTGAAGCAGAAGAAGGAGGAAGACCACGGACAACCTCCTCCGGCGTTAAGATTGGGGAAGAGACCTCTTCTTCTTCTTTTTAATGGCGAATCGCTTCCACTTGGAGCATATATCGCCACCTACTGTTGCGTTATTAAATGTTCATATTAAATCCTTGTCCTCAAACCAGTACTTTTGAGGAATTTGAAGATCAGCTTGTTTGCTTCATTTCTTGATTCACTTTCATATATTGACTTGAAATCCATGTCCTTGACGTTGAGTTGTTCCAGTGCAGTTTTCAGAATGAGTCTTTGCCTTGTATATTCCGGGCAGCTAAAAAATACATGCTGTATTGTCTCTGGTTGTTGGCAACCATCACAATTGCCATTTGGATGTTTTCCAATCAGATGCAGTGATGAGTTTAATCCAGAGTGTCCCAATTTTATCCTGCTGTTAATGCTCTGTTCTCTTCTACTACTCCCCCAAGTGCTTCCTGTTCCTACTTCCCTTTGTATCTGGTATAAATGTCTTCCTTTAGTGTTACTGTCCCATAGGTTTTGCCATTGTTGCTTGATAACCACTTTTGTAACAGATGTGACTTCTGATCGACTGATGGGTACCATCATATCAATCTGGTTTGCTTTCAAACTACATTTTGCCAGTTGATCCACTACTTCATTCCCTCTAATACCCACATGCACTGGAACCCACACAAATTGAACAACAATTCCCAGATGAACTAACCTAAACATGATGTGTAAAATGTCATGTAAAATATCCTGACGACATTCTGAAGAGAAGTTGTTTATACTCTCCAGAGCTGCACTGGAGTCAGAGCAAATGACCACTCGCATTGGCTGTGTTTCCTCTACCCACTGAAGTGCTATAGCCATCATCTCTACTGTATATACTGCGATGTGATCACTCGTACGCTTTCTCACTTTGACTTTTAATTCAGGAACATAAAATGCACAACTAGTTAGACCATTTTCTGGATTTTTGGATCCATCAGTAAATATGTTTATAAAGTGCCCATATTGTTCATGTAGAACAGTGTTCACATGAGCCTGTACATTGATTTTGTTTTTCATTGAATGTAACCGTTTCAATAGTGATACATCTACTACAGGTTGAGGTAGCAACCATGGTGGAACAGCTGATAACAACACCGTCAGACTAATATTTCATTCTTTAACTTTGAATTCCTTACATAATTCTGAAACACAAACACAAAAACTTTATTTTTTTATGTTGTTACTTTCCCAACTTGTTTGTACAGTTTGTTTAGTAGGGTGAGTATCTTTATGGCCCTGAAGATTTGCCCAGTAATGAACAATTAATTGTTTTCTCCTCAAAGAAATTGGTATTTCTCCGACCTCTACCTGAAGTGCCAACACTGGTGTAGATCTGACTGCCCCACAGCATATCCTTAGTGCTTGTGCCTGGACTCTATCTAATTTCTGAAGAGAAGAATATGCAGCTGAACCATACACTATTAGTCCGTATTCTATGGCTGATCTTATTAAGGCTGTGTATACGTTCCTCAAAGCAGCTTTATCAGCCCCCCACTTAGTGCCTGCCAAGCACCTCATAACATTTAAAACCCTTTTACATTTATCCACTACTTTATCAATGTGCGTACTCCATGTGACTCTCTCGTCCAACCATATTCCCAGAAATGTAAATGTCTTCACTTTCCTTAGATCTTGTCCATAAAGTTTTAACCTAACCTCCTCACTTATCCTTTTCCTCGTAAAAAATAAAGTTTCAGTTTTTTCCACCGACAATCTAAACCCCCATGTCAGAGACCAGCTTTCAATTTCCGTAATGGCTTCCTGAATCTTAGCTACAATATATTTTACATTTCTGCCCCTTTTCCAAATAGCTCCATCATCTGCAAAAAGTGACTTACCAATATCAGATCCTACTTGTGTGTATATATCATTTATCATGATAGAAAACAAAAGAGGACTAATTACACTCCCCTGCGGGGTTCCATTTTCAACGTCATGCCTTCGAGAATATGAATTGCCAACTCGGACTCTGATGGCACGGCCAAACAACAAATCCATAATCCAATTATATACATTACCTCCCAGACCCATAATGTCCATTTTTATTCATAATTCTTCCTTCCACATCATATCGTAAGCTTTTTCCACATCAAAGAATACAGCTACAACACACTCCTTATTCGCTTGGGCTTTCCTGACTTCAGACTCCAGGCACAGCAGTGGATCTAAAGTACTCAGCCCTCTTCTAAACCCACTCTGATAAAGAGTCATTAGTTCATTTTTCTCAATGTAGTATGTCAGCCTTTCTGTTATCATTCTTTCCATAACTTTACACAAGTGCGATGTCAGAGCTATAGGTCTATAACTGCCTGCACTGGTTGGATCTTTCCCAGGTTTTCTAATAGGAATAACGACAGACTCTTTCCATATTATTGGCAGCTTCCCTTTCTCCCAAATCTTATTGTACATCTCCAGCAGCTTTCCTAATGCAAAATCACTTAATTTGGTCAACATTATATAGCATACATTATCTTTCCCAGGAGCAGTCATTTTACACTTACTTAATGCTCTTCTCAACTCTTGAATAGAAAAAGGTATATTTACAACACTCTGCGACGAATGTCTTTCTTCATATACATTAGGATGTTCATCTAACACTTCCTGCCTCCTGATCTTACCTTCTTCTGTCAAATTTTCAGAAGAATGAACTTTGACAAAATTCTTAGCTATAATTTCTGCCTTCTCCATCCATAGCACCGGTGGCAATTTCCCCTCCATTCTCTAACACTGGCAGGTTACTCTGCTGTCTTATTCCCCTCATCTTCTTAACCATTCCCCATACTTTATCTAATGGTGTAGTTCTCCCAATACTTGAACAGAATCCTCTCCAACACTCCCTTTTTGCTCTTTTAACAATGTTCCTTACCTGAGCCTGTGCCTTTTTATATTCTAATAAATTGTGTAATGAATGTGTCTTTCTTAGCTTTCCAAAACAGCCTGATTTTGTTTCGAATTGCATCATTACATTCTTTGTTCCACCACGGTACCATCTTAACACATTTACTAAGTTTACCAGTTTTATTCCCAATAGTTAGATTAGCACTTTTAATTATATTTGAAGTAAATTGTTCATTTATTTCATCAATACTTCCTGCCATATCAATCTGATCAAATTCATTATCACACAATTTAGCAAACATCTCCCAATTTGCTTTAGAAAAGGTCCATCTCATGATACCATCTAGCTCAACCACATGACTTACATCAAACTTGATTATAATCGGAAGATGATCACTCCCAATACTGTTATTTGCCAATACTTCCCAACTGCTACCCGAAGCTAATTCACTTGTTACAAGAGTTAGGTCGATCGCAGACTCTGTTCCATCTCTAAAATGGAGTCTTGCCCATTATTTAAACAAACTAATTCCTTTGCCTCCATTAAGTCCTCCACCACCTGTCCGTTGTAATCTGTTGATCTCCCTCCCCACATTGTATTATGTGCATTAAAATCACCACACCATAGTATTTCATTTCCTTGGCAAAGACTGTCTAATTCCTCTATTTTGAGTTTATTACATGGATTATAAAAATTCAGGACACTAATTTTCCTTTTATTAATCCAAACTTCTACACCCACTATTTCTAAATCATGACTGTTCTTAAATGTTAGCCTACTATAAGACATTACTTCTCTGATAAAGATTGCACATCCCCCTCCCTGACCATCATTTCTATCTTGTCTTATAGCAGTATATCCCCCAATAATGAAGTCCAAATTAGTCTTCAGCCACGTTTCTTCAATACAAATAACGTCTGGTTTTTCTTTTAACTGATATATATAGGTCTTGAATTCTTGTCCATTTGCAATAAGGCTTCTAGCATTCCACTGCAGAATGAGAAACACCATTCATCTACTCACTAATCTGTGAATCATCATTATTGGGGGCTAGCATATCAAGTATCATTTCAACGGTTATATCCTTTATCCCCAAAAATGCACCTGCTGCTTCCACTATTGATTTCAGTCTTGACCTACTACAATCAATGCATCCTCTCCTATCACACACTGATGTGAACACTTTGTGGAGCTTTCCTTTTCCTGTGGGAGTTTGGGAACATCTTTTGAAGAGAATATACTTGCTGCTACTTGATTTCCTAGCTATGTTTAGTGAAACCTTTTCTGTTGCTTCAGCATATGAGACTTTATTTTGCACTTTGTATCTCTGCACCTCCTTGGCCTTTCTCTGCACTTCGCAGCCCTGATACGCAGCACTATGTTCCCCACCACAGTTACAACATGTCACCTTAGCACCTGCAGCACAACTACCATATTCATGTTCCCCCGCACATGTTGGACACCTGGGCTTAGTTGCTTTGCACTTGTCTGCCACATGCCCAAAGCTTTGGCATTTAAAGCAGCGCAGAGGTTTAGGGATGAATTCTCTTACTGGAAAGCTCATGCAACCGATCATTATCTTCTGTTGAATTGTTTCTTCAAACTGAAGAAGAACAGACAAACTATCCACTATCTTACCCTGATACCTAGTAGGAAGACGCTTAACTACAGACACTTTCCCCCCTTTCATTTCTTTCTTGAACTCTTCCATGCCGATTTCTATGGGAACTCCACTGATAACTCCAAGTCTTTTCCGATTTGCTCCAGGAACATGGCATTTAATTCGAACTTCATTCAGGGTCTTCATTTTCAGTAACTTTTCCTGTTGTTTTGCATTCATCAATTCAATCAACATCCGTCCTTTGCTCAGAAATCTTGCTTGCTTTATCGATCCAATTTCTTTGTGAATTGCTTTAGTCAGGGCCACTGGATGTAGCTTAGCTGCGGCTTGCTCACCAAACTCCACAATCACTTTCCACTCTTCATTCTCAATGCTTTTCTTGACTCTCTTCAACTCATTCTGTGAATCAGATTCACTAAGACTGTCACTTGACATGTCTATCTTCTTTCTTGAAGTCTTTTTCCTTACTTCATTCCATCCTCCTTCTCCTTCAGATGCACTTTCCATATCCTCCTCTCCAGGACTCAAAGACACCATTCCACCAGATTCGTTAAACCTGGTCAGAGCACTCTTCTCCTCCAGCTTCTGCTTTTCAAGTCCCCAGCTGAACGTAATTAGGACACCTGGGGGAGGCGGAGCCAGGGGCGGACCAGGTGTGTCTGTGCAGCAGGGAGACAGAGAGACAAACAGGAGTGGAGCACGTAACACCAACAATGCCTAAGATGATTCACCAAGGCTGCCATTTTATTAAACACTGTATTATGCACCCTTGGCATGATGGTCATTACTTCCTAAGTATTTGCAATGTACAATACAATTGTTGGCTTTGTCATTTCATTATTTGGCCGTAAACCTGTCCAGAGATCAACAGCCCAGTACCAACATTTGCTAAATGAATGAGGATATACAGACACAAGTTAATAATCGCAGTAATCTTTAATCAAGCTCCTCAACATGTGTGTGTGGCTTGGTAACCATCTACTGTGATGCTTTACAACAATTCTTCATTAATACATTTTTACAATGTGTTGTAGTTGTGAATTTATGAATTCTGGACAGCAATATTAAGTGTTTTACATAAATACTTTTAGGCTGTACTTTAGAGTGATTGTATAACAGTTCAGCTTCACTGTAAACACTTCACTGAATATTACACGTCTCCTTATCATTGCTTAAATATCTTGTCTGAACATTTTCAAATTCCAACATCTTTAAAACATGCACAAAATCTTTACTCTCAGCAGCTTGAAGACAGAAGTATATTGATGTTTGAACTCTCAGAAAAGTAAACTGGTGTTTAAGACATCAGAAAGAAAAAAGCATGCAGCTGAAAATAACAATTTTGCTAGCACCAAATGTGATTGGCCTTTCACTTGCATACCAATAAAAAATGCATAGAAAACATACTAAATTGTGCATTGGTAAGGACGTAAAAAAAAAGTGAAGCAACAAAATGAATATAATAAAATGATGCCAGTCATCCTTTAACGTGCCCAGTATTCACGTCCTCATGATGGTCGGTCAAAACTGAAACTGAAGAGACCGAGGCTGAGCTGGAGCATGCGCATGCATTAAGCGTCACTGGAGACTCCTGATGGCTCTCCACTGTGTTTATACTGCACACATCAATCATATTTGTTTACCCACTTATATGGTCCTAGTGGGAATTGATGATCACTAAAAACAGTATTAGCAAATCAAATATTGCACCAAAGTTCACAGCAGCACACGGCCCTCCGTTTGCAGAGCCAAACAAAGAGTCCCTATTGATTGTTCTCCTGTTTGACCAAGCAGCAGCACGCAGCGGTGTCAATCACTTTATTATTGTAAACACAGCTCGACATGTTTACCAGGGCCCTTTCTAATTTCTCTAATTCCCCTCCTCGACTCCTATCCTCGCGACTTAGTCCCGCCCACAGGAGATGCGAGCGGAGGAGTCGAGGAGGGGAAGTAGAGAAATGAGAACTCCTCTCCTCTGATCGGTCATTTTAAAGAGACGTCCATTAATGATGACAGGAGGCACAGCAGCCCTCTGTCTGATGGACAGATGTGTTCATGACGACTTATATATTTACTTTTAAGTCATTGACACACACATATATTTATATAAATATATACAATTTCAGAATCAAACAAGTATAAGAGCACTCTCATAATAACATAACACTATCAGAGACTGGACCCCCCCCCCCCCCCCCCCCTCTCTCTGGAATGAGGAAAATGAAATTACGGGCCAAAAGTTGTATTTACAAGTATTAAAAGTAAGCAGAGGACACCAAAGCAACTGAGACCTGTTTGCCGCACCTACACACACACACACACACACACACACACACACACACACACACACACACACACACACACACACACACACACACACACACACACACACACACACACACACACACACACACACACACACACACACACACACACACACACACACACACACACACACACACACACACACACACACACAATGTTCGTATTTAGTCTCCTGATTTTAAATGGGAATTAAATCATTTGAGTGTTCCCAAAGCACGAGTGTTCTGCAGTTTGTGTGGGCCTACTGTACTGTTGCACAGTTTTGGAAGATTCATAGCTAACCACACTGAAGATTATGGATTATCTCATATTTTTAAGCCTCAATTTGTCCTCCCCCCCCCCCCTCTAACATCACCAGAAGTCATAATTTAAGGGGTCATTTCTCAAAAATGTCTTCCGGGGGAGAATCCCCCCGGACCGCAGTATGGTTTGGTCCCTATTTCCATAGCCCCACCAACAATATTTTCCACCAGCCGCCACTATTAATAGAGTGTCTTAAAAGGTTGACCTACAGTCTTTGAGCAGTTTTGACAATAATAATGATGAATATTTGACCACCACTCAGTTTGGTTGTGGAAGATGAAGCTCAGTCTGCTGCCCTTGCTCAGGTTGTCTGGTCATGCCTCTGCGTTTGAGACTGCCAAATGCAGATTGTGAGGAAACAATTGAAGCGTGGCAGCCTTTCTGCCTGACAGCCTCTATACTGTGAGTCCTGTTGACTGCTGGATGCACAGCTTTTTTTGTCTGTCCTGTTTTCACACTTCAACTGCAGATCCAGGAGGCTCAGACACATTATCTGCACAGTGACTTTGGCACGGACACACAGTCTGAGGCTTTGGATGTCAGACACTAATCTTCGTCTCAAGTTCATGTAGGTTGACATATTTATGTTTGACCATTGTCCTTATATTCTTGTTAATCATTCATAATTAACATCAATATTATAAGAATAAAGCCCCGTAGTGACAGCAGATATATGATATATAAGTGCAACAATTAGCCTATAAAAATACACACTTTCATGATCTAATGGAGACCAAACCAGAGCTAAAAAGGGAGTGAATATTAAATGTTTAAAGGAGACCTATTCTGCTCATGTTCAGGTTCATATCAGTATGTACAGTAGTGTCTCTACATGTCTCCATGCTTTAATGTTCAAAAAGCTCTTTATTGTTCTCATACTGCCTGTGCTGCTGCACCTCTTTTCACCCTCTGTCTGAAACCAGAACTCAGTCTGCTCTGATTGGTTAGCTGGCCAGCTCTGTTGTGGTTGGTCAACTACTTAGAGATGTCCCGCCCCTTAGTCTATCAAGTACAATGTGTTTGAGTGCTAATCAATAGAATCACTCTTTAAAGTATACTAATATTTCTTTGTGTGTTATCCAGGGATCTCAATAGGCAATAGCTATCGCTTTACATGTACCTTAGCCAAATGAATGTACAATTCAGTTTGTAACCCTGGCCCCGGGCAGCCAAAAATAAACCAGAGTTAATGCAGCTTTTAGCTTCAGTTCAGATGACTTTACTTCAGTTGAGGTGGTGTGTGTACAGATCACACAAAGAATACATTAACTTAAAAACAAAAAACACAAGTTCAAACATTTGCTGTCATCAACAACCTGAAGAGAAGGATCCAGGGACACAGGCTGTATACATAAAGCTACATGTGAAGCACTCAGGAGAGGTTTGATATTTACCTGGGCCCTTTCTCATTGATCTAATTCCCCTCCTCGACTCCTCGGTCCTCGGTAGTGACCCGGAAATGGATTTCAGCGCGCCATGTTGAAGGACATCTCATTTCTCTAAATGCACATCGAGGAGGCTCTCTAGAGGAGCTCTAACCGAGGAGACACTGATGGGTCCTCAGTCCGTGGATCCTCTGCAGATTTATTTCCGGCAACAGAGATGTTGCAACGCACGGCCGGACGTATCTCAGCCAATGACAGCTCTGCATGCATCCCCTGGATATTATTTTATTAACTGCTCTCATCGCGACGCGATGTTTACAGAGAGAACAGCTGTGAGGTCCGTGCAGAAAGCAGAGCAGTGTGTAAAATATATATCACTCGGTATAACAGGCCTACATTACTCTCTGTATTTGTATGCTGTAGTTTAGTAGATATCTACAAACAAAGAGTCGATATTTTTCTAAAACCATTCAGTGCTTCAAATAATAAAATACACAACGGCTGTAGCCTGATTATGCTTTAGGAGCTGTATGTGTGTGTGTGTGTGTGTGTGTGTGTGTGTGTGGTGTGTGTGTGTGTGTGTGTGTGTGTGTGTGTGTGTGTGTGTGTGTGTGTGGTGTGTGTGTGTGTGTGTGTGTGTGTGTGTGTGTGTGTGTGTGTGTGGTGTGTGTTGTGTGTGGTGTGTGGTGTGTGTGTGTGTGTGTGTGTGTGTGTGTGGTGTAGGTGCGGCAAACAGGTCTCAGTTGCTTTGGTGTCCTCTGCTTACTTTCTAATACTTGTAAATACAACTTTTGGCCCGTAATTTCATTTTCCTCATTCCAGAGAGAGGGGGGGGGGGGGGGGGGGGGGTCCAGTCTCTGATAGTGTTATGTTATTATGAGAGTGCTCTCATACTTGTTTGATTCTGAAATTGTATATATTTATATAAATATATGTGTGTGTCAATGACTTAAAAGTAAATATATAAGTGGTCATGAACACATCTGTCCATCAGACAGAGGGCTGCTGTGCCTCCTGTCATCATTAATGGACGTCTCTTTAAAATGACCGCTCAGAGGAGAGGAGTTCTCATTTCTCTACTTCCCCCCCTCGACTCCTCCGCTCGCATCTCCTGTGGGCGGGAGTAAGTCGCGAGGATAGGAGTCGAGGAGGGGAATTAGAGAAATTAGAAAGGGCCCTGGTAAACATGTCGAGCTGTGTTTACAATAATAAAGTGATTGACACCGCTGCGTGCTGCTGCTTGGTCAAACAGGAGAACAATCAATAGGGACTCTTTGTTTGGCTCTGCAAACGGAGGGCCGTGTGCTGCTGTGAACTTTGGTGCAATATTTGATTTGCTAATACTGTTTTTAGTGATCATCAATTCCCACTAGGACCATATAAGTGGGTAAACAAATATGATTGATGTGTGCAGTATAAACACAGTGGAGAGCCATCAGGGGCCTATACTACGAAGTTGGTTCAACCTAACCTGGATATGTTTGAGTTAGCCGGTTGGCCTAATCCAAAACATACGCGCTCTCGCTAAACTGTACTACGACGCTGGTTATCAAGTGGATCGCTCAAGCCAGCCGTGTCCCATCTAGTTAGGTGCGCGTTCACATGAAAGGGGTGGTATCTGGAGCATTCGAACAATCACAAACATGGAGAAGCGTACTGACAGCGCAGCGTCATACTTCCTGAATGAAAAGTGAACTTTAATACTAGTCAAAAATGAAGAAGTTAAACTTTAAACATCCATGTCTTAAACACTTTATCCAGGATAAAAGCCACAGAGCTGCACCTGCAAGGTGAATACAGCTGGCAAAAGAAAAAGTGTTTGAATGCGTACATTAACAGGTTTATGATATCACTGCCCCGTCTAAAACACGATCTGACTTTAATTACATTTGTCTCGAGTGTTTCGTCAACTTAATGTGTTGCTTAAAATAATACTTCTGCATACAGTATGTGACACTGTGAGTGTTGCACGGCCAGATACGGCTCAGCTGACTCAGATAAGAAAATATATGATATGCTACATTATGAAGTGATATGCCGCGGACTGTACTTAATGTTACTCTGATCCGGTTACTTATGTTGTGGCAGATATTTAAGTAAGCTTTCTTAACGCTAATGTTATAATAGTCAGATTGCTCTGAAGATGGAGGTGATATTCTATTAATGTTCACGTTCACACAGTCGGTGATTTTTGCCGGCCGTCTTTCCTGCGACGGCAGCTTTTCTGTATTTCCTTTCTCCTGTAATATGACTTGATCGCTTTAAACTCCGCACACTGAGCTCTGATTGGTCAGCAGGCAGTGCTTTCACTGAGTTGAGACCAGGTTAGCCGCTAAGCATAAGTTACCATGGAGATCTAGCCTGCTAAAAAGAGAACCAGCTTCGTAGAACCGGAAAGCCGGAGTTTTCCCTGAATTTAGCAGGCTAAGCGAAAATCCTGCTTCGCAGTATACCCCCCAGGAGTCTCCAGTGACGCTTAATGCATGCGCATGCTCCAGCTCAGCCTCGGTCTCTTCAGTTTCAGTTTTGACCGACCATCATGAGGACGTGAATACTGGGCACGTTAAAGGATGACTGGCATCATTTTATTATATTCATTTTGTTGCTTAACTTTTTTTTTTACGTCCTGTGTGTGTGTGTTTGTCATACTTGCCAACCCCTCCCGATTTCATTGCCCTCTCCCCGGTTTCCTCCCGGGGTCATATCTCTCCCACATTTCTCCTGATTTCTGACTTAATCAAATTTACTCACGACTGTTTCCACTCTGACTTTAATACAGCTATTAAACCATTACCATTGTTTGGTTTCCATGGTAGCGCGTCTCTTTAGCAGCGCGCGCAACTCAAAGTCTGAGAGGGTGAGGAAGATGAAAACAGAACAAGAATCGACAACTCCACCCTCTGCTCACTCCTTTCCTGTAAAATGCAGGTCCAGCCCACACATATGCTCCATGGTGCTACAGGCATTGCCCTTACAACTACAATAAGCATGTAAATGTTAATCTACAGCTCCGGCGATCCACTAGCACCGGAGTCTCCACCTGCAGACGCAGCCATCCTCGACAACTACTGTAGCGTCACCTTGGATACGATTCCAAACAACTCACAGACACACAGGCCAGGGCGCTGACAGGGCGCCCTTTGAGCATCAGATCTGATTACGCTGATTGGCTGATATTATGTTTCGGCGGCATAGTATACAGATAGCAACAGTCAGCTTGTTGGCTGCTGCTGCTCTGGCTGAGGGCTCCTTTCTACCGCTCGAATGAGAGAGGGTAATGATACACGCTGTGGCCAGGCAGGAAACATGTGACTTATCAGTAACTTTAGACATCGTAAAACGATTTTAAACGAGATTTTATTGTAGATTATTATTTAATTTTTTATTACAATCAAACATGTGGGAAGAGGGGGGGCGGCGCCCCTAGCGCCCCTATGGGCCGGCCGCCACTGCCGACCACAACACATTAAGGAAGGCGGTGGTGGCGAAGTCCATAGGGACTTGGTTTGGCAAGGTCACCAGTTCAAGTCCCGGCAAGACCAAGTGTTACAGAGGTGTCCCTGAGCAAGGCACCGTTCCCCACTGCTCCCCGGGCGCCGTATATAATGGCAGCCCACTGCTCCTAACACTAGGATGGGTCAAATGCAGAGAAACCATTCCTTTACATAGTACCTGTGCTACGTAATGACAATAACAGTGGAAAAGAACATCATCTCTGACCAGACCCGGCGCCAGAACAAATCTAAAGGGAGGGCATATGATTTTCATGGGAGGGCACACAAAACCGTCATGTGCTGCGGGCCTGCGGCACAATATATATCAAACAGCAAGGCCAACAGCAGTGCGTAAAGACGCACACTTATCGCAAATACATACACAAATAAAGGGCAACATAGAAAGCGAGCAAGGCACACTGGTTAAGGATGGCAGCTTCCTCATCGTTGCACTCGGAGAGAAATAGAGACGGAGACGATGAACTGTTTAACCCGCCTTGGGCATGGTTTATTTTCCTATGCACTGCAGGTGCATCCTTTCGCTCAGCCGAGCTAATTTAGAACAATATTTTGGCCAACTCTGCATCTTTGTACTGCAGCGTATACTCAAACAGCGATAGGAAGAGCCCACTGCCTGAGTCGGACATGCTGTGGAGTGAATCGAGTCACCTCTGAGAGGGAGTTGGTTGACGGCTAAAAAAGCTATAATAACAACGACAGCTGACACGTAATAACGGCTCTGTGCAGCTGATCTGCACCAAAGTTCTAATTTCCTTATTTGTTTCCTCGCGTATCTCTCTCTCTCTCCACAAACTCTCACATGAAATGTGTTCTTTTGATGCGGCATGCCTTAGCAGTCCTTTATCAGTCTGTAATGCGTGTTTCCAGTCGCAAAAACCTTTGACAGTAAAAGCCGCATCAGATGAAGACGTATTTACTTTAAACTGTCTACAGCGGAAACAAAAGGCTGCGTCTGCTTTTAACGAATATTCAAGCCATGGTCTGTTGTTGTACCATGCAGCGGCTAAAGTGCGCTTCTTTCCTGAAAACAATCTCCCTGATAACGATCCAGTTTCACCTGGTTGGGTTTATTAACCCCAAGATCATCTGGGGCTGTTGATCTTTGAGCGGTTGCTTTTCAGCCAATTTCTGATGTCCATTTTGTAATTCAAACAGAAATGGGAGTCTACAGAATGCACAATAAACAAACAAATCCAGAAGGCGGCAGAGTGTGACGCTGTGATTGGTCTAAATGTGGACGAATCACAAATCACAACAGACACATGAATTTATTTGACATAGCCTGCGATTTTTTGTTTTAGTTACTATCTGACATCAGATACATCGTAGCATAAAAGTTCACAGTTTATTTATAATTTAAAAAATAAAAAATAAAAAAAATGTTATAAATAATAAAAAACGTGTATATTGGGGGAGGGCAGGAATGTCAAATGGGAGGGCCTGGCCCTCCCTGGCCCTCCCACGGTGCCGGGCATGTCTCTGACCCCAACATCTTCTGATCGGTGAATATAAATTGTTTCCATCATTTTAGAGATACAGGGTCCTGCAATGTAATGAGGTCAGACTGAAGCTATCCTTTGTGCACCAGTCAGTCCTTCAAATTAACAATACAGAGTTAAATCTCAGCTCAAATGTACGTTGGAGGGTCTTGAGCATGTTTCTCTCAGTGATTGTGATGTTATGTCAAATGTCTGTTTCCTTGTATCGTGTCTTTTTTGTTCTTGTTGATGTTGCAAATGGAGCTGCTGTGATGCAAGAAAAATGTCAGACTCGATCTGACAATAAAGGGTTCTCATATCGTATCACATGACCTGTTAAAAATGCATATGGATATGTTGGATGAAGGAACTTAAGAGCCCCTGGAAGATATTTGCCAATGATTGCTTTCAGCCTTTATTTCGTCATCACCAAGAGCGCCCTGCAGGGACAAACAGCAGGAAACAACTTTTGGAACAAGCCCCAGCTATGTAGAGAGTTTCTGATTAGCGCCTTCATCCACAGCTCAGCTGAACTGCAGTATTCAGGAGAGGAGCTCCAGTGGGTCAGCAGTACATCTGAAGCCGTCTCTCACTTTGCACATTTACTGTCTCCAGAAAGTGTGTCAGCGCTTCCTCAAGCGTGCTACAGCTGCTGACGGAAGACCCCCCGGACCCTTCTCAGGATGACACTGACAAGCAGCTTCACATGGACAAGTGCAGTATAGTATGAGCAATAGAAGGTAAAGAAGTACATCTATCAGTGAAGGCCTCTGCCCTTGAGCCCAGACACACACACTACCTCTGCACTGAGTGCATGTTCTCTTCAGGTTCCTATCTCCTCTCTGCCCCTCTGATGAAGGTGGTGGATGATAACAGCTGGTGACACTGTAGCACTGCTAGCAGCAGCTATCTCAGTGTACATTCAGAACCATGCTGTGTGTTCATGGTAATTACTCATGATACATGATACAATGATCTTGTGGTTATTTAACTTTTCCACCAGGGCCTGAATCAGGTTAAAACATGAACATATACAGAAAATGTTCCTTAATGTCGTTAGAACGAAGTAGACTGACAGTTCATTGGTTATTTAACCTGGATGCATTCTTACAAATTATTTCTTTGAAGCCGGTCAAAAAGTTTCAGGATATAAAAATGAATGTATATTTACAAAAGAAAATGTTTTTACCCGCAGAGCAAGTTTTAGATTATTTCAAATGTCTTAATGTTTTATATGAACTTGTTTTTATTGATACAACATCATACAAGATCACCCTGTGGTCGTTATATTAATCAATATATATAAAATACTCCAGCATACATACTCTACAATGTCAAGCAACATTCAAATGCAAAAAACACATTTCAAATGTGAAATTATTTGTCAAGTATCACCAGTTCGAAGCCATGAACTCCCATCATTTACAGAACCAGACTGTGTGTGTGTGTGTGTGTGTGTGTGTGTGTGTGTGTGTGTGTGTGTGTGTGTGTGTGTGTGTGTGTGTGTGTGTGTGTGTGTGTGTGTGTGTGTGTGTGTGTGTGTGTGTGTGTGTGTGTGTGTGTGTGTGTGTGTGTGTGTGTGTGTGTGTGTGTGTGTGTCTGTATCTGTATCCCTGCTGGGTTCATGTGCGATTTTACTTTGCTGGATATACAGTAGAGTTCCTGGTGCAGTAAAATAGACACGTTCATAGTAAATCAAACTGACAAGTGGACTTCCTCTGCAGGATCTCAGAGACCCTTTGATCTACATCTGCTAAAGTCATCCAGGAGTTCCCTTTGATTCCCCAGAGTGCACTTCTCCATCAAGGAGCAATACAGGGAAGCTGTGCAATCTGCAGACATGATGTAAGCGTAGCATAGGAGGTGAAATACGGGGGAAACACAAGTCAAAAGTGCAGGGACAAAAACCAACATTCAATATTCCAAAGAATGAATAGACTGATCATTTTAGTTGTTTATGTTGTTGGGCATTGTTAGATTGTGTGTCGGTGTGATAACAAATGATAACATTGTAAACCTTCGGCTGTTGCATTGTTACAGTTGTTTTCCCTAAAGGAGTTGTTTAACCCCTTTGGCCCATCTCTCCTTTATGGTTTTCCCCATGGGATTAAGAGGAGCTGTTATGTTTAGAAAACCTAGTTTTATAACAATGCTGTTTTACCCATAATCTATTTTTATGTTATATTCTATCCAAATGTACAAGACAATTATTTTTCTATACACTTAAATAAATACTTTAATATGGATCCACAAGGTTTGGTGTTCTATTTGCAATTGTTCTTTTATATTTGTATTTCACTATTGCCATCCGGAGCAGGTGCTTTAACGCAGCTTTGAGCACACATGGCCAAACATTTTGTTTATCTATTTTATGCTAGTAAAAAAAGTGTTATTGTCACTCTTTAAAAAGACCATATGACCCCTTAGAGGTCAATTGAATAACTTATCCTGAGACTCAGAGGTGTATTGAATGAACAAGTCTGCAAAGCCTCTGGAGCGTCCAAAGTTCAGAGGGTAGGGTAGAGGAAGTACGAAGTACAGAAACGTATAAACCTCATCTGTACCTCGTGCTGCTCCCAGCGTTATTCAGCTGCAGCAGGAAGAATGTTGTCGCTGTTGGCCTGACAAGTATCTACTTATTCCATCCACTGAACAAAAATATAAATGCAACACTTTTGTTTTTGCTCCCATTTTTCATGAGATGAACTCAAAGATCTAAAACATTTTCTATATACACAAAATAACCATTTCTCTCAAATATTGTTCACAAATCTGAGAAAATCTGTGATAGTGAGCACTTCTCCTTTGCCGAGATAATCCATCCCACCTCACAGGTGTGGCATATCAAGATGCTGATTAGACAGCATGATTATTGCACAGGTGTGCCTTAGGCTGGCCACAATAAAAGGCCACTCTGAAACGTGCAGTTTTGCTTTATTGGGGGGGTCTGGGGGGGGGGGTCCGAAAACCAGTCAGTATCTGGTGTGACCACCATTTGCCTCACGCAGTGCAACACATCTCCTTGGCATAGAGTTGATCAGGTTGTTGATTGTGGCCTGTGGAATGTTGGTCCACTCCTCTTCAATGGCTGTGCCAAGTTGCTGGATATTGGCAGGAACTGGAACACGCTGTCGTATACGTCGATCCGGAGCATCCCAAACATGCTCAATGGGTGACATGTCCGGTGAGTATGCTGGCCATGCAAGAACTGGGATGTTTACAGCCTCCAGGAATTGTGTACAGATCCTTGCAACATGGGGCCGTGCATTATCATGCTGCAACATGAGGTGGTGGTCGTGGATGAATGGCACAACAATGGGCCTCAGGATCTCGTCACGGTATGTAACGGAGGTGATCTCTGGGGCCATAGATCTCGGCCTCCGTTACGGATTCTGTAGCTTCATTGGTGGCGAAGTGTATGTCGTTTGTGCATCTGTCTGTGTTTTAGTTTGTCTGTCTCTGTTTCCTGGTTTTATGTTGAAAAGTGTTCCACTATCCCCATGTCTGTTGCTGATTGTGTGCACCTGCTGCCCTGTGTTGTCCCCCCCCCCCTCACCTGTGTCCTGTTGGTTTGATTAGTGTGGGTGTGTATTTAGGCTCTGTTGCCCTGTCTGTTGGGAGGCTGGTAGTGTGGTGGCTGGTGACTGTGCACACAGGAGCAGCAGATTGAGGCTGTGTCATATCATATGTGTATGAGTTAATAAATGCCCACACCGGGTTGTATTTTTGGACGTTCTGCCTCTGCCTCCTTGCTTGCTCGGGCCGCTCAATTGTCAGCTTCACACGGTATCTCTGTGCATTCACAATGCCATCAATAAAATGCACCTGTGTTCGTCGTCCATAACATACGCCTGCCCATACCATAACCCCACCACCACCATGGGCCACTCGATTCACAACATTGACATCAGAAAACCGCTCACCCACACAACGCCACACACGCTGTCTGCCATCTGCCCTGAACAGTGAAAACCGGGATTCATCCGTGAAGAGAACACCTCTCCAACGTGCCAGACGCCATCGAATGTGAGCATTTGCCCACTCAAGTCGGTTACGATGACGAACCGGAGTCAGGTCGAGACCCCGATGAGGACGACGAGCATGCAGATGAGCTTCCCTGAGACGGTTTCTGACAGCAGAAATTCTTTGGTTATGCAAACCGATTGTTGCAGCAGCTGTCCGAGTGGCTGGTCTCAGACGATCTTGGAGGAGAACATGCAGGATGTGGAGGTCCTGGGCTGGTGTGGTTACACGTGGTCTGCGGTTGTGTGGCCGGTTGGATGTACTGCCAAATTCTCTGAAACGCCTTTGGAGACGGCTTATGGTAGAGAAATGAACATTCAATTCACGGGCAACAGCTCTGGTGGACATTCCTGCTGTCAGCATGCCAATTGCACGCTCCCTCAAAACTTGCGACATCTGTGCTGTGTGATAAAACTGAACATTTCAGAGTGGCCTTTTATTGTGGCCAGCCTAAGGCACACCTGTGCAATAATCATGCTGTCTAATCAGCATCTTGATATGCCACACCTGTGAGGTGGGATGGATTATCTCGGCAAAGGAGAAGTGCTCACTATCACAGATTTTTTCAGATTTGTGAACAATATTTGAGAGAAATGGTTATTTTGTGTAAATAGAAAATGTTTTAGATCTTTGAGTTCATCTCATGAAAAATGGGAGCAAAAACAAAAGTGTTGCGTTTATATTTTTGTTCAGTGTACCTTTAGATGATTATTCACCATCAAATAGGGTATTTGTTTTTAGATAGTTTATTCATCAGTAGTACATTTTGAAAGTCTCTTTTATAAATTAGGTTAGTAAATCAAAAAATTTGTTTTTTGTTTTTATTTTTAGCATTCCAGCTTGGCAGGTAACACAGAAGGGATCACATTGTTTGTTTGTAGCCTTTATTTAACCAGGTGAAGCCCCTTGAGATCAAAATATCTCTTTTTCAAGGGTGACCTGCAGGACATTAGTTACACATGTAACATAAAAACAACAGAACAACAATAAGGATGACATACAACATAATGTACAGGGTACAGTTTACAAACTCTATTTACAGAGACAGGTACCATGAGTATCAAACAGCATGTCACCCAGCCGAGTTTTAAAATGATGCAGGGGAACCAAAGTGCTCAGTTTTAAACATGTTTGCAGACTGTTCCAATTTAGTGGAGCTGCACAACTACATCCTAATGGCTTCTCTGGAAGAGGGCCAATATTAAATTGCATTTCTAATTTACCAAATATGTCTCATCTACACTTCCTGTGTGCTCCTCACATGAAGAATGTTATGATTACTTTTTTTTGTCAGAATTATTTAAAGCTTAAGACTGCATGTTTCCAATCATCAACATATCTCATGGAAAAACAACAATGCGTCTTTCAAAATCTTCCAACTTCCCTTCATTAGGATTCAAGGCCATCGGTTCATCAGGAACTAACAGATGACAGCAGTGTGACAAATACAAAGCTTTATGGCTTTACGATATATCAGATTTTTATTTCAAATGCAATCTTACGCATACAAATGAAACCATGTGGTAATCAAAATACATTTGTTAACAACGTGACACAAGTACTGGAATTCAAATGCACAAGTTTTCAAAACTCAAAAAAGTCTTTACTTAAGGAACAAAATAATACTCTTCCGAGAGGCATAAATGTATCAAAAGGAAACGACAAAAACATGGAACTAAATACATGTCACAGTAGACGCCTTTATCCAAGCGTATGAATAAACTTGACTATAGAATAAAACAACAAAGATTATTGGTAACAAACTGTGGCCCTTTCTCAATGTCGAGTAGAGCTGCTGCAGAGCCACTATTTCAAGTATACTACGTCATCGAGTGGCGCCGAAGGACTGTTTAAATGCATGTTAAATGCCCAGCATTCGGCGCCACTCGATGACGTAGTATACTTGAAATAGTGCTCTGCAGCAGCTCTACTCGACATTAAGAAACGGCCTCTGACTCTGTTGAAGGCAGAAGACAAACTGTACATAAACTATAACTAAATATGAAACATATAACAGAAATCAATTAGCAACATGATGGGATGTAACAATATTCCGACCCATGTAGAAGCATATATGGGGCATTCTACCGAATTAGTACATAGTGCGGTCCCACAACAAGAAAAACGATTTGACAAAACAATTAACTATTCAGACATAGATATTTACTAAGAATATGTTATGGTCTATTTAAACACAAGGCATTACATTAGATAGTGATAAGCTTAATATATACAAAAACATCATTTATAGGGTACTTTCTATTGGGAAGTAGCTGTCACAAACCCTGACATCGACATTTCAATTTCTGTAAATAACACTTAAAACATTTTATTTTATTTTGTTCAATTGTGTATTTAGAAGATCTTTATGATTACATTCAAACAGAAGTTGGGTGTATTTAGATTTATTGTGGGTATCATTTTTTAATAAAAAAACTATACTCAAATAATTATGTCCCCAGTTTTCATGTCACTACCGAAACACAAGGGGTTTTAGTCCAATGGCTGAGCCTGGTTTTTAGCCACACCCCTGAACTTTTGACAAGGCAGTGACACTGTCCCTCATGGCTGAATGGCAAGTAGCTATATCCCATACTTTTGATATAAATCTGTAACAAAATCTGAAAATCGTCGTGTAACCTTAAGAATTGTCACTACCGAACACATATTATCTTCAAATAAGTAAACTTTTTCGGGGTTTTATGCAAAGTATTAGGTTTGTATGTGTGTAAACCTCTTCAAAGACGTGTATGCTAGCCATGTACTTGGTAGCATTCTTTAGTTATGCTCAATTTTAGCTAGAATCGTCACTTTCGGTAATTGACATGATCGTTTCAGTAGTGACAGAATGGAATGGTAAGCAGGTAAATGCCACCATTTTGAAATAAATGTGTTTTAAAGTCTGAAAATCAGTGTGTTACTTTAAAAGGTCTCTTATTATACTATTGTTAGGCATATATTATAGGTCTCAGATATATAAAAAACATGTCTATGAGGTGTTTTGCTCAAAATACCAAACAGATCACCCATTCTAGCCTCATCCCCCTCTATTTCAGCCTGTTACTTAAAGTGCTGATTCTGGGTCAGTAGCTTCAAACATTCACACTTCAACATAAGGCATGTTATGAGTTAAGATTAAGCAATAAGGTTGAGGGAATATGATACAACCTTGAGAACAAAATAATGTGGTCACTACCGAAATAGTGCAGTCACTACCGAAACACTGGATGTTTTGTAAAAAATTAAGTATATCAACTGAAATGATATGATACTGATTGGTTTAATGTATGTTCAATTTCAACAATCATCAACTCTGGAATCAATAATCAGTATTATGCATTTTCCAAAGAAAGTTTGCATTATGCTTTTTATGAATTGAATAAATTGAACTTTGAAATTTCATTAAAAACTCACTTATATTAATTTAATTGTGAAAACCCTCAAGAAATATTTGTTAAAATACTATTTAGAGAAGGGAAGGTAAAACAATCTTAACAGGTTAATATAATACTTTTTTACTACATTGTATGTACTATGTTTTGGTAGTGACCATTTTTGGTAGAGGAAGAACATTCCAATACAGTCTGAAAATATGATATAAAAATGTACGGTTCTTTTACTAGATATGTGTAATTTAGATATGGTACAAAATATATATGGACAAAGTTTTGGGAAAAAACATACAAAATGTCAAAACATTTCCAACCTGACTTTAGTCCAATTCGGTAGAATGGCCCATCAATAGGCGTCTGTAATGAGTGTATTTTGGTGAATCGTCCCACGGGTTTGTGTTGATATAAGTGATTCAGTAAATATGACAACTGTGTGGACAAATATGACATGAGTGGTAGCCTAACTCAGTGGTTCCCAAACTTTTTGTGCCCAAGGCACACCAAAGGACAACTAAAAATCTCAAGGCACACCTATTGTGCAAAATAGCTCTTATAACACGTGTTATCACTCATATCATGTAAAATATCTGTAAATGTGCATAATTATTTACTAATGCCAAATAAAATGTGACAAAGACAACTATATTACTCGTGAAATATTTATTAACGAAATATTTCAGAAATTAATTTGAAACTTAAATTAGGCTTCATCAAAGCAGCAACACACTCATTTAAACCAGACAGGTCACAACATTAAAAATGAGGCAAAGGAAACTCAGCAGAAATTCAGCACAGAGAACTGTCAATGCAAGGAAGCTGCATTGTCCATGGTCCTGAACTACAAATTATAAATGTAACATTTCAGCAATCAGCATTGAAACATGTGCTATTGTAAATATTTTTGCCGACTTACAAATTTGTGAGATACATGTGCCTGTCGGGGCGCGCAGAATTTTGTAATCCTTGGTGGCACTGAGGAGAGGGCCACTCGCAAGTCCTGTTCAACAGAGAGCACGTGACCTCCTGTTGTTCTTCATGTAAATCAGAGTAGAGAACGCCAACTCCAGAGATGGGGTCGTTACTAAAAAAAAGTAATATATTACACTACTTCGTTACTATCTACATAAAGTAACTCGTTACTTTACTCACCGAGCACGTACGAACTGCGCATGCATGAGTGGCAATAACTTTCCTTACCAGCAGGCGGCGGTAGTGTGTATTTGTCATTCAAAACAGGCAACAACCGGAAGACAGAGAAGAAGAACAGACTGCGTGATATAAACAAACAACAAATAGCGTGTGCGGTAGCTTCACCTTAGCATGTGTTCTTTGCAGGTGTTTGTTGAGGTTAGACCACGTGGTGTTTCCAGCAGTGGATAACAGCTTCTGGCCTGGACACAGTTTGCACCTCACCGTCACATTCCTGTCTATTCTTCGGACGAACTCAAAATAATGGGCATACCTCCACCCCTCGAAAGTTATCGCTGACTCAGCCATGTTTATGCAGCACTGCACGTGGAGATGCGCAAATCGCGCAGATTACGTACATATAAACCTACAAAGTACTGATATAGTAAATTAAACAATCATTATTTTTGTGTAGTTGTATATTGCAATAATAACGTATGGTTGTCACAAAATCCCACGGCACACCCGGACTTGCCTCACGGCACACCAGTGTGTCGCGGCACACCGTTTGGGAACCACTGGCCTAACTGCAGCCTTCAGTCTGTACGATGGTTTCATTACTAACGTCCATTATTATAAATCTAGCACACAAATGTGCTCATTTCAAAGGAAATCCATGACTGTGCACAGCCAGGTCAGGGTGTGTGGATCCAAGTTGAACAGGGAGATCATTATGTGATAGATGTTTACTTTTTATTTCCCTTAATAAATTGGGCTTACCAAATGTGTATTATCTGCATCAGTGGCTTATGATTATTGCCTATAGTCTGACCTATTTTTAGCATTGTCTCCCCTTCTGAGATCTCAGCCATTACTTTGTGGAGTACAACAGTATGGCAAGCAATATAATCAGTGACCCGGCTAACGAAAAGAAAACCCAAATTGTAATAAATTGTAGTTTTCCTTTAACAGTGTGGGCCTGGCTGGAGGACAGGCAGGCAGTCCCTGAGCCACCATGATTGTCATGTCTTACTGATGCAGTGAGCTATTAGCAGAGCAGTCAGCAGGGTGGAGTGCAGGGAGCATCCTTTCATTAGAAGAAAGGTCCTAACTCTTCATTGGTATGCAGGAGGAGCCCTGCTGCACCTCTGCCCGACACAGAGTCATTCTGCTTCATTTAAGCAAGTTTGATCCATTGATTCTTTTTCTGCCTCACATTCTGAAATTAATAAGTATATCTTAAACTGTTCTGATTCACTTATCAATTTTAAATCACAAACAGAATCTTGAAGGGGCTCTCGCTGCCAGCTTTACCCTCGAGGACACCGCCAGGCGAGAGCAGAGTAATGAGAGAAAGTGAGCAGTAATGCCCCTGAAATGATTTCCTACAAACAAAGTGTAGATGTCTCTCTCATGTTCAGAGCCGAGAGAAGATGACTCTTCCAACAACAAACAATGAAGGATTATCTGTTGTGAAATTATGTCCCAATCAGATTGTCATTTAATGGCAGCCTATTACCCGGAGGAGTACGGAATATTACAAAGATTCATAGACAATGAATACTGTTCAATAACACAATTATCATTTTGCACTCATACACATGTGCACTGATAATTACTGTATGTATACAAGATTCAAATGTAATGCATGAATGTGCTAATCGTGGATCTTATGTATAATGATTCGTACGGTGGCCGACCTGTGCAAACGTGCTTCATCAGCCCAAAACAATTCCATTTTGAAACATGCTGCACTTTATATGTAAATATAAAAACTAAAATGTGCCAAAAAAATCTTCACTTGACAACACATTGGCAAGGCTTACACAAACAGTATAGCATAAACAAAATGCTGCAAGAAGCTCAGAAGACGACGGACCGAAGGGGACACTAAAAAGTGACTTCTTGGAACATTTTGTATTTATTCCCTTAAGTTGGTAAAGGTTTTTCTTCATTTGCACGTGTTTTGGCAGATTTGTGTTTTGTATTTGCAGCGTTTCTCGTAAGGGAAGTGTTTTGGGCCCTTGTAGAAGGTTTGCACCTATCAGCCAGCGTAGGTTTGGCTTCCCAGAGAAGGGATGGCAAAAAGGGTCGGAAAGAGCTAAAGAATGAGATGTTGGGAAATCACCATGGAGTTTGGGATTTTGTAATTGTTCTTTATATTCGTAATAGGTTTTTTGGCAGTACAACAAGATGGGAACACTACGCTGACATTATGTATTATCACCATATAATGATGCCTCAACAGTTGTGTATTTCAGAGCAACATACGTAATAACTTGGAATCATGTTTGTGTCCACCTGATGAATTCAAGTCAAGCTCTGTATTTGTTCTCAGTCCACTCCTGAGAAAACCCTTGCTTGTACAGTATGTCTGCTGTCTTGTGCTGGACAGGTAGCGTACAGTGGGTTTATCGCAGCTTTCTAAATACACTGAAACAACTGAAACGTTGACTTTAATTAAATGTAATATGTCACGAAATGTCAAATAGCTGTACTAGGTTAGTTGAAAGCAATACTATTAAGATAATCCTATTTAAACATTATATTAAAGTAATGAGAGAAAAATACTTTATTACCTAGTGTCTTTGAAGTACCACATGTACTATGGCCCTGTGTGTGTGCGTGTGCATGTGTGTGTGTGTGTGTGTGTGTGTGTGTGTGTGTGTGTGTTGGGAGGGGGGTTGAGTGGCAGTAAACAAGTACACAAGTAATGGATGGTTAATAATGGCTGAAGCACACATTTGAACATGTAATTTCACATAAATGGAATCGTCATCCACACACACACACACCATGTATACATCACTTCAGGGGACATTACATTGACTTACATGCCTTTCCTGGAGACTTATCCTAACCTTAACCATACCCATAACCAACACATGCCTAACCCTAACCCTTAACCTAACCCTAATCCTAAACCTAACCAAGTCTTCACCCTAAAATGAATGATTCCCCTCATGGGGACCTCCAATTTGTCCCCATAAGGGAAGCCAGTCTCCACACGTGACTATGTAAACAGATGTAGGTCCCCACAAGTATAGTAATGCTAGACCACACACACACACACACACACACACACACACACACACACACACACACACACACACACACACACACACACACACACACACACACACACACACAGTCAGGAGGCGGAGCTGGTGTCCAGTGAGCAGCCTCCCAGGAGACCTGTGCTGCACACACTGTGACAAACTGCTGGAAAATCACACTGCATACTCCATATACATGCTTTCTGACAGCTCAATCAGACCTGGGCTCTATAAATGTCACTAATTGTCAGTTTGTGACAGATCAGGCAGAAAATCCAAAGAGCGCAATGAAATCATACACCGAGGCAAATTTATAAAGAATCATCTGCGCTTAGTTTCAAAATAGATATTTAATTTATGATAAAACGACACAAACATGGTCATAAAGGTTTGCAGTTGGCCCTTTTTGACAGGTGGTTGCAATTACCCGTGTATCCAACAATGAAGGCGCCCGTTGTTAGAGGAGATTCAGCCTAAGACTGAAGGCCTTGTTCGGTGACTCAGATCATTTAAATTCTCTCCTTGTTATCATCCTGATCTGTGGGCAATTGAATAACACATAATTGATAAGGAAAATAATAACATTTTCTGAAATAATTTGAATGCTCTGAGTTTATTAAATACTGCCAGGAACCCACCACAGCAGGAATGTTAAGGTATGTTAGCACATTGATGCACAGTGTGACTGAGCTTAATGAGCTGACACCTGTTATACTGTAAATGGATCCCAAGAGGCACAAAACAACGTCCGTCCCCCTCGGTACAGCAACCAGAGCTACGGGCAGTAGTACTGCTCCTACAGCACTGCAAACAGGCAGGACGGAGTCAGCTCCGCTGCCTTGTTTAGCGCCACAGAGAACCTGTGGTTGTGGGCCTCAGAGAATGTTTTTATCTCTAAAGGCCCCCACATTACGGGACTGGAGAACAGGGGGGCCGGCCTCATTTCAAGAGGCCAGACGAATGGTGGTTCTCCCTGGCTCAGCAGGACAATCCACCCTTGGGGGTGGACACGTTGGCACACGAGCCATGGCCAAGATAGCTGCTCTACGCCTTTCCACCGCAGGTGCAATAGGGACGTTACCCACTCTGGGCCAACCTCTCCAGGCTTGACTCCTGAGAGGGACAGGCCGAGAAGGGGTGGACTGTCTGACAATGTTATACAGACTATCCAGGCAGCAGGAGTGGGATTCACCACAGCCTGTTACAGGACGAAGTGGTTGGGATTCCAACGTGGGTGAGAGGAGGAGAGTCTAGAGCAGGGGTGCCCACACTTTTTGGGCTGGTGAGCTACTTTTGAAATGACCAGCTCACCGAGGTCTACCAACCAAAAATAAAATCCCAAATTGCAAGGGTTGCTGAATAACACCTTTTATTTATACATGGGATAACTACAATAGGTCTGCAACAAACGACTAATTTGATAATCGATTAATCTATCGATTAATGAAACGATTAATCGACTATTCGGACTATTACTGTATGCCTTGCACAATTTCTCAAACGCTCTTATTTAGCCATCAACTTTTAGATTTAGCTTGAGGTTGTTTTAGGCATGTGGAAACTAACAAGACAATAAAGATGAATACTTGATTCAAAAATACATATATTATTAAATTAACAAATTGTTTACAAAATTAAAATTGCTTTTATTTAAATAAAATAAATAATATTTCGCATCAAAAGAAACAACAATGTTTTAACAAATCGTATTAAATAATGTGATGACAGAACTGTGAACAGAATAGCTGAAACTTTAACAAAATAAAGAGTAACTCAGTTTCCTCTAATCATTAACCCATGTTTGTATCATGAGTTAACTCCGTGTGTTGCTGCTAGCATACAGAACACCTGACGTGGAAACGTTACTCGTGGATGGGGCTACAGAGCTGCTAGAAAGACGGTGGAACCCGGTGCATTCCTCCGTCTGGATGTGGAGCGCTTTTGATAAATGTTTAGATAAATTGCTCGTGTTACCGCCCTCACATGCTGAACTCTCTTGGCAAGGAGCATTGTCCTCCTCAAGACGGGTAACATGTAACCACACCTTGGAGCGCTTCTCTCCGCCATCCCCTCCGTGTGTTTCTGCATGTAGCAGCCGCGTGTGTGTAAACTGCCCCGTCCCCTCGCACACAGACGGGGGAGAGAGAGATCTCGTCTGGATTGGAAAGATCGAAAATACACCGACCATAGACGCATTTGTTTGTCTTTTTGCATGTTAGAAACGAGTTGGCGACACTAAGACTGCGAGATAATATTTGTGTAGCAATAATACATGACCTTTCTCTTTCTCAACTCGCTCCTCGGAGGGAAGTCGCTGTCATATGCCTTGTGAACACTCCGATAATGCCTCTCCACGTTACCTTTCTTTGGCAGAGCGACGCTTGCTTTACAAATAAGGGAAATAACCTTTGAATGTGACATCACAGCAAAATATTCTTCCTCCCATTCTGGGTGGAAGTGGTTTGTCTTTAGCTTTTTGCTCGGTCCCGCACTCATTTGGTTGTTTGTCTCTTGTTAGTCTCTTTAACTTAATTTGAGTTTTCCCGGCACTTGACTGATTTTGTATCGCTTTGCATTCTGGGTTAACAGACTGGAAAGCGATAGGTCACTTTTTCTGTCAATCAAGTAAACTCCTGAATTAAGTGGCAGGGAGGCCAAGGGAGGCGGGATCAAAACCTGTTTTGTCTATTTTAATGGAACAGGATTTTTTTTTTTAAGAATGATTCGCGATCTACCAGCTTTGCCCCCGCGGTCGACCGGTCGCCCGCGGTCGACGTACTGGGCACCTCTGGTCTAGAGCCTCTGTCCAGTAAATTGGGCTCTATTCTGTCCTATTTACATGCTCTACGCCTTTCCACCATGTGCGAACTACGTCTCATTGTCCCCCTCCTGGAGATGGTGAGACGAGAACGATTGTCAGTCATCCTGGTAGCCCCAGGTCGCCGCTCGGTGCCGTGGTACGCAGAGGTGACACAGATGATGGTGGGCCAGCCCTTGACGGTTCCTCAGGTCTGGGGGGAGTTGTCTCAGGAAGCAGGTGCAATAGGGGCGTTACCCACTCTGGGCCAACCTCTCCAGGCTTGGCTCCTGAGAGGGACAGGCTGAGACAGGAGGGGCTGTCTGACAACGTTATTCAGACTATCCAGGCTGCGAGAGCATGATCCATCACAGCCTGTACGTTGGGCTCTATTCTGTCCTACTGACAGTTACTGGTCGACAGGGGGCTTGCTCATTCCACAATTAAGGTGTATGCAGCAGCCATCTCGTCCTGCCATGAGGGATTTGGCGGCAGGTCAGCCTTTTAGTCAACCGCTTATGGTGCGTTTTTTGCAGGGGGTCAGGAGACAGTGCCCAGTGGTGCATGTCTCCACCCCGCAATGGGATCTGCCGTTGGTGCAGCTTTGCTGCTTGCCTTGACTTCGGACCGCTCTGTCGGGGCACCCGAGTTGCTTAGTGATTCGGGGTGACCGTAGCAGGGCGACACTCAGACCGAATCCCTCCTTTACTCCTAAGAGCCTAAGGAGTTCGTTCAGGTCAAGGGCTATTCAGCTAGGTGGCTTTAATCTTCCACCCCATATTGAGGCCAGGGAGGCTAAATTGCACCTCCTCTGCCCGGTGCGTGCGCTGGCATGTTATGTAGGGCGCACGGCTTCCATTAGGTGCACTGAACAGCTGTTTGTGTGCTTTGGGGATGGTGTGGCCGGTAAAGCTCTGTCCAAGAAACGCCTGACAGGGTGGCTCTGCGAGTGCATTTCACATCCCTATGGACAGGTGGGGAGAGCCTTCCACACTGGGGTCCATGCACACTCTACACGTGGTAACAGCCTTGTTCAACGGCGTGAGTGTGGAGGACATATGCACGGCGGTGTCTTGGTCTACGCCAGGCCCCTTCATAAGGTTTTATCTCTTGGACATGTCTGGCTCCTTTTCATCGTCTGTGCTTGCTGGGGCAACAGAGGACTTGTGAGGGGGGGGGGGGCTGTGTAGGTATCTGACCCCCCCTGGACATAATGCACATATGTTTTCCCGTGCTCCTTAGGGACCCAGGAAACATGGTGCGCAGTAAGCCGCATACAGTGCTGGAGGACTCCCCGCTTGCCTGTGGGCGGGTGGGGAGAGCCTTCCCTACTACGGTCCATGCACACTCTACGCGAGGTAAGCGCGTGTGAGTGTGGGGGACACGGTACACTTACGTTCACCCCATGCTCCTTAGGGACCTGGGAAACGTCGTGCACAGTGTATAGTCACTTGCGCTGGCACCTGCAGGATGGAGCTTTGGGCTTATTCAGACCAATTAGGCTCTACCCAGCCAAGTAAGCTGCGGCCTTGACTTCTCCACGGTCACAACCGGATGATAGGAAGTTAGGGTGCGGTGGCTGTTAACCAAAGGCCGGTCAGGGGCAGTGTGGTGGGTCGATGTTGTAGGACGACAGGGCGTTTATCCATCGGTGCTCCACCCACTGTACCCATAGAGTCCAGTAGAGGGTGGAGCCTATGTGAGATAGAACGGAGGGTTACGAATAGTAACCCTGGTTCTATAAGCCCTCTACCTAGGGGCCCTGTCTTACGCCGCTCGCTGAAGAGGGTGTAGGATGACAGTCAGGAGGCCTTATATACTGTGTGCCTACGCACGCATTCAGGCATTCAGGTAGGCTCGCCCTGCTTGGCCGGCTACGTTTATACAACTTCAGTGTGTGAACGCTCGCGTATCATTGATGAGAGTAGTACCCATATAATCCAGTAGAGGGCTCCGCCTGTGCTCATAGAACTAGGGTTACAATACGTAAGCCCCCGTTCTGACCCGGGGCAGACTGGACCTCTTCCTGGAATGGGGTTGGTGCTCCATCCTATTTTTACCCAGGAAATAAGTGCAGTTGATCTAATGACAGTGTCATTAGCACACAAAGGTATTTATTGATTTCATGTTCACAAACTCAAACCTACATGGTATAATTACATGTTTAATTAGTCTTACCCGATCAGACGCTGGTTGTGGGTGCCTGAGAGGTCTGATAAAGGTAAACAACAAATATATTCAAACTACTGTACTGTTAAAACATTCTGCTTCTTGTGGCACAACATAATATGTTGACAATGTTTTATTTTACCCTGCAAACTGTTGTCCATTCGTGGAGTGCTCACTTTGTGAACATTTGGAATGTCCCACACCTGCATTCACACAAATGAGTGACTGAAATAAAATAAATTCACTTTGATTAAGAATAGATGCCACGATAAATCCAAACTGACCAAGGTACATTATATTGTTGACCGTCCTTTAACTCTCACATTAGGATTTACATTGAAGCACAATAAACCAACTCCTCTCTGTACCTATATATGATGTCACGAGTTACATTTAGGTGCACAGTGCTGTCTCTTGACTTGCAAGCTCTTTCACCAAACAAGCTAACGCTAGCTGGGTAAATATGACGCTCTTTGTATCAAAACAAAACGTACCTTCTTATATATCGACTTTTTCCACTTCGATCAACTTTGTTTCCTCCGGCTTCAATTTGCATCACTCTTGTTCGTTCTCTCTATGTCTGGTCTGACATAAATCTGTTCCACGTAACGCCCCCCCCTAGAGGCCTGGAGCATTGTGTGTTTTCGGGTTTGTATGTGTTTTCGGGTTTGTATGTGTTTTGACTTTGCATATCGTTTTTGTATTTGCAGCGTTTGTTTTCGGGGTTTGTGTGTTGTGTTTAGTTTGCATAATTTCTGTGAATGCAGCGTTTTTTCGTTGTATTTGTTTTCAGGGTTTGTTTGTTTTTCATTTCATTATTTGCAGCTGTTTCCTGCTTATGTATGCGTTTTCGGCCGTTGTTTCGCGTTTGCACCTGCCGGCCACCGTATAATTCACTTCATCAACACTTGTTATATTCCATGGAATGCTCTTAACATCCCGATAGCAATGAATAAATTAAATGCTTTGACAATAAATATGATACAAATAGTTCATCTGTGGAAGCCGTAGCGCTGTAAAAAGCACGACCAATCATCTGAGCCGGCCCGGCTAAAGTAACTGGATGGCCTACCTGCCTGTCAGCCTTCCATCTGTGCACAAACTTATCTCGTGCCCTCATTGGTCATGTGCGCGTTCTTGTGTGTTGGAGGAGGGGCTCTGGAAGGAAGTCTGAAGGAAGGGGCAGATTTTTTTCGGCTGCGTACTTTCAAATTCTAGCGCACTCGAGGTGGTTTCTCCATTCTTACCTACCCTACTTTTAAGGTTATTCATTAAAATAGAACCTTTTATCATATATTGTGCTTACAGTTTGTAACTCTACCATAGTATGAGTTATTTTTGATTTAAAATATCTCCAACAAATACCTTGATTCTTTCTCAATCCCTCCCTGTCCCTGAACACGTCTTACTTTAATTAGTACACAAAACACAATGTGGGATAACACAAGTGTGTGGCTGAGTTTCTGTGTGTTGTTGACTTCTGTAGCATTAATATTAACCTCTCACTATAATCAGGGATGGAAAATCCAAACAGAAAAAAAAGCATTTCCAAAATATGAAATGAAATGAAGAGATTACTGAGTGCAAAACAGTTGCAACACACCAGGAGTGACCATACATAACAGTAAAACGTAATTAAGGTATTATACCCCCAACCTTCCTTGAAATTCAACTGAGCTAAAACTGGAAGCATTGTTCTAAATCCTGTTAGCTCCGTTCAAAGCTAATCCATGAAACCAATAACCAGCTATTCAAAGTCATCAGCTGAATAAAATGCACCAATAACAGGATTACTAAACGAGTCATGTGTCAGGCTGGAGAGTGGACAGGACCCAATCGCAGAAAACAGATTATTTAGATACAAATCCTTTATTGTCTCGACCAGGCAATACAAGGCAACCAAAACAGAAACATTGTCTCAATATAAACTTTCAAAACTCTGACAACAACTGAAAGAAAGAAACAGAACTTGAATGCAGCAAGACCAATCACATGAACTAGACACAGGTGGGGAGGGGTTAGGGGACACGGATCATAACATCCTGCCAGACATGTTTACAGACAGACCAAAATATAAAGCACTTTTAGTCAAAATCTTCATGGTCAAATGTCAGAAAAATGATTCATTGCTCAGATAGGTACTTATCCTAGTCAATAAGAAGATATTGGCTTGATTCATAGGAGTAATACATCATTAGAATGTTGACCATAATTACATTGATCTACATAAAAGAATGTCTTACAATGTATTAACATGATTATTATTTCTCAGAGAGTAATTGGGATCCGTCCCCACACACATTTTTGCCTTTCTTCATACTTTTTACTTGTGAAGCTTGTCAATGAACAAACAATAAAATACTTATATCATGTATTAGAGATCATTGCCTCACGAATATGTCAGAAATCAGGGTTAACAGTCAAGAGGTATAATGATTAATGAGCGATTCTCAACACCTCTGTAATCCACGATAATGAGGTAGCCTGTAGGTAAGTGTTCCATCTGTAATCACTAATTCAGGTGATGATGTGCACTGTCAATTACACATGGCAGATGGTGAAGTTATTTTGCAACAAGCTCCAGACTGTGTGCATCAGAGTATTCTGTTATGACTCATTATTCTACATAGTTTCTATCACACGCAGTTCCATTAACAATGACTGATCAATTAAATCATTAAATTCATCAAATGTTTTAGAATACAGCCCAATATCACAAATTGAAAAATGTGCCTCATGGGATTTACGACACAGCCTTTCCTTAGACTTTCACAGGATGGACACAAATGCAAAATATGCTGTGTACTGTGTACACATGGAGAATGTTCTACAGCTAGCTGCGCCTACACAATAACATGGGCGTCATGCAGGATCACCACAACAGAGAAAACCAAGACCCATGATCCATCAGTTATAATGTACTAAGAGCTTTCAAAGATATGAAGGGGCATAATCAATAAGGGCTTTGTATGTGAGGAGAAATATGACTGGATTGTACTGGAGACAGTGCAAAGCAGCCCAAATAGGAGAATATTGTTCCATAGTTTATATCAATAAATGATGTGTGCGTGGGATTTAAAGGGCATTGATAAATTGACAAGATACAGATGTTTCTCTGTTTGATTTCCGATGAAAAGTCCTAGCAAGAGAGCACATTGTGTTTGTGTAGCGATGAAGACGATGTCAAAGCAGTTTCCCATGTCACTTTGACAATCAGCTAAGACTATTCCCACATTTAGGGGGTTCTGTCTGCAATGAAAACAAGTATTTGAGGATAGTACTCTGTGAGTCAAGTTGAGTCAAGCCATGCTGTACCATGCAGTGGAAGTTCATCTTTTGACAGCAGGTTTTTTGTTCCTCAACTCTGAGAACAGGTAGAAACTTCCAACCGAGTGAACACTCATCGTGAACACTTCTGGTATTAAAACAAAAGTCAGCACGGACACCCGACTTATTTATTGTAGAAAATCCGAAATTGTAGGATAGTTTTATGTCCCAGTTTGAGAGACGTTGTTTGTGAAAATACTACATTTGATCTGTTGAGCATCATAGCTATTACAAGTTTTTTTGTGAGACATGGTGGAAACTTCAGACCATGCTGGATGATATGAAGTAGATATTGTGAAGCATAATGACACCTTAAGTCTGACAAAGGTGCCCCTGTACATTTCACATTAAACAATAGAACTACTACATTAGTGATGACACCCTTTCTGGACTTTAGAGGGCTCTCAATACCATTACAGCGGCAGAGAGCTACATATTCATTTGTTCACAGGTTCCTCTGGGACATATGTACCTGCGCCCATTTCCCAGAGGAGTCATATCGACCTTCTGCTTTCAGGACGGTCGGTCCGCCAGCGCGGCGCCATGCTACCTGCTACCCTACATAATGGAAATGTATGATTAGTCTGCACCATTTAGTGTCTTCTGTAAGGCACAGAGGGGAGGTGACTGTGATGCTTATCTCTAGAGGCGGAAGAATCCCTGTGCCAGGGAGCAAAGTGATAATTCACATCTGAAGCCATTTTAGCACATACTACATTACTAGACTGGTAAGATTGCTATGTCCGTCTTTGGGTCCAATGCACCAAGACAATTACAAAAGTAAGCCATGCATATCAGTCATTCGCCGGCTTGAAATAAAGCCCAGCGATCACTACTCTCATAATGTACCCATATAACCTTGTTTGGGATATTGGACACTGTGGCAGTTATTTATTACTCATCACATCTAACTCATTATAGACTGGTGTCACCTTTCATTTAGAAAATCTCCATATTCTCTTTCGCTTCATAACACATTGATGAGAATGGGCTTTGATGGCAGTCTTATTCCAATCCAAACAAAATATTTCTCTTTACTTGTTTTTTCTTTCTAACATGCTTCATGTTAACTGTATTATATCAATAATACCCAGCATACCCAGCAGAATACATAGCCAAGCACTGTTGACTCACACAATTTTGTTCTGAAGAAATATAGTCAAAAGCAAGCCTTTTGCATTTGCTAAATCGACCCCTAACATACAAACTTGTTTCGGAAATAAAGTGTCTAGGCACTATTTGAGTGGTATTTCTACTGGTTCACTGGCATGTCTTATGCATGCAGTATGTTGGTTCATGTAGGTTGATCAACACAAAGTGCAAATAGGCTGGCTGAAATGGAATAAAAAACTGAGGTTGTGTTGATTTATAAATATACTCTCAGTCAGTAACGGAGCGTCCACACGGCGGAGTGCGTTGAAGCTTGCCGGTGAGCTTGTCTGAAGCTCGACCAACAACCAATCACATGAATCTCCCGCCCGGACACACAAGCACGCGGTTTGATTGGCTAGAGCTTGTACTGGCATATGATTTGATTGGCTGACGCTTCCGTCGGAGCTTGAAAAGTTGAACTTTTCTCAACTTTTGAAGCGAGCAACGGAGGGAAAGCGAAGCGACGGAACCACAATGCAGTTCGGCAAAGCTTGACGTCACCCCATTCAAAGTGAATGGAAAGCAGCGATGAAGCTTCAACGCACGCCGCCGTGTGGACGGGCCGTAACTTCTGAAGATACACACAATGACGACAAAAAATTCATATCGTTTTGTTGCTGGTGCAGATTGCTACATTGGGAACACCCAGCTCCACAGAAAGAATCAATTAAATTAATGTGTATGTGTTAGGGCTGTCAGTCGATTCAAATATTTAATCGCAATTAATCGGATGATGTCCATAGTTAATCGTGATTAATCGCAAATTAATCGCACATTTTGTATCTGTTCTAAATGTACCTTAGAGGAATATTTTTCAAGTTTTTAATACTCTTATCAACAAATGAGTGGACAAATATGCTTTATGCTAATGTCTGTTTATTATCATTGGAACGATGACAAATATTCTCTCTCTCTTACACTCTCTCCCAACCCTGTGTACTTCTCTGCACTGAGCCAGTTGCTCAAACAGACAAGCCTGTTTACAGTTGTCGGCGACATGCCGCTCTTCTGTCTTCATAACAGTCAAAGCATGAGGCTGAAGTTCCCACTGTGGGTCAAAATAATGCGCTGTGATGTGCAGTCGACACGTTGGATGCAATCCGAATGATCTCACGCAGCCCCTCGTCCTCCACAATGTTAAGCTGTAACATTAATACAACCCGCTGTTACCCATTTAGCTATCGCTGTTGTTGTCCAGGCGTCTCCCCGGCAAACTTTCAAGCGTGGTCTGCCGCAAGCGAGTGGCAGGAGCGGGGCTGAGCATCAGCTGGGGGCTTGGCTTGCTGTTTAAAACACCTTTTTTTGTATCCATATCTCACGCTAGAATCTCCCACCATCCAACTAACAACGTCAAGCCTTTGGGCTCTGAAACTACGGGAAGGGCCGAGGACAAATATGCGTTAATCGCACGTTAAAATAATTAGTGGCATTAAAAAAAAATTGCGTTAAAGCGTAATTAACGCGTTAACTTGACAGCCCTAGTATGTGTACATTTCAGTACAAATAAGTGATACAGTATGAGCTCACATTTCAGTTTTTATTCTACGACATCTCTCACCTCATACATTGTCACAACCTAAAATGTCAAACAACAAAACTGTTGGACAGGAGGCAATAACACAAGGGATCAATGAGCCACTTTAATCCGACATCTCCCTCGTAAATAACAGATTAAGAGTTATAACAAACCAGTCTGTGTGTTGTTGGAGATTTGGAGGGATAACTGGTCCGCTTTTCAAATCTCCGCGCGTTCCTATGAAGCTGGTTATAATACAGGAAGGAATCCATATCTACAAAGTAACCGTTAACAATAATCTACTTTAATGGCAATATGACAATGCAATACAATCATTACAATACAACATGATATATTACAGTTATATTGCAATGCTTAAGGAGTAATGCCGGCTTACTCCTGCTCTAGTCCGCATACTGCAGAGCTACTTTCACCCGAGGGCAGCATGTGAAGAAGAGGCCGAACGCCAGGGATCCACCGGATATATACCAGAGTAAGAAGGAGGGGTTTGGTGTTAGGTCAGCTGGTCATCTTTTCAGGTCATCTCATTGGGAGACGCAACGCTGGCCAGCAGGAAACCAAACAGGCTCACTTTCCAACAAAAGGTCTCATGGCCTGCATACCTACACCTCCCCCACAGAGCAATAAAACCCTGTTTACTCCAACCAGCCCAGAATGTTTATAGCCATTTGTAGTCCTTACATTTATGAAAGGATAAAACAGAGAAATCAATATAAAACACAAACACAGGTATTGTTTGAACAGTATTCACTTAACTGCTACTATTGATAAGCACCAGAGAAACCCAAGGGACCTCTCTTAATAGCACAACCACTGTAGCTCGTTCTAAGTTGAATGCAAATCAGGACATGCTCTCACCTTCCCCCATCTTCCTTTGTCCTCAAAAACACATGTCAACAGGCCCCAAATCCAGCTCACAGTTTTACCCAAATTATTCTCATTTTAAGCTTATCCATAGTTTGCTAACATGAATAAATACAAATATAACTCTACAGTGTTTAGGTGCTATTTTAAAGCATTCTTCCTGCTGTGCAATTGTTAGTATTTGCTCGTGTCAAAGTCCCCCAAAGTACCTAGAACTTGCTTTGTGCTGCCTCAGATGAAAATGAAATGTAGTGAATCTCCTTTTGTCTACAAGTTTTAAAAGTGAACAAGCAACAGTTGCAGCTGCTGGTACAGGCTCCCTCTCTTACAGTCAGAGAGGTGCCATCCGTATGTTTGATTCAGTTTATGGTTAGATTAAAGATTTGACCAAAGGGTAGGATAAAGGCCTCAGTATGTAAGGCAAGGTCTATTGCTGTGTCTCAAATTGCGTACTTCTTGTAACACTTGCTCTCGAGTATACCAGACGGTGCACTAAAAACTGTCAAGAAGTTAAATGTGGAACTCTAGAAACTTTTCACACTCAATAATTGCCATCTTAGCTACGCAACATCATTTACACAACCAGCCATCATTTTGGTTGCTCCTGTAAACACAGCAAAACAGATAAAAGTTATACATTCGTTTTATCCAGTGAGGGCTGAACTGCTGTATGCAATTTGACACAACGCTACTGTCGAAATGCACATATGCATCGGGCTCCCTGCTCCACATGTACTGTACATGTTTTGAAAATATGTGACATTGATAAAGAATAAGTAGACTTAATCCTCATTTAAACGTAAGGAGCGCAGGACAACAGACACCATTCTAACAGCAGACAGCAGGTTCTGGGCTCGATGTGCCGCTCTCGTCTCCTCATGGGGGGGGGGGCTCTCCATGGAGAGAACTGGGCTGTGTTTCACATCTCTGAAGGCAAACAGAAGGCAATCCCAAGGTTCACAGACCTTGGAGCAGTGAATGAGAGCCTCACTACAGAACTAATGAGGATTCATATCTTACACAGTGGAAGCACATGGTAAAAATATCAGGCCCCATGGGATATGGACTAAATATGACAAGCCCAAAGACATTTTGGCCCATAAGGATCACACAGAGGGATCTCAAAGGTTCGCCAGCTGAGGAAGTGCTGGGGGGATATATGTGAAAATAACCCGCTGTTACCCCTTCATACTATATAATTCTGCATATAGATAAAATAAATAGAGATCATTCACTTAAGTATACCATGTCAACATTATAACTCTGTATTGAAACAGATTGAAACTATTATTTTAGTTTTCTTTGTTTTTCAATGATAACGTAGCATATAAATACAAAAATTGCAAAACTTTTCTTCCACTATAGGATTTCTGAATCAGGCAAAAAAGGTGTGTTTTGCAAAAATTCTACAAATTGATATTAGCTTGCTTTTTATCATATATTACATAATGTGTACACATGCAGTTTACCTTTAAGTTGCTCTTACTTACTTTTTGTAAATTATACTTACCCAAACTAAAGTATTTTTTTCATGTATAACCTTTTATTTTCACACAACCACATTGCAAAGCACTTCACAGAAATAAAATAACAAGTATACCAAAACAATGTGTGCACGCCCGAGATGAAGATGCTACTTCAGCTACAGTAAATGGGGATTCTTAAAAAACAACACAGAACAAAAAACAAAAACATACAAAAACGATTTGAACGCAAAGATCTCACATTATTCAAATGAATTAAAGTTCCACAGAAGATGAGCTTGGAAGCTAAAGGCTCTTGCAAACATTCTTCTATTGGAGACTCTTGGAACGACCAGTAATGCTTTCTTGGAGCGCAATGCTATGGTTCGGTTATAATGTACTATGAGCTCTTTAAGGTAGGAAGGGTCATAACCAATAAGGTATTTGTAGGTGAGGAGAAATTCTGACTGGAGACTGAAGAAAGGGCAGAGGAATGCCACTTGAAAGAAACAGTTCTTGTAGATATGTTAGGTAACTAAGGCTCTTCTGGGGTTCGGGGACCTGACATTAAACCAACATTAACTCTACTGTATTTCTAGTAATTATGTTGCAGGATGTGAAGTAGAGTGTGGGGAACGCATCTGCAAAAAACCTCACAAATGTATGTTGGAGCCAGACCATGAAATCGACACAGAGGTTGGAAGTCAGAGGAGCATGGTGGCCAAGGCCAAGAAGATTCCACCCGAGGAGGTGGATTGTAGAACAAGATTATTCAGGCACATGGAAAACAGAACCTGCTGTCACAAAGCCTGGAAATGAAGGCACTGACCTCCATCGGTGGAAGGACATTGCCGTGGTTACACCTGTGTGATTTGGCCTGGCTGTTGGCACTCATTTACGCAGCTGGATGACTCTAGGACACCAGGGCCGGTGGGGTGGTCAGCCAAAGCTCCGACCTGCTGCCCCTCGCTGCTCTCCCCACAGACCCAGATCACTGCCCCCCCCCATGAACTGACACCCTCCACGCTTCAGTCCAGGCGGCGGTCCAAGAGATGTTAGTGTTGCAGTGGAGCGGAGCCTCTGAAACAATACTGTAAATGAGGGTGTAAACAATGACGGGTAGATACAGCCGCCAACGCTGCTGTGATCTTTAAACATTTATTTACACAAGCTTGGTCTGCTCAGCCCTGGTCTCCCTTGTTTCTCCGTCACACACATGATATTTTATACATTTAATTAAAAGCTGCTGTGCACAATTCTCTTATTGAATATGCACTATGTTTCCGTCCCTTTAGTCGAGTGATATATTCAACAATAACAAAACTGAAAAGTTGACTTAAATTAAGTGAATTAGGTTAGTTGAAAGCAGTGGCGAACCGTGTCTATCACAACTGGACCTTCTGTAGACACACCACACGTCATCGAGTGCCACCGAAGGACTGTTCCAATTTCCAGCATACTTGGAATTCCACCGAGGCCGCGTCCTTGGTTTGGGGGAAATTTCGAGGCTGCACATCGGTAGACTTCGCGTCCTTAAAATCCCCACAATGCTTTGCGCACGGACCAATTTCAAAAACCCTTGCGGAGAATGGCTGAACCGACACAGCACACATTTAAATGTAAGTATGTAGTGGCGTAGAACATGTGTTGGTAAATATGTTACTTTGTTACATTTGTTTGTTATCACCAAAAATGTGTTCCGTGAAAGTAAAGCAAGTTCATAATTAGATAGACATCGTGAGGTATTTATGTTGAAACCGTTAGAGAGAGTGGCACACTTGTTAGCCTGTTCCATTCTTCTTCGTTTTCCGAAGCCGTGGCTGGGAAACATACTTGCTTCGTTTCTGAAGGAAGTGACATGGAAGTACGCGACTACCAAGCCAGCATCCTCGCGATTGAGAAACACCTTCTGTTTTATCGTTAATGTCCTATAACATAATCTTCCTGTGCCAGAATAATGCACTTGAACGCATCAAAGCTTTGTGATTGGCCGGCGTGACCCCATGTGTCGGGGCGTGGCTGGTGGGCAGTGGGCACTAGTTCGCTGACGTTGTCCGTGTCAACAGGAGTGACAGTCCGCACACACACAAGACCGCAATTATGGCAGAAGCAAAAAAGCCCAAAATATATAGTTTTCACTCCGAGTGGGAGGATGATTATTTTTGTATCTATTCCAATTCAAAGTCCATCTGTCTCATCTGCAATGTGAGCGTGGCTTTATCGAAGAAGGGTAATTTAGGAGCGGCATTTCAAAACAGTGCACAAACGCTACGAGACGGAATTCCCTCCTAATTCTGCCCTACGCTCCCAAAAGGGGAGGGGCCTGAAAGGACAGCTAAATGCACAGCAGTCCATTTTCACCAGGCCAACAACAAGAGCAAGGCTGCTACCATAGCATCTTATCGTGTCAGTCACGTTCTTGAGAAACACATGAAGTCTTTCAAAGACGGCGAAGTTGTGAAAGAAGCATTCCTGGAGGCTGCGACGCGCTTTTTGGGGACTGTAAAAATAACAGTAGCATTTCAACAGGTTTTTGATATAATAAAAACTCAAGTTAGATACCGTTATTAATCAGCTGTAAGTTTTAGTTTGTTTGAACTTATTCATTATAATTATTGTACACAATGGTATAAGAATGCAAACTTAAATTGATTATAGTCTATCATCAATTCAGGTTAGTGTTGCTTGCGTCCTATTTTAAAGGCATTTCATTTGATACTCCACTAAAATGCAACAAAAAAAAGGGTTTGATTCTATTAATTTCGTCTTTTTTATTGCACTTTGGCAGCAGATTCCTGTGTAGCTTCAGATCTGAGTTGTCTTATTAGTAAGCCTAATTTATACTTTTGTAGCAACACTATTTTTATATAATGGCAAAGAAAGGGTTCAGTGTCATTTCTTGTTCCCTGTGTCATATGTGGCAGCACTGTTCAATGTTTCTTGAAAACATTACCCACTGTAGTGACGTGTGAATAAACTCCAACTCTGTATCAACAACACTGTTGTGTAACTTCAGTTAAATACTTGTATGTGTGTAGATTAGAAAGAGGTAAGATAAAGGATCTGCAGTATTTTATGAAGTATTCATCTTACAAAGGTCAGTTTTATACAAGTAGAAGTGTGTATTTACCTGGTAGTAGGCTGTCACTAATTGATACGCCTCTCTATTTGGACTGGTAGATCTCGGCAGACTGGCAACTTTAAAAAGTAGCTCTCGGTTCAAAAAAGGTTGGGCACCCCTGATCTAGATCCTTGGTCTCGAGCCAGTTAACTAGCGGGCCTTCTAGAATACCCTGGAACCGAGGGGAACTCTGAAAGAATACGCCCATTGGCTACAAATCAATATATGATTGGTTGATCAAACTGTCAGTCCAAACGTACGCTCTCATTCAGTGCAACGGCCAGGGCATTCTATCAAGGATGTAGAATACCTTGTTGAAGGATATTCTACCCAGAGACCCAGAACAAGATCTGATTGGTTGCTTTCTTTTCTAACACAAAACCACTGAAATGCGTAGTGCATGGTCCGAGAAGGACAAACAAATCAACGTAACACTGTAATATTACAGATCAACAACACAGATACCATTCTCATTTATTCATTTTATTACATTTTATTTATATAATTAAATCGATTTTGTGTTTGTTTTATCTGAGTGTTCCAGGGTATTCTCTGAATACCTTGAAGGCCCTGACGGTTCGCCACTGGTTGAAAGCAATAATATTAAGTTGAACCTATTATCTTTCATTCAAACGTAATATTATTGCTTTCAATTAACATTATATTATCATATGTAATTTTTTTACATATTAATACATTTATTTAAGTCAATATTTCCAATATTTTACAGTGTCTGATATTTATCTATCTACATTAAAACAAATATATATATATTATGTAAACAGATAACTAATTAGTCACTGTTTAATTTGTGAGTGTATCTACACTGATAAAACTCAAATGTGTTATGTCAACATATTTCACATAACTGTATTAGGTTAGTTGAAAGCAATAATAGTAAGTTTAAATAAAAGTATACTACCTAACTTCTGTATTTACACTCACTTTCTACTTCACAATAACACAGGAACCTTTTTATTTTGCAGTTTCCACCACAGCAGTTGGAGGCTTATTGTCTTGCTTTAAGGGAGAACTCTGTCACGTCCCAGATTGTGATCCTGGGGAACCGAAGCAATCATCTGATCAGATAATCTCCACACTTCTGTCGCTTAAGAAATCAAAATTGGTGCACTATAATGCCATTCTCCTATAAGCTCTTTCTGGCTGACAAATATTAATCTAGTGCATGTCAATAAGACAGTCTGCCATTGGAGAATGCTGAAAGGTAAACTTTTGCAATCAGAGGCAGACAGGTGAGACAATGAGTCCTCCTTACTGGGGGGGGTGGGAGGGTTGCTGCGATGTTAGCTCAGCTGTCATAAACACTGCTGTGTATTAATTGTGTTTCTGTCACACACAACTTAATTACAACCGCCCTGGATGAAGCTCCCCTCTCATCTCTTTGTGTCACATTTAATTTTATTTCACCAAACATTTAAATAGGTGCTGCGCCTGTTGTCTTTGCAGCTTTGGATCACTGTCATTCTGCCAAACGAGCGCAACAAATGCACTCTCCTCCCAGTCCCGTCCAGCCGAAGCTGTGTTTCACATCGACACAAACTCAATTATTGTCAGTAATTACAAGTATCTTGGGGTGTTTGAGTGGAGGCTGAATTACAAAAGCTGCAAAACATGGATTAAATAGCTTGAGCTCTTGATGGGAGGAGAAGGAGACGTTAAACTGTCTCTCAGATTCAATTGGCCTAATGTGTCTGCAGCCGGTGGTCCGGCCATTGGAGGCTGCTGCATTGGAAGTGTCTTTGTGGTCAGTTTGAATAACAATCTCCTCGTCTTCAAGTCAGTGTGGGGGTCAGCTACTTCAGGGACAACCACATTTGAGAATTCAAATGTCCAGCCGTTGGTCTTACACACTGAAAACATTATAATTAATAATAATAACCAAAATGTTTGGGATTTACATAAAAAAAAACTGTAAATGAAACATTAAAATCCTGTTTACTCAAAACTATTTAATCGTCAAAGTCAACTTTATTGTCAATTCATCTGTGTGTGATACAGACAGAAAGATGGAAATTATGTTTCTCACCATCTCAAAGAATACAAATATATACAAAAGATATACTGTACATGTATATGTAGTATATAAACATACATACGCACCATATATATACACTAGGGGTGTAACGGTTCACAAACATTTTGGTTCGGTATACGTACCTCGGTTGTTAGGTCACGGTTCGGTACGTTTTCGGTACAGCAGAAAAAAAACACAAAACATCAAATATGTTTTGGGTTTTTTGTTTTATTATTAAACTGTGAATAATGTATTCACTCAAATAAATACAAAATATAATAAAATAAACATTAAGGTGCAGCATTTCGATGAACTGAAATAATCTGTATTTGAACTTTACTGTACTAGTACTCACAAAACATAAACTATTAGTTTTGGGGTTTTAATTATTATTAAACTGTGAATATTCACTCAAATAAATACAAAATATAATAAAATAAACATTAAGGTGTAGCATTTCGATGAACTGAAATAATCTGTATTTGAACTGTACTAGTACCTGAGCAGCCAGTTTGACATTAGGACTTGCTTGTCATTGTATTTTCATGTTGTTTTAAAGAAAGATGAACTTGTCCACATTGCTTGCCGAAAGGGCAGATCTGCTGACACTAACAATGTCTCCTGCTGTGGAGAACACCCTCTCTCTAGGGACAGAGGTAGCAGATACAGCCAGGTAGCGCTTTGCTAACATGGCAACATAAGGATATTTGGCGTTTGTAATAGCTTTGGCTCGGTCTGAACTCTCTGCGAGTGGTGGAGGCTTAAATGCTAGTGGGAGTTGGGTTTGCACTTCAGTCTTTTTTCTTTTGGTACCGGTGATATTCACGTTCAGGTGATGCATTTTCAAATGAGTGTGCACGTTTTATGTATTGCCAGCCGCGTAACCAATTTTAGTTGAACAATGCCGACAAACAGCTTTGGTTCGGTCCACCTGTCTTTGTCCATCATCCTTGAACGTAACTGCGAAACCAAAATGTTCCCAAACCGGAGACTTCAATGATGCTGGAGGATTTTCGAGCTCAACTTTATCTGCGTTCGCTATTTCGACAGTTCCTCAAATGACTGACTACATTTGAAACGCATCCCTGTGACCAGCTCTCATGTATGCCTCTCGTCCAATTAAATGACTTGCTCGCTCTATGACGCGTTGAACCCAATGTGAGCTAATTACTCTGAATGCTGCGACGTAGCACCTGAGATTACTTCCAAGAAGTTGTTCACGTTCTCAATTTTTAGGTTTAACGTTATATTCGTTCGGTACCGAACCGAAGGGCCCGTACCGAATAATTTTGGTACGTGTACCGTTACACCCCTAATATACACACATACATACTATACATCAGGGGTGCCCACACTTTTTCAGCTTGGGAGCTACTTTTAAAATGACCAAGTCAAAATGATCTACCTACATAAAAAATGCTAAACATATATGTATTTATATATATACTGAGTATCAGAGGCGGATTTAGGATTGTAGGAGATCCGGGGCTTAGCCCAGGAGTTGTTGGGGGGGGAAGTATAGTGCTATTTTTACAAGTGGGGGGTGGACCGAACATCCTTTAGGGGGGGTCGTCGCCTCCTCTAAGGGGGTCCGGGGGCAATGCTCTCCCGGGAAGATTTTTTTTTTTTAATATTGAAGTTAAAAGCATCAATCTGGTGCACTTTGAGAGCAACATTAACCCTACCTTAATAACACCTTAAAGTGGACAAAAGGCACTGGAGAACACTTATTCATTAACACCCTTTAATGAAGCAAGCTAATGCCTTAACTCACTCAAATACAGTCGTTTACTTATTTCGGTGAAACGAATGTGCGTAGAGTTTTAAAGGATGCGGATAGTCTCACCTTGATTCTGGCGCATTGCTTATCGTTTTATAGATCTATTCTCATCCACCATCTTTGTTTGTGATGTAAAGAGTGTAAGAGTCACGTTTCTGAATCGGACACTGAATGCAGTCACAGCCAATCGGAGTCTGATTCAGAGGATTGCCTGTCAGTTCCGTTGCCTGTCAGTTCCGTTGCTATGGTTCCGTTGTTATGTGTACTAAAACCAGAGCTGGTATACTTCCACAAATGAAAACAAAATAAAAATTGTAATACATTATTTTAGTGTCTTAAAAGTAGAGGTATCAAGGGTTAACGTTACATCTTAGGATAATTTGTTGTCATTTAGTTCTGTATACATACTAACATATAAGGGTATACTTCGTGTGGTTAGTCCATGTTTACTAGCTATAACATTAACGTTAAATCACTCTTTTTCACTTCTTACTCAGTCAGCCAGAGTGCAGATATCACCATTAGATTCACAAACCTGAAACATCATCTATTTCTTCACTGCTGGTGATGACATTGTTGTCAGCTGCTGATACTGCTGCTGCTGCTGCTGCTGCTGCTTGTGGCGCCTGCTTCGATGAAAATAACTTTCTAATATCCATAACTTTATAGGCTATTAGCTTAAAACTCGTCAGGCACTAGGAAGGATCACTTCTTCTCCAGGGCAGGGAAGGCTACGCAGTACGCAGGCTACTGTCCCACAGCGGCTGCCTCTCTGGTGGACTCCGGTACTGCACATTACTCCCGAGACGTTTTGGAAAAATAAAAAATAAAAATAAAATGTTTAAGTGAAACATCCGGGGCTTTTCAGAAAACATCCGGGGCTTGAGCCCAAGTAGCCACCCCCTAGCACCGCCACTGCTGAGTATACCTTATGTTGGTGTACCTTACATAACTGCATGAACCCGTATGGCACAATACAATTCAGTAAATGTTTGGTCATTACCTAAATGTTATACCCTTTCTTTAGTAGAATTGTATAAATTGGAAGGCTAACTAAGGTAATCAGCTCCCGCGGTTGACCGTGCATGCACGGTGAACGGCGTGTTAGAGTGTTTTTGTTCAATGCCATGCGATCTACTCACACTACCCCCTGCTATACATAGACACATATATTCATATACACACATTAAAAGGTATACATAAAAAAAAGACACAACAGTACATTTATGAAAAATAATAGTCCCAGGTATCTAGACTCACACCTAAGGCCTGTACTACGAAGCAGGATTTTCTCTTAGCCGGCTAACTTCAGGGAAAACTCCGGCTTTCCGGTCCTACGACGCTGGTTCTCTTTTTAGCGGGCTAGATCTCCATGGTAACTTATGCTGTGTGGCTAACCTGCTCCGGAGCAGGTTAGGTTGCAGGCTAAGAGCTCAACTCAGTGAAAGCACTGCCTGCTGACCAATCAGAGCTCAGTGTGCGGAGTTTAAAGCGATCAAGTCATATTACAGGAGAAAGGAAATACAGAAAAGCTGCCGTCGCAGGAAAGACGGCGGGCAAAAATCACCGACTGTGTGAACGTGAACATTAATAGAATATCACCTCCCATCTTCAGAGCAATCTGACTATTATAACATTAGCGTTAAGAAAGCTTACTTAAATATCTGCCACAACATAAGTACACTGAGTGCAGACGTCGATGTGTCCCATTATCATTCATATCTCATCATAATGTATCATATATTTCCTTATCTGAGTCAGCTTCTTGAGCCATATCTGGCCGTGCAACACTCTCAGTGTCACATAGGCCTACTGTATGCAGAAGTATTATTTTAAGCAACACATTAAGTTGACGAAACACTCGAGACAAATGTAATTAAAGTCAGATCGTGTCTTAGACAGGGCAGTGATATCATAAACCTGTTAATGTATGCATTCAAACACTTTTTCTTTTACCAGCTGTATTCACCTTGCAGGTGCAGCTCTGTGGCTTTGATCCTGGATAAAGTGTTTAAGTCATGGATGTTTAAAGTTTAACTTCTTCATATGTCTAATATTATAGTTGACTTTTCATTCAGGAAGTATGACGCTGCGCTGTCAGTGCGCTTCTCCATGTTTGTGATTGGTCGAATGCTCCAAATACCACCCCTTTCATGTGAACGCGCACCTAGCTAGATAGGAAACGGCTGGCTTGAGCGATCCACTTGATAACCCGCGTCGTAGTACAGTTTAGCGAGAGCGCGTATGTTTTGGATTAGGCCAACCGGCTAACTCAAACATATCCAGGTTAGGTTGAACCAGCTTCGTAGTACAGGCCTCAGGTCTACTAGTCTAGACTAGTAGTAAAAAAAGTCTAGACTAGTCGACTAGTACAGGATTATTTTTTGTCAAAGAAACATGACCTTTTGATGTTATTTATAGATAGTTTTTAATGTTACATTTTTTCATCACTCTATAACCAACGGGACTTCAATGTTCATTTGAAGCTGTTTACATGCTCAGTATATTCAGTTAGTACTGTACTGTACAACATTATTTTTTTATAGAAACTACATGCGGTTGTGGCAGACATGAGTCCTCACAAATTGCTGTTTGCTGTGGACACAGTGCAGAAGGGGAACAACTACAAGTACAAGTACATTGTTTACTTAAGTAGAGTACCTGACTAAATATAATAATAATAATAATAATAATGCATTTTATTTATGGGCGCCTTTCAAAGCTCTCAAGGACACCTTACAGAGCATCATTCAAAATGAGCAACGAAGAAGATCAAACAGTAATTCAAGACTTAAAAAACAAAGACTTAAAAATTAAGATATTGAATACGCCAGTTTAAAAAGGTGTGTTTTCAGGCTGGATTTGAAGGTTGAGAGTGAGTCCATATTTCGGATGTCTTGTGGGAGAGAGTTCCAGAGACGGGGGGCAGAGTGGCTGAAGGCTCTTGACCCCATGGTGGTCAGGCGGGCAGAAGGTACAGTGAGTTGGAAGGCAGAGGAGGATCGGAGAGCACGAGAGGGAGTGTAGGTGTGAAGGAGTTCAGAGAGATATGGAGGTGCAAGAGTGTGAAGGGCCTTGAAAGTGAGGAGCAACATTTTAAAGTCGATGCGGTATTTAACGGGGAGCCAATGGAGTTGTTGAAGAACCGGAGTGATACGATCAATGGAAGGAGTTCTGGTAATGATACGGGTGGCTGAGTTTTGGACCAGTTGGAGCTTACGCAGAGATTTGTGAGGAAGACCAGAGAGGATGGAGTTGCAATAATCAATACGTGATGTAACGAGGGCGTGGATGAGAATGGCGGTGCTGTTGGATGTGAGTGACGGGCGGAGACGGTTAATATTGCGGAGGTGGAAGTAGGCAGATCGAGTAATGTTGTTGATGTGAGCTTCAAAAGATAGGGTGCTGTCAAGGATGACACCCAGACTCTTAACCTGTTAAGCCCGAGAGACCCCGGTACCGGGGCCCTCCTGCAACATCTTGCAGGAAACAGTGTCTGAGGGCATGTTCATTTAATAAACTATGAATGTTTTATATCCATGTAACGGGAAGAAACTCATCTAACTGATCATTTTCAGGTCACCCTTGAAAAATAGATCAATGATCTCAATGGGATTCACCTGCATAAATAAAGGTTTGAAATGAAATGACTTTTTTTTTCTTTTTTTTTTTAAACCCACAATGCTAACGCTGAGCCTCTGAATTAGCAACGAGCGAATAATGCTAACAGATTACTGCACAGAAACTCACTCATAAAACCTTATGTATCCTTTCTGCATATCCAACCCATCGATTCGCATCGTGAGATGACACAGAATTGATGGGTACACATCACTATATGATAAGAACCCGCGACTTTATAAACAAAAACAGACATCAAACATGTGGCGCAAGGTAGCTAAAAACGCTAACATGGATCACCTGTGTGGTAGTCTGGTCAAAAGTGGTCTTCAATGGCATTAAAACAATAAAAACGCTGCTGAAGTTAATCCATAGGTTAATCCAATGTGTCTGTGTCCCTTTGGAATGATTTCTGATCATCCACAAGCAATAAACCTGCTTTTCAGTTTCCAGATGTCAGAGCGAGAGATAGGTTCACTCTGATACAAACCTGCAGGCGCAAAGCCCCCACTTTTTTTTTACTATGTGTGTGTGTGGGGAAATTCCCCTTTGATTCTATTGGCTCTATCGGCCAGAAAGAGATGTCAATCACCAAAATCGACCAATGGGTTCCAGAGAAACGGTAAAACCCCCATTTCCACCCAAATCACCTCAGAAGTGTTTGTTTTTTGCTAAACCTCTCTAAAAAGGTCAAATGTCACTTGTTTTGCATTAATCTTGATACAGGGTACTTATTATATGTTGTACTTTGGATTCCTAAAGCTTTTAGTCTACCTTACCATCATCCAAGGGTAGTTTTCACTATAAGTTATAAATAATCTTTGGACGGACACTATAATTTACAGTTTTTTACTATGTTCAATCTGAATTTTCTTTAAAATAAAAAACATCTATATTGATTCTGACTCTTCTACATCCAACTCATAGGTTTATCATTACTTTGAGAAAAAAGATTATTAATGTAACCCTTTTAGAAGGGAAGATATGGTCATTTGTTCTGGGAATGTCCTTTTCGAGCCTGAGACCTGAAAAACAGGCTCAGGGTTTAACAGGTTAACTTGGGGGGAGGGGGGGACTGTGGAATTGTCAATAGTAAGGAATAATTTGTCAGTTTTGGAGTGGACTTGGAGCCAACTAAAAGAAACTCGGTTTTATCACTGTTTAGTTTTAGAACAGTGAAAATTGGATTGCATATTTTCTGAAGATATGGCCGAGAGGTAGGAGGTAGATGATAAATAGGAGGGGGCCCAAGACAGAACCCTGAGGAACACCAGTGAAGACTGGATGGGACTGTGATTTGAAGTGTTTGAGTTGGACAAAGTGAGTACGGCCGAAGAGGAAAGATCTAAACCAGGTGAGGGATGCGCCAGTGATACCAATGAAAGATAATCTGTCAAGGAGGATGTGGTGTGAGATGGTGTCAAAGGCTGCAGTCAGGTCAAGGAGGATGAGTATGGATAAGAGATGGATGATTTGGATTTACGAATGAGATTTCAGATTTCAGCAACAGTGGGAAGTTCAAAGCTGGATAGTGGAGAGGAGAGGGGAGCATACAGAGTTGAGTGAAGTGATGTATAGCTAGAGGACCAGCAACTGACCTCCTCTAGTGATGTATAGCTATAGGAGGTCTGTTGCTGGTATAATATATACATATATTCCACCACAGATAGTGTAAGAGAGCATTGGATCAGACTGTGAAGAGAGAATTTTATAGCAGATAAAGATTGGAGCCACTGCCTCATGAATTTAGGATTGTGTTTTTGTTGCTGTTACTATTTATTTATGTTTTTACAACCATAAGAGAGCTCTTGTCCAAACCAGACTCCCATTTAATGATCAGCAGCTTCATACTCCACCTGTCCGTGTGGTGTTTGGTGCACAGCCAGGACAGATATGTTGTTAAATCTGCAGCCTTTGATTTTTGAAATGCTGCATCAGAGCGCAGCGCCATAACACACAGCTGTCCACTGGGTTACCTTCAATGAGTCAGCAGATAATACCAGGATGCTTCAGAACCTTTACAACTTTGACAAAAGTTATTTCTTTAGTGCAGTGGTTTATTATTTAAATGCATGACGAAGCTGCTGAATCATTAATTAAAATATGATGTAAAAAAAGATCAATATAGATTTACAACCAAAACAGCAGCGGTTTACTAACGAACACTTTGTATTACATATGTCATTGAATAGTATACTAATTAACAGTGAAACAACAGAAAAACACCATCTGCCTCTGGCTGCAGAATTCTGGGGCTGTTCTTTTATTTGTGCTTCTCCAAACAGAAATATGATTTCAGGATGGAATATTTTCTCCTCTTTCAGGATGCACGCTGTTCCTCATAGAACATTTGGAAATCATTAAATGTTTGCCTAATTAGGGGCTGATGATGGTTGTAACTGTTCGCTTGGAACAGATGTAATGCATATTTTTGAGATGTGTGATTAATTATAAATGAGCTAATAGTGTATTTCTTAAACCTTACACAGGGGGAAAGCGTGTTGTCAGTGAGGAGAGAGGGATGAAAGGTGTTGAAAGGCCCTGTTCTGCTTTTTGAGGTTTCCCTCTGCTGTAGTGTTTTCTATATAGGTTTTTGTCAATGTAAATGGTCTGTAAAGTGTAAAATCATTAGACTCCAGAGCATGCCCTCCAGAGGGAGTTTCTCTCCAGCACACTTTGTTTTCTTCTATACATAATGACATCACTATGTCACACACATGCTTCTATTGGCTAGCTCGCCAACTCATAGTGATAGGCTAAAGGGGCGGGACATCTCTAAGCCCAATGACAACAGAGCCGGCCAGCTAACCAATCAGAGCAGACTGGGCTCTGGTTTCAGACAGAGGGTGAAAAGAGGTGCTGCAGCACAGGCAGTATGAGAACAATAAAGAGCTTTTTGAACATTAAAGTATGGAGACATGTAGAGACACTACATACTGATATACACCTGAACATCAGCAGGAGAGGACTCTTTAAAGTAGAGACACTACATACTGATATACACCTGAACATCAGCAGGAGAGGACTCTTTAAAGTAGAGACACTACATACTGATATACACCTGAACATCAGCAGGAGAGGACTCTTTAAAGTAGAGACACTACATACTGATATACACCTGAACATCAGCAGGAGAGGACTCTTTAAAGTAGATACACTACATACTGATATACACCTGAACATCAGCAGGAGAGGACTCTTAAAGTAGAGACACTACATACTGATATACACCTGAACATCAGCAGGAGAGGACTCTTTAAAGTAGAGACACTACATACTGATATACACCTGAACATCAGCAGGAGAGGACTCTTTAAAGTAGAGGACACTACATACTGATATACACCTGAACATCAGCAGGAGAGGACTCTTTAAAGTAGAGACACTACATACTGATATACACCTGAACATCAGCAGGAGAGGACTCTTTAAAGTAGATACACTACATACTGATATACACCTGAACATCAGCAGGAGAGGACTCTTTAAAGTAGAGACACTACATACTGATATACACCTGAACATCAGCAGGAGAGGACTCTTTAAAGTAGAGACACTACATACTGATATACACCTGAACATCAGCAGGAGAGGACTCTTTAAAGTAGAGACACTACATACTGATATACACCTGAACATCAGCAGGAGAGGACTCTTTAAAGTAGAGACACTACATACTGATATACACCTGAACATCAGCAGGAGAGGACTCTTTAAAGTAGAGACACTACATACTGATATACACCTGAACATCAGCAGGAGAGGACTCTTTAAAGTAGAGACACTATATACTGATATACACCTGAACATCAGCAGGAGAGGACTCTTTAAAGTAGAGTCACTACATACTGATTATACACCTGAACATCAGCAGGAGAGGACTCTTTAAAGTAGAGACACTACATACTGATATACACCTGAACATCAGCAGGAGAGGACTCTTTAAAGTAGAGACACTACATACTGATATACACCTGAACATCAGCAGGAGAGGACTCTTTAAAGTAGAGACACTACATACTGATATACACCTGAACATCAGCAGGAGAGGACTCTTTAAAGTAGAGACACTACATACTGATATACACCTGAACATCAGCAGGAGAGGACTCTTTAAAGTAGAGACACTACATACTGATATACACCTGAACATCAGCAGGAGAGGACTCTTTAAAGTAGAGACACTACATACTGATATACACCTGAACATCAGCAGGAGAGGACTCTTTAAAGTAGAGACACTACATACTGATATACACCTGAACATCAGCAGGAGAGGACTCTTTAAAAGTAGAGACACTACATACTGATATACACCTGAACATCAGCAGGAGAGGACTCTTAAAGTAGAGACACTACATACTGATATACACCTGAACATCAGCAGGAGAGGACTCTTTAAAGTAGGAGGACACTACATACTGATATACACCTGAACATCAGCAGGAGAGGACTCTTTAAAGTAGAAGACACTACATACTGATATACACCCTGAACATCAGCAGGAGAGGACTCTTTAAGAGTAGAGACACTACATACTGATATACACCTGAACATCAGCAGGAGAGGACTCTTTAAAGTAGAGACACTACATACTGATATACACCTGAACATCAGCAGGAGAGGACTCTTATAATAGTGCTGCTGTTCCCTTGCATTTGAGGGCCCATAGAGACATATCTTCTCCTCTAAAAGGCTGGACTGTAGCTTGAGATTTAAAAATCTTGAAACAGATACAAAAACATGGTAACACTTTATATTAAGGTACACAAATTAACCATCAACTAGTTGTTAATTAACATGCATATTAGCAGTATATTAGCTCTTTATTAGTCATTATAAAACACTTATTAATGCCTTATTCTACATGACCATATTCTACAAGTAATAAGCCATTAGTTGATAGTTTTTCCTCAATAACCCTCTAATTACTGCTTATTTATTGCAAGTAAGGAAGTTGTTGTACATGAGTTTTAGTCTTAATATTCTCTGCTCAATATGGGCCTAATAAGGCAGTAGTACCACAAGAATAGTCATTCTTCTATAATAACACATAACACATCAGATCTATTCTTATGTAACAAGACATGGAACTGTCGGAAGTGTTAATTGTGTCTAAATAACTCAAAATGAGGTATTTATATCTCAGAACATGTTCCCTATTTTAAAGTCTTGTTCATAACCAATAAGCTAGTAGTTTGACTCTAATTGACCTGAACAGGTTCTCTATTCTAAAGTTGCCTCCTATTCACACTTTGTAAATGGGGCATTCTACCGAATTAGTACAAAGAGACTAGTCCCACAACAAGAAAAACAAAACAATTAAGTATTCAGACATAGATATTTACAAAGAATATGTTATGGTCTATTTAACCCTGTATAGCCCAAAAATAGAAAAACATTAGAATGTATTACATTACATTATATAGTGATAAGCTTAATATATACAACAACATAATTTATAGGGTACTTTCTATTGGGAAGTAGCTGTCCCAAACCCTGACATCTAAAATTCATGTTCTGGAAATAACACTTAAAACATTTTTTTTTTTTTTTTTCGTTCAATGGTGTATTTAGAAGATCTTTATGATTACATTCAAACAGAAGTTGGAATATTTTTGATTTATTGTGGGTTTAATTTTTTTTATAAAAAACCTATACTCAAAAAATTATGTCCCCAGTTGTCATGTCACTACCGAAACACAAGGGGTTTTAGTCCAATGGCTGCGCCTGGTTTTTAGCCACACCCCTGCACTTTTGACAAGGCAGTGATACTGTCCCTCATGGCTGAATGGCAAGTAGCTATATCCCATACTTTTGATATAAATCTGTAACAAAATCTGAAAATCGTCGTGTAACCTTAAGAATTGTCACTACCGAACACATATTATCTTCAAGCCCCGAGCCTGTTTTTCAGGTCTCAGGCTCGAAAATGACATTCCCAGAACAAATGACCATATCTTCCCTTCTAAAAGGGTTACATTAATAATATTTTTTCTCAAAGCAAGTTTACATCTGTGAGTTGGATGTAGAAGTGTCAGAATCAATATAGATGTTTTTATTTTAAAGTAAATTCAGATTTAACACAGTAAAAAAATGTAAATGATTGTGTCCGTCCAAAAAAAATAAATTACTTATAGTGAAAACAGGGTTGCCAACTTTGGGCAAATGGCTGGAGTGAGATTTTTATATCATGGGTTTGATTACACATATGCGCACTAAATGACTGCTATCGTGTCAGCAGCGGGACCTTAGCATATATAGGCCTATAGGATGGATATATATACAATATATACAAATACACAATATTGGACACAGACTGTAAAGGGCACAAAGTTTCATTCACTATTGAAAGTCAAACACATGTTTGTTTCCACTGTTTTATTGTGTGCCTGTCGCGATAAGCAATTCATTGACTTATCGTACGATAAATAAAAATGAACTCGATACATTTCCATTTACATGAGGATGTGACTAGCAGTTTGAAAGGATGTACTTGAATTATTATTATATATTATCATTATGTCAGTGGTCTAAAATGGTCATACAACGGTGCCGACAATATTATCGTTTATCGCAATAATTTCCGGGAAAATGTATCCAACAAAATTAATTATCATGAGAGGCCTATACATGAAACACACAGACACAAACAAATCTACAGACTTACTTCAAACTGCCAAATATATTAATTAACACACTCTCACTCTCATATACTCTTTGACTCTATTTTGGCCTAGTAGAACAACAAGCAGCAGACTTTTACTTTTTATTATTTCTACTGGATCTTAGATCTGCGCATGCGCAATACGGGTCAGGGATTGACCAACCGGCTCCCACCGCTCTGCTGTCTGTTAACGTTGTTAAGAGTGGTGGGGGCGGGGAGGGAGCGGATCCACTGCTTGAGCAGCTGTCAACTCAACATTGTAAATAACCAACCAAAAACGATCGCCGGTTCATCTTGTTTTTGGCGTGAGAATAGTTTGGGCAGCGTGAGAGCGTGAGATTGAGAGTGAAAGCGTGTGTCACACGCCAGATGCGTGAGAGTTGGCAACCCTGTAATAGTCTAAGTAACAATGTTATGGATTTTTGGAAAGAAGTGAGGGCTATTAATAAATGCAAAATACCTCTACCATGCACTGTTGACGGAACATCCGAACAGACACCATTGTGGAGTTATGGCGACAGCATTATAGCACCTTATTCAACTGTGTCCAAAGTGAACTGTATAGGGTAGATGATATTGATAGCAATGAGTCAATGGTGATAATGCCACATGAGGTGTGCCAAGCTATAAACAAGCTGTCGGACAACAAAGCCAGTGGTGTAGATCATATTTCTGCTGAACATCTTAAATATGCCAGTGTGAAGATAGCTCCTCTTCTTTCTATCTGCTTTGCTGCCTTTATGAGTCATGGCTTGTTACCAGACTCAATGTTGTCTGTTCTGTTGGTGCCAGTTATTAAGGACAAAGCCGGTAAAGTGGGAAGCCTAGACAACTATAGGCCCATAGCGTTAGCCAGCATATTGTCAAAAGTCCTAGAAAGAATTCTGCTGGACAGATTAGATGACTTTATTAACTCAACAGATAAGCAGTTTGGCTTTAAGGCTAAACATGGCACTGACTTGTGAATATACGCCTTAAAGGAAATGGTATACAAATATAGAGGTAATACCTCATCAGTTCTTATGTGTTTCATTGATGCTTCTAAAGCCTTTGATCGTGTTAATCATAGGAAGTTATTTGTTAAGCTGAGTCAAAGAGGGGTGCCAAATACATTGTGAGAGTTCTGGTCTACTGGTATGGCCACCAGACTATGCAAGTCAAATGGGGCAATAGGGTCTCAGCCCCATTTGGGGTTAGAAATGGTGTCAGACAAGGTGGAATCATGTCCCCAGTTCTTTGTAACCTCTATATTGATGATCTGTCCTAGCGACTGAGAGCCTGTAATACTGGATGCATGATTGGTAGCACTCTAGTGAACTATATTATGTATGCAGATGATCTTGTTGTGCTGAGTCCATCTAGCGCTGGTCTCCAGCAGCTTCTTGCTGTTTGTTCTGTGTATGGTGTGGAACATGACATCAAATATAACGCCAGTAAGAGTGCTGTCATGATCTTTAGAACCAAAGATAAATGTCTAAAATGTCCTGATCTTAGTGTCTGTAATAAGTTAAAATATCTTGGACACTTTATTACATAACAAATGACGGATGATGAAGATATTTATAGGCAATGCCGCATGATATATGCACAAGCAAACATTCTCCTACGTAGGTTTGGTGCATGTACAGATGGAGTGAAGATGTCTCTGTTCAGAGCATATTGCACACCGCTCTAAACGGCACATCTGTGGTCAAACTACAGAAAAGCAAGTTTACGGAAACTTCAAGTAGCTTATAATGATGCCATGAGGATATTGCTGAAGAGACCTCGATGGTCTAGTGCAAGTGAAATGTTTGTGGCTGCAGGAGTCAATACTCTACAAGCTGTTTTAAGAAATCTTATGTTTACATGTATTTGCCGGCTTAATGACTCTGATAATGAAATCCTGTTGGCCTTATCGAACATAAGGTTTAGTACTACACGGCACGCTACCAATCACAGCTGTGGAGACATTGGTATAGTTGTCTCTTTGTAGGACACTGATTTAAATTATTCTTAAACTATGAATTATTTTTATGCTGTGTATGTAATTTATCATATGTAATGTCTTGTCTTTTATCTGGACCCTGAGTCTGTAATAAAGTTTTCATTCATTCATTCTACTGCCATGCTATTCAGTTCACTTCCTACTTCCTGTACCCGGTTTCCCGTCTAACCTTCAGTGCACATTTTAAAAATATATAAATGTGAAAATATGAAACATACAGGTCAATATCACCTTGCTATTGGTAGCTGAACTGTCAATACCCCAAAACATATTCTTAGATAGAAATACCATTTTTTTGTTATTTAGACACAATTAACACTTATAGTTTCATGTCTTGTTACATAAGAATAGATCATATTCGTTAAGTGTTATTATGGGAGAATTACTATTCTTGTGGTACTACTGCCTTATTAGGCCCATATTGAGCAGAGCATATCAAGACTAAAACTCATGAACAACGACTTCCTTACTTGCAATAAATAAGCACTAATTAGAGGGTTATTGAGGAAACACTCTCAACTAATGGCTTATTACTTAGTAGAATATGGTCATGTAGAATAAGGCATTAATAAGTGTTTTATAATAACTAATAAAGAGCCAATATAATGCTAATATACATGTTCATTAACAACTAGTTGATTGTGAATTTGTGTACCTTAATATAAAGTGTTACCAAAAATATGGATAATTAAGATAATGGTTAGCATACACCTAAAACAAGTCTTTAAAGTGTAAGACTTTTATTACATATTGCATTTTCACTTTCCACAGGAATATTTGCTTATCTGAATATATCAGCTTAACAGCTTTTTATTAGTACAACTTCAAAAGAGGATGGAGGAAATTCGTAAAGCTCTGTATGGAAAACAGGTTACAATTAGGTCAGTGTGAAGGAATTACAGAGATATGAAACCTGAGGGAGTATTTCCCTTTGAGACTGCTGCAGCGCACCACTTCTGAAGCAGAGCCTCCTCGGCGAGGAACAATATAATAATACCGCATAATAATGATTTATAGTCGAATTCAAAGTGGAGGATTAGCTCTTCTAATAGCCCTTTTGGTTTGTGAACAAAGTTTGTATCATTAAAAATAACTGAACATGCCATAAAAGATTCACTATAATTCACTTTCAGTCACAATCTAATCAAGCAGAACAAAGAGGCTCTCTAACAAGTGTGCCTGTGGCTGTATTACATCCACATTACACACCGTTCATTCTGGGATGGTCAGCATGCTGCATATACATTACTGTCAGCCACCATCTGCCTGTCAGACCAAAACATGCAGTCACTTCCTCAGAGGCGGATAAAAACACCTTGGAGCTGATCGACCTCTGGCTCTTTTACAAGCTCCCTCCTCATACATATCTGCTCCCTCCTGCAGCAGGAAGCAGCTTCCACAAGAAGAACATTTTAATTTGGAGACACATGCAGGCTGTCCCAAGAGAGTAGTAATCTGATTTAAATTCAGCCGGCGGGGTCATCATCACATGTAAAGCATCCTGGGACTCCGGAGGAACTCCCTGCACGCTTATGTAAAGATATGATGGCATATATACACATGAAGACATATTATACAATACATGCAATTTAATCCAACTATTACGTTTCACCCCAATGTGCTCCCGTAATGCCAGTGCAGTTTTTTACCTGTGTGATCACGTAGCCAATGCAGAACCGATACTGAGGATTTATCCCCCGGTGTGTTGAACGGAACATTTCATTTTTAGCAGATGTTACACTGTAACTGTTCCTTGTGAGGTTGTTTGCAATAAATGAAATTCATGCCATCAATTCAGAAATCCTAAAAACTGAGCCAAGATGTAACAATGATGTGAAAATCCTCAGGTTTTGTTCTACATCATCATACCTGTATTTGTTCCCCCCCCCTCGTCCCCCCCCAAGATACAAGAAATAACTAGCATTTTAATAATCATGATTAATGACTTGTTATTTTTGTGTTTAATTGATTTACATTTTGAAACTAAGACAGTATAGACCAGTGATAAAGTATGTGCAGATCATACTATACAGTATGGTGCTGCAGAGGCACATCCTGCTGTAGAGCCTCTGGAGGCTGCAGTGTGTGTGTAGCGGTGCAGTGTGTGTGTAGCGGTGCAGTGTGTGTGTAGCGCTGCCGTAGACACACTGCAGCTATACAGGCCTGACCTACTTTTAGAGCTGACTAGGAGTGAAGTGTTTGCTCCTCATCTGGGTGGGAAGGAGTGTCGGGTGCTGGAGAAAGAGTCAAACATCTTCTGTTACTCACCAACATCACCTCAGGTCAGAACACACACACACACACACACACACACACACACACACACACACACACACACACACACACACACACACACACACACACACACACACACACACACACACACACACACACACACACACACCTCAGCTGGTCTGACATCACCAGGCTCTTTGAAGGGCTTCACTGTCACAACCCTTCTCGTTACTGAACTAATCATTAAGCCTGTCCATTACCCATCAGGCACCTGTGCTGTGCATCACATTAGGCGCATTCACACCGCGGTACTTTTCCCACAAAGGTTCATGCGAACTTAGTTCATGAGAACTCTTTTATCGCGTTCACACCAAAAAGAGCCGGTACTAAAATTAGTTCATGAGAACCTTTTTACCCCCACGAAAGTCCCTGCTAGAGAGCAGAGAGCTGCTAGAGAGCAGGGACTTTCGAGCGGCTCTTTTGTGAGAAAAGAGCTATATTTCTGATTGGCTGGGCGGATTGCAAACCACGCCCCGTAAAACTCCCAAAAAGTTTTGTGAAGCCGCCATTTTATTATCCTCGCATTAGCATTATTAGCATTAGCACAGCGCAGAAACGCAGAGAGACTAATTTATGGCAACACAAAATAAAACATGGGAGCGGTGGAGATGAGGAGGTGTCGGCTGTTCTGGCGATTTACTCGGAAGGCTTCAGTAGAAGCTGCTGGGAGTCCCAGCAGCTTCTACTGAAGCCAGTCCCCAACTCCGGGGACTTCCGGCCGGGGACTTTGGGCGGCAGTATACGCCGTGAAGTGGTTTGCGGCCTGCCAGTAAACCCAAAGCAGAAGAAGAAGAAGTGACGTCAGCGGCTTCATTTGCCTAATCCACCCCCAGGGACTTATTCCGGTGTGAACGCGATCTGTACTTAGTTCATGAGAACTAAATAGTTCTCATGAACTAAATTCTCATGAACCTTTGTGGGAAAAGTACTGCGGTGTGAATGCACCTATTAACACTTTTTCTTCTCCTTTCGTTCTTTTCTCTTCTCTCCAGCTGGCCGCTAAAGAGCTTTGTCCACTAAATAAGAATTGTGATAATTAATGTCACAACATGTTTCTCATTTAAAATCTAATCTAAAAGAGGTGGACACAAATTATTCAGCCTAATTGAAAAGCTAAAAGCAATAAAACAGCTCTCGGCAACCTTAATGTGATTCTTGAATGGGTGGCGAATGAAGTAAGGGGCTCGGAGTTTAATAATAACAGTGCTGGTGATGGGGCTTCAGTTACCTTCCTCTCTGTGCTGTCTGTACAGAGTTCCTAAATCACCGTCTGTGGACACACAGAGCAGCATTAGCAGGAGAATTGTGCTGTAGTGCCGGAACATTTATCAGTGTTTTCACAATACTAAGAAAACAAGTGCAGGACATTGAAGTGATCACTGAAGGATTGCAGTTGAAGCATTTAAAATTAATTTAAATGTTGAAGTGGCAGTTGAAATACAAAGAAAGCAAAATGATTAAGCAGTAGTTAAAATAAAAGTGCTGACATGTGTTGAAGTCTCTGAAATCGTGTGATTACAGAAATGAGTGAAAAGTATCAGTTGACATTCAAGCACTTAAAGAGTAGAAATCGCCAGAGGTGTAACTGTCAGTTTCATCGTGAATGCTGACAGCAGTAGTGGTTGAAATGTAAGATAAAGAGTCATACAGGATTAAAATTGAAATACCATTTGAAAAGTAACTGCTGAAATTTGAGCCAGTAAGACATAAAAGCAGTGGAACTGAGGCGACGTGTAATCACTAAAAGCTGCTCAAATATCTGATCAAGAGGTGAAGATGATGAAGGACCCGAAGGACTATTTCTTAATCCCAACACTATTTCCACCGTTCAGTAGATAGACTTCCATACTTAACAGATCCATCTACCCATTAAACCATGGAGCATTGGTTCCAAATGAACCTTTGTATGCAGTTTGTGGACGCTGTGTTGGGATTGTTTCATTCATGATTTGACATGTTCCTTCTGTTCTTTAGGCCTGTTGAGAAAAAGCATGTGTGTAGCGACTGCTTTTGACGTTAAACATTTTTAAAATAAAATATTTTTCAATATAATGAGTCAACACATAACAGAACATAACTGAGCACTGATGGTGTTAAACTGAACTTTGCTTGAATAGATCTGCAGAGCTTCATATCATTGCCAAATCTCCAGGCTGACATTCTGATCTCCTGCAGAGACCTGGACGCAGCGGACCCTCACCATTCTGCACCTCCACAACTCCCCTGAGATCCAGAAGATGTGTTTCATACAGCCGGCCTTTCTCAGACAGTGCGAAGAAAGAGAAATCTAAGGACTAATTATCGCTGCCCTCGTCGGATTTGATGGACCTGCCAGACATCTCCTGATTGGTCCTCTCACCGGTAGACAAGACCGGGATTAGTGAGGACAGCGAGGGGGGGGAACCCCTGTGGTGAGCCAGTCAGACGTCCAACTCTGCTGACAAGAGAACCAATAGGGCCTCTTATCCAGGGTGCAGATGGAAATGCATGCCGAGGGCTCAGTTGTGGTATGTAGCTACCTATTATGTTCATCTTTTGTTGAAAGATGGCACTGCTGGGGAGAGTGAAGGGGGATTTCAACTTCTCTAAGGCAGCCTCAGAGAACAGTGTGATCTTACACTCACTCCAGCGAGAGAGTTTAATGCTAGAGGTCTTCAAAGGTCTAAAATACTACCTGTGACTACGTAAGAGTGTTTTTTATACAGTTCTGGGTCAGAGTGGAGCTGATAGCCACTGAAGCTGAGCCCGGTCAGACACACAGGAGAAGGAATTCAGCATTTCACAACTGAACTGGATTTTTCTTTTTTTCTTTTTGAAGAGTGGAATGTTGGGCAATCCGCACAAACATGTTGGTGGAGAGTTACTTTCAAGATCACACATTTTTATCCTGTTGTGTTCTGGGCCCAATTCAATTTTTTTTTAAATAGGAACTATTCGTGCTTAAGGAAACTTCATTACAATGTGGGTCTAATCTTAATGACTTTAGGTGTCTATACCAAGTCATATGTTAGTATGTCTCAGAATCACAAATAAATAACCATTTGTAAATTGTATATACATTGGAATAATGTACACCATACAACTTTAAATAGGGGTTACATTATCAGTTATTCTGTAGTCCAACATCACAGCATTCACAGCAGTGAACTTCAGCTCAGGTACAAAGACTATTTTTTTCATACTATACAAAGAATCAAGAAAGATATTGGTTTAAATAAATGAAGTATTGACTTGAATACACTGATATACATTCCATTAAACAATACTAAATACTAGATCACCTACACATCAGTTAAGTTGAGGGTTTTTTCCATGCAAAAAGTTACATTTAGATGTTAACAAGCAATATGACTTTGTCAGCTTTCTAATTTAATGTATTGAAGGCAAAGATATTTAACACATAGTGAGAACTGCTACTATTTATCTCTCAATATTGTCTGTAAAAAACGTGGTAAAAGTGATTCTTTCAGTGAGACAACAGAGCAAGCTTCTACAGTTGCACTACGTTTTGATAACAGTTCAATATTATTTTGATAATAACATATATTTCAATGTTGATGAACTTCATACTGTTCATTCATAATCTGATTACAATTAAAACATAATTATATCTACAGCCCCTAAACACACAAACACACCTCTTTCATAAATAACACACTTGTTCTGCAATAATGTGTTTTATGTTTCCTGTAATTTTTGTTAGGAAAGGACATGAAACAAAAGACACGACTCAACATTTTCTCCTTCTCTGAGGGTCAAGAAGAACATCCAAGAGGAAAATTAAAAGCTGATGTTATGAGATTTTAAGACCAGTACACTAATAAACTACTTATATTGTGAAAACAAAGATCTGCACACCAAATATTTTTGTAGTCTATCAGGACCATCATTTGTTTGTGACGCTGCACCTCAGAGAAGGGGTGGTTATAGTCAGGCTTATAAAGTGTGGCGAAAAACACAGTCAGCTGATGGGATGCATCTATTTCCACATCTACACTCCATCAGCTGATTATTTATATTTGCAAGGCAAGGCAAGGCAAGTTTATTTATATAGCACTTTTCAACACAAGGCAATTCAAAGTGCTTTACAAAAAATGAAAGAGATTAAGAAAATGGCATTTAAAATCAGTCATTACAAAGAAAAGCTAATAAAATAAACATTAAAAGAAAAAGTACATGGATAAAAGTTACAGTGCAGTTTAAGATATGAATAGTTCAATTAAAAGCAGCGACAAAAAGAAAAGTCTTCAGCCTGGATTTAAAAGTAATCAGAGTTGCAGCGGACCTGCAGGTTTCTGGGAGTTTGTTCCAGATATTTGGAGCATAATAACTGAACGCTGCTTTACCATGTTTAGTTCTGACTCTGGGGACAGAAAGCTGACCAGTCCCTGAAGACCTGAGAGATCTGGATGGTTCATAATTTAGCAGGAGGTCAGAAATGTATTTTGGGCCTAAACCATTCAGTGCTTTATAAACCAGCAGCAGTATTTTGAAATCTATTCTTTGACACACAGGAAGCCAGTGTAAAGACTTCAGAACTGGAGTGATGTGATCCACTTTCTTAGTGTTAGTGAGGACTCGAGCAGCAGCGTTCTGAATTAGCTGCAGCTTCCTAATAGATTTTTTAGTGAGACCTGTGAAGACACCATTGCAGTAGTCGAGTCTACTGAAGATAAAAGCATGGACAAGTTTTTCCAAATCCTGCTGTGACATTAGTCTTTTAATCCTAGATATATTCTTTAGGTGATAGTAGGCTGATTTAGTAACAGTTTTAATGTGACTGTTGAAACTCAGGTCAGAGTCCATGACTACACCTAGATTTCTGGCTTTATCTGTTGTTTTGAACATTGCACACTGAAGCTCAGCGCTAACTTTTATACGTTCTGCCTCACTTTATGAGCTTCACAACACCTGTGCCTTGTACCGCAGAGTTTGCAACGTCACAAATACATGGGGCCAATCTTCAGTCAGATGTGAATGTGTAATCTAACATTTTCAGTAAGAATAATGGACAAAAGGAGAGCAAATACAAATACAATTTATTGAAATGTGAACCAAAAGTTAATCAAACATGTTTTAAATAAAAAGCACATATGGACAGAAGGTGTAAACCTATTAAATGTATAAGTAAACACATTTAGTCAAATAAAGTGACAGACTAGGCCTGTGCAGTTGGTATCAGCTATGCCCAGCATGGGCTCCTCCATCAGGCCTGGTCCTCCTCGCAGAGGAAAGACCCTCAGTCCTCTCCAAACCAACAGACAGGACGTCCATCACACGGAGGTTTCTCCCTGAAGTCTCTGCAGCTCTCTGGACACCACGCTGTCTCAATCCGTCCACACTGAATATGAGAGGGGAAAAATGAAAATAATAAATGCTTATATAAAAAAATATAAAGTTAACCGTTAAGTTGCTCAGTCAATACTATTACTGTATAACTAATATCTCAGGTTAAGAGGCACATTCAAATAAAGATTGGTCTATAAATACATTTTGTCTTTTGAATTGTTTGTCTAAAGTCAAGGATCTAGAACTGGTACTTAGTTTTAATGATACAGTCTGGTTATTATGCTGTTTGGAGGAGGCCTCACAGGTAAGAGCACTAACTAGCTACCATCACATGTACCTTAGCTTGACTTAAATGTATTAAACGTATAGTTAAGTGATATCAAAATATAAATAACTAATGTCATGCAAACATATTAATATTTGCTTGATTCCAGAGCTGAATTTAGCACAATTGCATACAAACGTCAAGGGATTTTAAGATTCTGAAGTACTATGCTAAAAACTCAATAACTTAGATTATTATTTATAGTTTTGCTGAATAGTTTCATGTCCGCTTACCTTAGAAACGTAAAATGCGCCGGCAGTGTGCAGACGGGGAGCATGTTAGCTTAGCTTGGTAGCCTCAGCTAGCTCTGGAACTTCCAGCTCAGTGGCAGCAGGTCCCGCCTCGGCTCCGCCTCTTTGCCCTTATTTGGAGCAGGCTGGAACAGGCGGGAGTTGGAATCTGATGTCACTGTCGAGACCTTAGTGGCCAACACTACCTACTTTAGGCTTCTCAGCAACTCTGCAGAATCATATGAACAAAAGTTGAAAATAAATTAGAATTGAAAAGATTGATTACCGGCCGGTTAAAACTGAGGAGTTGTCTTCTGTCCTCTCAGGTTGAATTAAAACATGTTTTGTATTTATACACACTACACACTTATAATCTGAACTTTTGGTCTCGTCAGGGGCTCACAAATTCAGACATTGCAGGTACACAGAGGTATTGCCCCCCCCCTCCCCCCTCCCCTCCCCTCCATTAGTAGCAGTCCGTCCCAGTGTGCAGAGCTCCTCAGAGCCCCAGCAGGATAATGACCGCTCTGCTCAGGTTAATGTGTTTTTATTGCTGGGTGAAGCTAATAGAGTTGTGATGACTCCATACCTGCCACAGGCAGACGTGAGGGAAGGAACATAAAAGTCGCTGTGAAGTCTCCCAAAGGCCCAGGGCTGTCTGTGGGCCGGAGTGCAGCTGACAGATAAAGCATTTGACAGTGACACATAGCTGTGGGATGGCAACAAATATGACTAGAATTTTAAAACACACATTGTCTCTTCGCACTAGCCTCCCCCTCCCTCCTCCATGCTAGCCTCTTCTAGCTGGTTCTGCTCCTGCTTACAACAAAATCAAGATGAGAAGAGATGAAGACATGAGCACTGTCTGTGAACTTTCCTGTGAACAGACATCATGTGGCTGATTTTCTTTCACGGAGGACTGCTTTTCACTCATCCACCCTCCATAAATTCTCCAATTATTGATCATCACATTACCCTATAATGCTCTTCATCAAGGTAATATCCTGTTGTTAAAAACAATTATACCACCAACAAAGTAATACCACAAATTGAAGAGTCGTATTAGCTATATGGCTTCATTCTATTCCACAGTTACATTGAGGTGAGGAACATTCAGTGTCTTCTGTTACACTACACTGAACACCTGCTGCAAATGATACTTAGTAATGGAATGGATTTCTGAATTACAACTTCATTGTAATCTCATTACAATTTAATTGTAATGTCATTACTTTCTGTTGGATCACTGTTGTCCCAAATACAAGGACAGGGATATAAAGACACATTTAATTCTAATTTACCAGTCTTATTATCAAGCATATTAACAAACTCTACAACCACTAACTATTAGCCTATTTCAAGATAGCACACTGGCAAACATTTATTTTAATTAGATTACTAACTGTGCTCATACTGCTAACAATGGCCATCAGGAAAATACTATTCAACCGAAAACCACTTCATCCCTCAGTTACAAGGAAATATTCATTCATACTCAACACTGCACAACACTGTATATTTTTAAAGCTTGCACCTACGGGACCAGAATACAATATGTTTGTTGTTCCTTAGCAATGACAATACAGTTCTTAAATCTCAAACTTAAATTAATAACCATCACTGTCTGTGACAACAGTTACAAAAAGTGCAGTTCAAAGAAACAAAACAGTACACATGCAGGCTTCCCTTACTGTAGCCGGTTAGCATGCTAGCTAAATAAGAACATGCCAGTGGTAGGCTTACATGCCAACAGAAGAATGTGACAACTGTTTGTTCAGCAGCAGTTTGTTGGCATGCTGCTAGTGTCACAGTCTGCTCCCTCACTCACCTATTTTCTGCATTAGTATTTATCAGTCACCTGGTAGTCACACCCTGCTTCTCTCTCACACTCTGTTACACCCATCAGCTCCATTAGTATATAGGCCCCCTTCACTCTCACCTCAGTGCCAGATCGTACTTCGCAGCATGCAAGTCTTTCCCGTAATACCTCCCAGATTGCTCTCACGGTTTCGAGCTTGCCTGTCCCTGACCGGCCTCGCCCGTTTCCTGACCCTGCCTGTCCCTGACCAGCCTCGCCCGTTTCCTGACCCTGCCTGTCCCTGACCAGCCTGCCTCGCCCGTTTCCTGACCCTGCCTGTCCCTAACCAGCCTCGCCCGTTTCCTGACCCTGTCTGTCCCTGACCAGCCTCGCCCGTTTCCTGACCCTGCCTGTCCCTGACCAGCCTGCCTCGCCCGTTTCCTGACCCTGTCTGTCCCTGACCAGCCTGCCTCGCCCGTTTCCTGACCCTGCCTGTCCCTGACCAGCCTCGCCTGTTTCCTGACCCTGCCTGTCCCTGACCAGCCTCGCCCGTTCCTGACCCTGCCTGTCCCTGACCAGCCTGCCTCGCCCGTTTCCTGACCCTGCCTGTCCCTGACCAGCCTGCCTCGCCCGTTTCCTGACCCTGCCTGTCCCTGACCAGCCTGCCTCGCCCGTTTCCTGACCCTGCCTGTCCCTGACCAGCCTGCTTCGCCTGTTTCCTGACCCTGCCTGTACCTGCGTCTCCCGTCTCACCTATCCCTTGAACCCTCGCCTGTCCCCGACCAGCCCTTAGCCTACTGTTTTCCGGTTTGTCTTGTACCAGAACTGTTCAGTTGAAACTATTTATAATAAAGCTGGTTACCGACTTTCCCTGGTCTCCCGTGTGTTGCACTTTGGTTCTCAGCTCGTTCGTTACAGCTATAAATGTTAGGATCACTGTAATGATCGCGGAAAAGGTAGGACCCAAATGCACACTACAAAAAATGGAAAAAGGTCTTGAAACAAAAGCGAGCTTTATTTAAAAGCTGATTAACAAAACATGGCATAACTTGAAACGGTAACAGAAAACAACTACACAAAAACTGACCGTGAGAAACATGGAGGAAGACCGGAGAGACAACCAAGAAGCGTGACGTGAAGGGAGGACAAACAAACAATGAACCGACAGGGGAACACAGGAAGAGACAAGAATAAATACAGGGAGGGGTAATCACATTACATGACATTGCATTTAGCTGACGCTTTTATCCAAAGCGACTTACAATAAGTACATTCGACCAGGAAGACACAACCTTGAAGAAAACAGAATCACATAAGTACATCAGGTTTCATAGAGCCAAACATTTCAAGTGCTACTCAACTGGCTTTAGATAAGCCAGCCCTTTATTAGTATATAAGTGCTTTGTTAATAATTCTATCGCCCGAAGTGGAGTCGAAAGAGATGAGTTTTCAGTTTGCACCGGAAGATGTGCAAGCTATCAGCCGTCCTGATGTCAATGGGGAGCTCATTCCACCATCTTGGAGCCAGGACAGCAAACCCACGTGTTTTTGCTGATGGGAACTTGGGTCCCCCTCGCAGCGAGGGCGCAACGAGTCGTTTGGCTGATGCAGAGCGTAGTGCACGCGCTGGGGTGTACGGTTTAACCATGTCCTGGATGTACGAAGGGCCAGATCCATTCGCAGCATGGTAAGCAAGTACCAGTGTCTTGAAGTGGATTCTAGCAGTTATCGGAAGCCAGTGAAGGGAGCGGAGGAGCGGAGTGGTGTGGGAAAATGTTGGAAGGCTGAAGACCAGACGAGCCGCTGCATTCTGGGTGAGCTGCAGAGGTCGGATGGCACATGCAGGTAGACCAGCCAGGAGGGAGTTGCAGTAGTCTAGGCGTGAGATGACGAGAGCCTGGACCAGAACCTGCGTGGCTTTCTGGGTCAGCTGGGGACGTATCTTCCTGATGTTGTAAAGCGTGTATCTGCAGCAACGGGTTGTAGCAGCGATGTTTGCAGTGAAGGACAGGTTGTTATCTAGGGTCACACCCAGATTCCTTGCAGTCTGAGTCGGGGAAACAACTGAGGTGCCGATGTTGATTGTTAGGTCAAGAGTTGGACAATCTTTTCCCGGGAGGAAGAGCAGCTCAGTCTTGTCAAGGTTGAGCTTGAGGTGATGATCAGACATCCACTGAGAGATTTCAGCTAGACAAGCAGAGATGCGTGCGACGACCTGGGTCTCTGAGCGGGGAAAGGACAGAATTAATTGGGTGTCGTCAGCGTAGCAGTGCATGAAAAACCATAAGGGCTAATCACGAGACGAGAAACAGCCGGGCAGGGGAGGCAGACACACAAGGGCAACAGGTGAACACAATTAGACAATCAGACACACCAGGGAAACTAACGACAGGATGGAAAACACAGGGAGAAGGACCAGACAAGAAACAAAGAGGAAAACATGAGACAGGGAGAACAGAACAGCAAAACAACACCCATAACAAGAAATACAAAACTAAAAACGTGACAAAACATTAGGATCGTGACAATAAAGATACTAGTTGCTTTAAAATAAACTGTTGTCCTCCCCTAACTGTCTGTAAATCAGGACTCTTTACTGTTTACGGTCTGTTTTGGTCTCTATGGTTTTTAGGAACAATTCACTCTATCATTTAGCTATTGTGAATGCTCAAATGAGCGGCGAATAACAGCAAAAATGAGTCGAAAGCATACTACAAATGCATAACAGAAAACATTATATAACCATTGCTGATTACATTTATATATTTTTAAACTCTTAATTCCTTTGTTATTTAACAACATAACAAATTATATACACAAACAGGTTAGTTGATATAAATTATATTAAGTTTAAATAAAAACATATTACGTTCAACTTAATGTCATTGCTTTCAACTAATCTGATACAGTTATGTGAAATCTGTTCACATAAAACCTTGATTAAAGTCAACGTTCTAGTTTTGAAGTGCATTATTACAGCTGCTCTTATTCAGTATAATTCACGTTCTAAGTGTCAATAATAATGTATGTCATCAGATGAAAGACAGTATTTTTGACCTCTCCCGGTATTGTGTACTTTGATATCAGCTACTGAAGTTCCAGAATGGTTTCCAACAGAACCAACAGGTGCACTCTTTGATCTCCTGCAGACAAAAGCAAAGTAAAATGAATTAGTATAACAAATCCAGGAAGAAAGGAACAATGCCTGGACGTGTTCTTGAACCTTTCATATAGCATTAGCTTTTTGTGGAGGTACAACAACGTTTTTGGTTGGAATTCCCCCTTTAACTCCAGCAGTGTGTGTGTGTCTGTGTAAAACAGAAGTTGGATGTCAGATAATCACTGTATGACAAATCACTCAACAGTTGCATGACAGGGTTAGTTTGACACGGCACAAAAGCAACGGGAGTTTTCAGTGAAAAGGTTTCTCTTGCCAAAATGTAATCACTTTGGAATGTATTTAATCCCCAATTAATAGGGAGAATAGTAATATGTATTTTCCTTAATCATTGTGTCTCCAGCAGAGTTCAATAGCACGCTACATTCCTCCTCCCGAAGTCTCGGCCTGTGTGCACAGAAAAGCCTTTCATTCCCCCTCACATCAATCTGACAGTGTAAAATGCATGGAACATCTAAGCACAGCCCAGCAGTCCTACACAGTGTTGGTTCAGCCCTAACAATAATCCACCTCAGATCCTCCTAATTCCGTTAAAACAACAGATCAGGGCAGCCACGTCTGACGGGAAGATTTCAACAGCTTATCTTCCACCTTTCCACTGATAGATGAAATATATTCATTCTATTCTGCATTGTTTCATTATTTGCTGTATGTTTGTGTGTACTGTGTATGTATGTGTTTTCTTCTTTTCTTGGAAATGTCTTTCAGCCGTCACTGGATCACTTTTTAAGGGGCCCTCTTCTTTCTTTGTTTAGTCATAATGGCAATTGCTGCTTACAGATGCTTATTTTCAGAGGACTAGTCTTGCATTTTGAGGAGCAAATCATGTTTGGTGTTGTTACATCAAGCTGATTGGATCAGGTACTTCATACATCCAGTATGGCAGGCCCGCCCCTCCCTACACGCAGGTCACGCAGACTGCGTGGGGCCTCACCTTGCGGAGGGAGCCTCATCTGATGCGCAAATGCGGCGCACTTCAGCTTTAGCGCAAATGCGCCGCATTTAAGCGCGCCACAGTTTCGCTGCTGTGAGGCTCCGACGCTCGCAGTTCACACGTGTGCTCCACTATCCATTGACCTCCAAAATTAAAATCCATTGACTCATTATATTATGACAGCAGATATCTCAGAGATAATCACATTTCAAATATCTCACAACATTGACAAATTAATGAAAAACTGTTTACATGGATAGAAATATGAATGTTGGGTAACTGACCATCTAGGTGGTTAGAACAGAATTTAATCGATTCATACATGAATATCTTATTTTGCTGTCTTATGCTAAGCTACCCAATAAAACATATATTTCAACCTGTTTACAGGATCAGTCAAATGGTTTTGGTTGGATCTGCAGCTTTCTTCAACTTCAATACAATGAATCTGACATTGCAGCAGACCACTTCCCTTCTGTTTAACTCCATTAAACACACTTTTCACACAAACACTCACAGCCGTCTGTGTTACAGTTATGAAATCAGCTCAGCTTAACCTGGATGTGCCCTGTTGGTTTAACAGATTGCATTAATATTTTGATTCTACACTCCTGGCACGCTGACTCACCTCCCCTAGTGGAAGCATTTTCATTGTCTGTATTCAGTCAGAGGATTCTCGGTCTTCTCGCTGCTGTTTCCATCATGCCACGCCTTCATAAGTCGGGCCCGTGGTGCTAAATAGCATCCCGTCGAGGAATACTGTGGTCAGACTGAAAAGCCGGCCATTTATCTGTGTTTGCCCTCAAATCCATTGCTGTTCAGAACCTCTGAAAGTAGGATTATTTCTCCCAAGGGGCCACTAAGTCTCTAAACCCCAATTACTGTGCTACCATTTGATTTATGGGTTTATTTTTAATGACACATTAAAATGCAATTAGCATCTGTATCCAGAACAAACTGTGTGCATCCAATGCAGGACTTTCACAGAAAATAAATGACACAGATTCCCTTTCACTACATCCACAACAGACTCTTTGGCACGCTCACCTTGCAGTATTGTAGCACTTACTTTAGATGAACAGCTGTGCCGTGGTAGTCTATTAAAGCCACATATATTTACTTATTTAACATTATAGCAGAGTAGAGTAGTTCTTCAGATTAAAGTAACTCCACACTGCAAACTAATAAAGAAATCAAGTCTCATTTGCTTGGCCAACATTTGTTTTTATCTTGCTTTACTTTGCTCAGTAACACACCCACACTCAAAAGCCTATAATGAGAAATCCCCATCCCCTCACACCACCAAGATCACACACTGTGTACACATTTAAGTTGGAGTAGTGGAACAAGTAAATACACAGTGATTCGTCCAATATATACGACCCAATCTGACAAAGATGCAGCAGCTTCCTCCAGCCCTGACCTCAGGAACTATCAGTGGATTTAATATGCCTGAAAACACTCTCAGTCAATACAGGGACTGACCTACACAGCACAGCAGAAGCAACCCTGTCTCCTAAAAATTACGTTCCCACAGAACTAAACTGCATTCTCAATTACGTTTAGCTAGAAACTTATTTTCTCCCACGTTACGTTCGTTATGAACGTATCTCAAATACGTTTATTTTCTACATATCTTTGCCATTTATTGTCTTGCTTATAATAATGATAATAGTCATTTATAAATATCATTTTAGAGCACACATTTGAAATCAGTAGGCGAGGCTGTAATTTCGCCAGCTGTTACTCTCATGAGCGAGGCAGAAAATAATAGTTGTAACATGCCAAAAAGCTGCTGTGTCGTTTATTGCACCTCAAACATTAAAACAAATCCAGAGTTACGTGTTTCTGTACTTCCTCTAAGAAGAAAGGACAGTAACAGAAGATCTCTGTGACGCCAGATGTGGTGTTAATGTGATATGATATCCGAAAAAAACATTCAGTTTAGGATGGCCGAAGACACTACACTACCCATAATCCCCAGCTATCGTTTGGGACTACAGTCCCGTTGACAAACCCCGTGATTAATCTTCAAGCTCTGTGATTGGATGTTGGAGTGGCAGTGCGCCAAGGTTACGCCGAGCGTCAAGCTCTTTGAAATGGAACGAAACCACGGCAGACTATTCAAAACTGGACTTGAACGCCCCCCCAGAACTACACATGCTGGCTATTGTGTTTCGCAACATGTTCTCTATGGCACGTCTCTACTGGGAATTATAGTTTTAAAAGACGTTTTCCCCAAAATTTGAAGTTGACAGTATTAAACTGTGTACAGCCCTGGAGGTTTAGGCGATAGGAAACAAATTGGTGTGTACAAATTTAAAACATGTAATTACTAAATGGGTGAAAATCGCTTGTATCCATAATGGGCAGCATTAATATATACCCACATGACAGCTCATTGTTACTTTGTAATTCTACTCCACTACAATTCAGAGGTTAACCTGGTATTTTTACTCCACTACACTTATTTGAGTTACTTTGCAGATTCTGATCAATGATGTGAAATATAAACAACTAGGGATGCACGATAATTATCGGCCCGATAATTATCGGTCCGATATTAGGAATTATGACGTCATCCCGATACCAGTATTAATAGCCCCGATAATATACAATATATTTTTTGGGTAAAAAAAAAGAAAAAATACTGCGGTGTGGGTGGATTGGGATGAGGGGCGCTTGTTTTTCACGCGGCTCCTCCCGTTTTGCCAGTACTGTGGTTTAGGAATAGGGGAGTTTTTCACAAATCCAGCACTCCCTAACTCATGCCTGGCTGTGACGTAAATGGTGTGCGGCCGTGAAGCCAGGACAGTAAACAAACATGTCGTCGGTGGTATGGGCGTTGGAGCTATGTGCAACTCAAGGCATATGCTCGAACCGGAGCTGCCTGGACGCTGCAATCATGTTGCGCACTATCTGTGCTGAGTGTGCTGACTTTTCGTACAATGTCCCACTGTCTGGCTTCCTGCATAAAGTCAAGTGCTCGGCGCAGTTGTGGCGAAATGTCGCTCCTCTGTTTTCATTTAAACAGCTCCGTATATCCGTTAGCGCAGCTAGCTAGCACCAGATAATAACAACAACAATGCACGTAAGGTCTCTCTCTCGCTCGCTCGGGTCACACATACACACACCCTCCCGGTCCTCCAGATGGCCAGTCGGTGCCTGCCGGTGAGCGTGGAAGTGTGGTCTGCCACAAGCGGGCGACAGGCTGTCAGCATCAGCTTGTAGATGGTATTTTAAACTCGATGCGCTCTGAAACTACGGGGCGGCCGAGGAAAAAAAATACACATGCGTTAATCGCGTTAAAATAATTAGTGGCGTAACATTTTTTTTATTATCGGTTATCGGTATTGGTCTTGAGAAGCAGGAAGTTATCGGTATCGGTTTCAAAAAACCAATATCGTGCATCCCTATAAACAACCCTTAAATCAGACTTTAGTATACACCTGAGTAAAATTCAGGGAAGGTGATTGTCAAGTGCCAACAATCAGGAGAGATATTTGATAGTTGGTGCTTGAGAAGACTAAACATTTATCTGCAGATCTCTATAAAGTATATTCATTACTCGTTATTCTCTACTAATAGTTAATTATAAATGTTATATAATTGCTATTTTGCACATCCCTTTCAAGATTTCATGATTTTCAAAGGTTTGTTGACATATCATATACACAACTATGGTGTAGTTATGCAATGAATGAAAATCTTGGGTCACAGGTTCCTCAACAGTGCATTACAAGACATCTATCAATATGTGTGTATACCTCCACCATTAAACTGTCATATTCTGCACATTTCTTATTCTATCTACAAACATAAGAGTATAATTAATGTGTATAATATCAGTTAAAATAAGTGCTTCAACATAGTTAGCATTGCAGGGAAGCAATTATGTTAAGTACTTTGTCAGGCTTAATATTTATCTGTAGATAGATACCCCCAAAGCTTTGTTCTTACTTGAAAGAAGACCTTAACCTAAAGTATTCTTTAATGTGTTAATACAGGTTAATTCGTATTTCTGTTTTGCACATCCTCCTATTAATATCTTTGTAGGCTACATCCAGCACTAAACTGTTTTATTGTAGAGGTCACTTACAGTATCTTCTTGATTTTGTATATTCTATACTTCTATCATTGACCTTCTACTTTCCCCCTATGAAAGTATGTACTCTTAATAGTTTTTTCATCAAATAACATTATTCAACAAAAATAATTCAATAACATGCTTTAACCACTAGGCGGTGCACACAAGGTACACACAGCATACTAATAATAATTAGTATTATTAGCAGTGTTGGGACAAACACGTTACAAAGTAACGCGTTACTGTAACGCCACCAGTAATTCAAATCTCTTAAAACATCTGCAAAAACAACATGCTGGGACGAAGCTAGTAGGGGTTTCACAACTACCAATATTTACTAGTCGACACGTTTTTCAAAATAGCAGTCGACTAGTCGTTACGTCATAATAAAGACACACAAAGAGAGGTGTAGGCTACAACTGTATTTTATATCGGAACTCATACAGTTACATTAAACACTGCATTTTAATTTGTGTTACATGGCTGAGTAAATAACAAACAGTAACTGGACTTAGTAAATAACAAACAGTAACTGGACTCACCAGTCTGGTTTCAAGGCAGGTCACTCCACAGAAACTGCTCTCATTGCTGTCACGGAGGAACTGCACACTGCCAAAACTGCATCCCTCTCCTCTGTCATCATCCTGTTGGACCTGTCTGCTGCATTCGACACGGTGAATCATCAGATCCTCCTTCGCACTCTCCAAAAACTTGGAGTTTCAGGCTCTGCACTTTCCCTCCTCACCTCATACCTGAAAGACCGTACCTACAGGGTGACTTGGAGAGGGTCTGAGTCCGACCCTTGTCAATTAACTACGGGGGTCCCTCAGGGCTCTGTTCTTGGTCCCCTCCTCTTCTCCCTGTACACAAACTCGCTCGGATCAGTCATTAGCCCGCATGGTTTTTCTTACCACTGCTACGCTGATGACACCCAATTAATTCTGTCCTTTCCCCGCTCAGAGACCCAGGTCGTCGCACGCATCTCTGCTTGTCTAGCTGACATCTCTCAGTGGATGTCTGCTCATCACCTCAAACTCAACCTTGACAAGACTGAGCTGCTCTACCTCCCGGGAAAAGATTGTCCCACTCTTGACCTAACAATCAACATCGGCACCTCAGTTGTTTCCCCGACTCAGACTGCAAGGAATCTGGGTGTGACCCTAGATAACAACCTGTCCTTCACTGCAAACATCGCTGCTACAACCCGTTGCTGCAGATACACGCTTTACAACATCAGGAAGATACGTCCCCAGCTGACACAGAAAGCGACTCAGGTTCTGGTCCAGGCTCTCGTCATCTCACGCCTAGACTACTGCAACTCCCTCCTGGCTGGTCTACCTGCATGTGCCATCCGACCTCTGCAGCTCACCCAGAATGCAGCGGCTCGTCTGGTCTTCAACCTTCCTACATTTTCCCCCACTACTCCGCTCCTACGCTCGCTTCACTGGCTTCCGGTAACTGCTAGAATCCACTTCAAGACACTGGTACTTGCTTACCATGCTGCGAATGGATCTGGCCCTTCGTACATCCAGGACATGGTTAAACCGTACACCCCAGCGTGTGCACTACGCTCTGCATCAGCCAAACGACTCGCTGCGCCCTCGCTGCGAGGGGGACCCAAGTTCCCAACGGCGAAAACACGTGGGTTTGCTGTCCTGGCTCCAGGATGGTGGAATGAGCTCCCCATTGACATCAGGACGGCAGATAGCTTGCACATCTTCCGGCGCAAACTGAAAACTCATCTCTTTCGACTCCACTTCGAGCGATAGAACTATTAACGAAGCACTTTTATACTAATAAAGGACTGGCTTTTCTAAAGCCAGTTGAGTAGCACTTGAAATGTTTTTGCTCTATGAAACCTGATGTACTTATATGATTCTGTTTTCTTCAAGTTGTATTTTGTTGGACGAACGCACTTATTGTAAGTCGCTTTGGATAAAAGCGTCAGCTAAATGCAATGTAATGTAATGTAACTCACCAAAATCGACAGCAAAAAACTCTGTTTACTGAAATGACACGATAATCCAGTGCGCAACAGCGCATTGCGCAACACTTTACTCGCTGTCCTCCACGATAACGTCCACCTTTCCAGGTTTTTGGTTTGCGTTGAGGAACACCAACGCATCGACATGTGAGGGAAGGAGGCTTGACCGCTTTCGGGTGACAGTGTTGCCTGCCAGGGAAAAAACCCTCTCACTCGGGGTGCCTGTGGCTGGAATAGCCAGGTAGCTCCTCGAAAGCTTTGCTAAACGGGGGACACGGTGCACGTTTTCTGGGTTACCCATTGTGGGGATATGCAGTGTCCGCTGGCAGTAATCCCGTAGCTCATCATCCGCATCACTGTAGATCCGTTTTTTCTTGCTGCTCGTCTGCCACTGTCCTGTGCTGACGCCGGTCCGTTGCTCACTGGTGCTAGCATTACTGCTAGTGCTAGCTGTTGGCAGCGGGTGTCTCATCTTCAGATGGTTGCGCATAGCAGATGTATTTTTGTTGTACTTCAGTACAGCTGTACACAACTGACACTTCACTGTGGAGTTGGTTACATCTTTGTTGAAGTACTGCCATACATAAGAATGTCGGACGTGTTTTGAAGCATTTTGCAGCACCTCGTTTACCTCCATTCTTTTCACGACTAGTTGACTAGGGCCTACAGCGCCGACTAGTGGTAAAGGTAGTCGACTAGTCGATTAGTTGGTGAAACCCCTAGAAGCTAGTAACTAAGACCGGCACAGACCCAGACTCATCCAACGCCACTCCACCTCCACCTAAGCAACAGCGGCTGGATTTTAACCAAGGGACTGCTAGCCAGGGAAAAGTCGATAAAGCCATTGCACGGTATGTTGTAGAACACATGCAGGCTATTGCTACAGTGGAGTCACCCGCTTTCAGGGAGCTAGTTAGCATGATACCATGTCCGGGCGGCACACGGCATATGGGACGGAACACTTTTTCCAACTACCTGGAGAAAGAATATACAAAAATGGAAAGCCAGCTAATATCGATGCAATCCAGATTGCATATAATGCATGTCAAGTTGATCAACAGATTGTATTATGCTCCAATGCAATAACAGTACTGAAAGGAAGGCTATAAGGGCATTAATGGGAGCCCTTTTTTTAAGTAACTAAAAAGTTACTTTTCACAGTAACGCATTACTTTTGGTGTAAGTAATCAGTAAAGTAACTGAGTTACTTTTGAAATGAAGTAACGGTAACTAGTTACTGGTTTTCAGTAACTAGCACAACACTGATTATTAGTGTAGGACACTTATATGTATAACATCTGAAGATGTGTAGTTTTATTCATGTTTTTACATAATTGTACAGGATATTGCTATACTATTGCTCATGTTTTACTTCTACACATTAATATCTGATTTGTAAAACATCACAGACAGATCAGGAGTTTTTTATGCCTCAGAGTTTTTATCTGCTTTTAAGCTATTTTATCTGCTTTTAAGCTTTATGGCTAAACTTGAGTCTGTTTAACAAGTGCTTTTATATCTTAAACCTCGTGATTATTGACGGTTTTGGACCTGACGACTGTCGGGACTCATCTGCTGTATCGCCCAAATTCGCCGACTATCTCCGGCTGACTGCTTGCCTCTCTCCCGCTAATACTGTGATAGCAGGCGGACTCCCAATCCTCTGTTTCATTCCCAGACGCGAGGTATACTATCGGGATAGCCTTCCAGCTGTCTCGTTGCCGTTACGGCCCGTCCACACTACAGCTTCAAAAAAAGCTTGGAGCTGGGCGTGTCTGAAGCTTGGGGATTTTATTCGAGCAACGCGACCAACAACCAATCACATGAATCTCCCGCCCCCGACATACAACGCAAAAAACCCCGGGGATTTTATGCGAGCAATATATATATATATATAAACTCCCCAAACAGGCGAAAACCTACCAGTTTCACCCACTGTCTCTGCCACCTCCCTCCATGACTGGTTCTTCCAGTTTGTATCCCGGTAGGTGAAGAGGGTCTGGTCATACAAAACCGGGTGATTTGCTACGGCGATAATTAGTTTCTCCTCCATCTTTTTTTAAAATATAGAAATGAACGGCGGGATATCTCTCCCAGCTTAGACGCGGTTTGATTGGCTAGGGCTTGAGCTGTCAGATTTGCAGAAACGGGATTTGATTGGCTGGCGCTGGCTACTCCGGCGTCTCCGGCAGAGACGGACCGCTATGCTACCCACAATTCAGTTCGGCGAAAAGCGAGGCAACGTGACGTCACCCCATTCAAAGTGAATGGGCAGACGCGTTGGAAACTGTTTTTGAAGCTGTCGACGCTGTAGTGTGGACGCAGCGTTAGCCCTCGCTGCTAAGCACCGCTACCAAACTTCTTCGGCGCCCGACCTGTTGACATGTTGAGGTTTTCTATTCCCCAACTCCTGAGTTTCAACCACTCCAACGCTCCAACCGGCAGCTCAGTCATTAAACAACTTGGACTTCTTCGTCGGCCTCGCTATAGCCACCGAAGCCAAAGAAGAAGATAAACTGTATATTCCCAGCACGGAGTTGCAGATATTCCATCCATCCACTCTGTCTGCCGTCGTGTCGCACATCTGACGCGTCATCAGAGCCCGTTCATGGCGGGGTCAAATCGCGCCAGAAACATCGCGAGACCGCTGCTGAATACACGGAGAGCATCGCGAGACCGCCACACACGAAGGAGTCTGGAAAACGTGGAGTGGATTACAGCCTACTCCGGCCCCTACAGAGACTCACCACATCTTCCAAAGCCAAAATAGAACTTCTGAATACACAATCCCTCAGTAATAAAGCATCCTTCATTCATGACCACATCACCGATGAGAAAATTGACTTCATGTGCCTCACGGAAACCTGGCATCAGCCAGAGGTTTACTCCACCCTCAATGAAGCTTGCCCTCCTGGCTACAGCTACTAGGAGAGAGCCCGCAGCACTGGTCGTGGTGGAGACCTAGCTGTCATCTCCCGAAAGGAATTGGAACTGTCACTCTGCCTGTATTGTCCTCTTTTGAATGCCTTGCATTTAAATATAAACCCCCCTTCGCCCTGACAATACTTCTGATCTACCGGCCACCCAAACCCAACTCAGCTTTCATCCCAGAGATACAAGACCTTCTCACTACGCTATGCACAACCTCTGCCAATATTATCATACTTGGAGATTTTAATATTCACGTCGACTCCCCCTCCTGCCACTTTGGCACTGAGTTTCTGCTACTTCTGGACTGCCTCAATCTGACACAGCATGTTAATGTCCCCACACACGCCAAGGGCCACACGCTCAACCTGGTCATCACAAACTCCGCCCCCATCAGCAATCTGCTAGTGTATGACTTGGGGGTGTCTGACCACAAGACCATCTCTATGGAGCTCTTTTTCCAATCCCCACTCAGCATGCCCAAACGCCAAATCTGCTTCAGGAACCTGAGGAACATCAACCCGGACACCATGACCCTGGACCTCCAGCATCTTTCTTCCGCCAACTTCTCATCAGTAAATGAGTCAGTTGCATATTACAACCAGTCCCTTAACAGTCTCCTTGATCTGCACCACGCCCCCCTCAAAACCAGGATGGTCACCTTCTCACGCTCAGCCCCATGGTACACCGGCGAACTGCGGAGAATAAAGACAGCTGGGCGTGTCCTTGAGCGGCGGCTCAAGGCCTCAGGACTCACTGTTCACCGGTTAGCCTATCGTGAACACCAGAAGGCCTACGCACACCCTCAGAGATGCACGGTCCCAGTACTACTCCTCCCTCATCAACAACAGTACTGGAAACTCCAAGCAACTCTTCTCCACCATAAACCACCTCCTCAAACCCCAAAGTCCTCTACACTCCGACTCCACTGAGAAGCAGTGTAGCAACTTTGCCGCCTTCTTCACTAACAAAGTTGATACTATCCGCTCCCTCCTCTCTAGCCCCTCTGCACCTCCAGTTACAACTGCTGACCCACAGCCTGGGACAACCCAGCCTCTTCGCTGTTTCACGGACATCTCTCAGCGAGAGGTTGAGGGCATCGTTAGGAGGATGAAGCCCTCCACCTGTGTCCTGGACCCCCTTCCGTCAGCTCTTGTAAAATCGTACATCTGTACCATGAGCCCCATGATCATTAAGATCGTAAACCTCTCACTCCAGGCTGGCCATGTCCCCTCTGCCCTAAAAATTGCTGTCATCATACCTCGTCTCAAAAAACCCTCCCTTGACCCGGGAGTCCTGGCCAACTACAGACCCATTTCCAACCTTCCTTTTCTATCAAAGGTACTGGAAAAACAAGTTGCTGCTCAGCTCCAGGACCACCTAAACTCCAACAACTTATTTGAGAAGTTCCAGTCTGGTTTCTGCTCAGGCCACAGCAGAGAAACTGCCCTGGTCAGGGTCACCAACGACCTGCTGATGACGGCTGATGCTGGCTCTCCCTCTCTCCTCATCTACGTCTGTCCGTCCTGGGAGAGGGATCCCTCCTCTGTTGCTCTCCCTGAGGTTTCTCCCATTTTTTCCCCTTAAACTGTGGGTTTTCTCTGGAAGTTTTTCCTTGTACGATGTGAGGGTCTAAGGACAGAGGGTGTCGTTTTTCTCATACTGATATTCTGAACAATCTGTGTTGTTGTATTTGCTGTAAAGTGTCTCTACTGTAGGCTAATTTTATTATATGTACAGCACTTTGGCTCGACCAAAAATCGTTTATAAATGTGCTATATAAATAAAACTTGATTTGATTTGATCCTCCTCGATCTCACTGCAGCTTTCGACACCGTCGATCACGGCATCCTCCTCCATCGTCTGCACTCCACCATCGGACTCTCTGACTCTCCCCTTGACTGGTTCAGATCATACCCCACCGGGAGAACAGAGTACATCTCCTTGGGCGAGGCAGAGTCGGGTACCCACAAAGTCACCTGTGGTGTCCCTCAAGGATCAGTTCTCGGCTCCACCCTCTTCCCACTCTACATGCTCCCCCTTGGCTCTATCATCAGCCGACATGGAGTATCATTCCATTGCTACGCTGATGACACCCAACTGTACCTCAGGATCAACCCTACCTCCTCTGCAGCCCTGCCTTCATCCACACTCACTGCCTGCCTGGAGGAGATACAGGCGTGGATGAAGCAGAACATCCTGAAACTCAACAGCTCCAAGACCGAAGCCATTATAGTTGGCACCCCACACCAGGTTCGGTCATCCACCATCACCACCATTACCTTCTCCGGCCAGGACTTTACCCTCTCCTCAATAGTCACCAACCTGGGTGTTAAAATGGATGCCCATCTGACCTTTGAGGCCCACATTAAACAGCTGTGCAAGAACTTCTTTTATCACCTCAGGAACATCGCCAAACTCCTCCACACAATCACTCTGTCTGACGCCGAAAAGCTGGTCCACGCCTTTGTCTCCTCCAGGCTGGACTACTGCAATGCACTCCTCATCGGGATCCCTAACAAAAGCATCCAGAAGCTCCAATACATTCAGAACAGCGCTGCTAGGATCCTGATGAGGGTGCGCAAATATGATCACATCACCCCCATCCTTAAAGCACTACACTGGCTACCTGTGGAACTGAGGATCGAATTCAAGGTCTCCGTCCTCACCCACCAGTGTGTCCATGGAACTGCCCCTCCTTACCTCAAGGAACTCCTCACCCTCCATACCTCCTTGCGGACCACCCGCTCCAGCAACTCCCTCAAACCCCCCAGGACTAAGCTCCGTACTATGGGAGACTGGGTCTTCTGCTCGGCTGCTCCCAGTCTGTGGAATGCTCTCCCCGACCAAATGAGAGCACCACAGACCGTGGAGGCTTTTAAAAAAGCCTCAAAACCCATCTCTTCAAAAGAGCCTTTGCCTAGACCTTTTTATCACCCTTTTATTTATTTTTAATTGCTTTTTATTAATTCTACCGTGTTGTGTAATGTTTATTTATACTGTTCATGCTCACTACTTGTAACACTTCGGGATTTGAAATCAAATATGAAGTGCTTTATAAATGGAACCCATTATTAGGGCCCGAGCACGGAGCGCTAGGACCCAACGGCGTCCTAGCACGAAGTGCGAGGAACCTATTGTTATTATGGAATTATTATTTTTCTGCTGGCGTTTCCTGTTTTTGAGGCCTTTAGAACGCTGACAAAGTTGTATAATTTTGCACGGACGCCAGGACTGGTGAAAAATACAATATTCTGGAGTCAATGGGTTAAATATTCCAACGTGCTCGCTAGCGCCACCTATGAAAAACCCATTTCGGAATAAATGTACAAAGTCGCAACGTAACTCCAAATGACCTGAATTTTGCACACATATCCGGGTGGACCTGCTCTACAAGTAATCATCTTGGAACCGTAAGCTCCGCCTACATTTTTTTTAATTGGAATTAGCATAATGTTCAAAACAGTTAAATATTCACTTAAATTTCAATTTTCAGTTTTTCAACACCAAACTTCGTATACAGCATCGGTGGAGGGTCAGACACATTACCCTATGAGATGAACATGTTCAAACGATAAATATTTCCGCCATGAATTAAAACGTACTCGCAAAAAGGCGGGGCTTAGAAATAAATGCTCATAACTCATCAACAATGTATCCATTCACCACAGATTTTGGTGGAAAGGTTCAGTCTGTCTTGGGAAATAGGCACACCAAATAATTGTCATTTAAGACAATAGGGGGCGCCAAAAACACCACCAATTTATAACTCAAGAGCGGATGGGCGAATTATAATTTTTTTTTTACACATACTCTCGGGGTGACTACGAACTCAGATTTAAAGTGTCGCAACAAATTCAGAATGTGGGCGTGGCCTATACTTTTTTTTTAAATTGTGATAGCATAAAATGAGCTTCGGACGCAAAACTTGGGACACACGTCAGAGCCCAGGACCTTTTCGAGAATGTAAAAAAAAAACGTAAATTTTCAAAAAAACTGCTCACTAGCGCCCCCTATTGTGTGGTAGTCACATATAGTTTCTCAGAACTTCACGAATTTTGGCACAGACATTCCTCATGGAATTGCGGACATATTTGTACATACATTCCATTAGCCCCGTCCCACAAAAAGTCGGCCATTTTGAAATATGTGTGTTTTTTATGCATTTTAAGCACATTCTTGCGCACTCCTCCTTGACGATTTACATGTCGCAAATTACTCCAAACTACTCGGATATAGTTATTCCAATATTCACGAAACGCTGTATACATATTGCTATTATGATTGCACACATATTTCACATTGTCTTCCATTAGCCCCGTTCCCCAAAAAGTCGGCCATTTTGAAATATGTGCGTTTTTCAGCCATTTTAAGCACGTTCTTGCGCACTCCTCCTAGGGGAATGATCGGAAAAATTCCAATACAGGACAGGTTTAGCCCCTATCCAATATGATACTTAATTGCAGAGCACATTTTTGAAAAATAACTCGTGGAGGTTGTAAGCTAACAGCGAATACACCATTTTTGACGATTTACATGTCGCAAATTACTCCAAACTACTCGGATATAGTTATTCCGATATTCACGAAACGCTGTATACATATTGCTATTATGATTGCACACATATTTCAAATTGCCTTCCATTAGCCCCGCCCCCCAGGAAGTCGGCCATTTTCAAATATTTGCATCTTTCATGCATTTTAAGCACATTCTTGCAAACTCCTCCTAGGGGAATGATCGGAAAAATTCCAATGCAGGACAGGTTTAGCCCCTATCCAATATGATACTTAATTGAGGAGCACATTTTTGAAAAATCACTTGGAGGTTTTAAGCTAACAGCGAATACACCATTTTTGATGATTTACATGTCACAAATTACTCCAAATTACTCCAAACTACTCGCGTACACTTCTTCCAATATTCACAAAACGCTGTATACATATTGCTATTATGATTGCACACATATTTCAAATTGCCTTCCATTAGCCCCGCCCCCCAGGAAGTCGGCCATTTAGAAAAATGTGCGTTTTTCATGCATTTTAAGCACATTCTTGCAAACTCCTCCTAGGGGAATGATCGGATAAATTCAAATCCAGCACAAGTTCAGCCCCTATCCAATATGATGCTAAATTGAGAAGAACATTTTTGATAGCTCAATCGTGGAGGTCGTAAGCTAACAGCGAATACACCATTTTTTACGATTTACATGTCACAAATGACTCCAAACTACTCACGTATCGTTTTTCCAATATTCACGAAACGCTGTATACATATTGCTATTATAATTGCACACATATTTCGAATTGCCTTCCATTAGCCCCGCCCCCCAGAAAGTTGGCCATTTTGAAAAATGTGCGTTTTTCATGCATTTTAAGGACATTTCTGCAAACTCCTCCTAGGGGAATGATCGTAAAAATTCCAATCCAGGACAACTTCAGCGCATATCCAATGTCATGCTACATTGAGAAGGAATAGTCCTTCGCTCGAACGGGGAGCTCGTAGGCTAACGGAGAATGTACCATTTTTTACCAATTATATGTCAGATAAGCTACTGAGGCCTGCCTGTTTGCCTGGCACATCAACTCTCTCACACACACACACACACACACACACACACACACACACACACACACACACACCACACACACACACACACCACACACACACACCTACTGTTAGTCCAACAACACCCTTTGCTGGCGGCATATTCATTACAACAGACACCTATACACTCCCTAACCCTAACCCTACTGTTTATTTGTAGATATCTCCTAAAGCCTACAAATAAAGTGTGAAATGTAAGCCTGTTACATTTATTAGTGAGCGATATATATTATACACACTGTTCTGCTTTCTGCACTGACCTCAGCAGCTGTTCTCACTGTAACATCACCTAACATCCAGGGGACATGTGATTAGTGAGTAAACAAACGGTAAAGGGCAGAAAGTCTGATGCACATTTGATCATCTCACATAACTTATAATCACAACGGGAACAGTTTGCAGAGCTGTGCTTCGTTGACAGAAGTCCAGCCATGCGTCACACCTCTTTTAAACATCACTGTTGGCTGAAATCGTCTCAGGAGAATACTTCAGTCTAACCTCGGTTATAGCTCCTCTAGAGACACTCCTCTCTCCTCTAAATCAGTGTATCCTCGGTTACGGCTCCTCCAGACAGCCTCCTCGATAATTGATCCTCGACGACCCTTTAGAGAAATGTGTTTTCCTTCGAGACGGCGCGCCGACATCCGTTTCCGGGTTGCTGCCGGAGGACCTGGGAGTCTGGGACGCGAAAATTAGAGAAATGAGAAACGGCTCATTTCCCAGGACTCGCGCGCGTCTGCTTGACGCCGGGACGACCGGCTGCCCTCCCCGACAGGCGCACGGACGCGAGGGCCCGCTCATCACTGCGCGCACAAGTGCGACCGCAGTTTTAATTATTATTATTACCGAAAGGCATATCCGTAATTTAATGGTAAGCTATTGAAATTGTGATTAGATGTGTCTCCCATCAGCCAAATCCCCTGACTATTCTCTCAACTCAGTATTTACATTCTTATATTCAAAGAAAATCAGTAATATCTTTACAAACTACAAGTCCTTTTCTATCAGCTCTGCACCGTTATGGTGTAAATATAACCTATCTACCAATTGGATCAAATATAAAAGTCAGCCGAATTACTATTGATACTGCAAGGACACGTATGTTGTGAAAAGAAATGCAAGATGTTGTTTAATTGTTGATTTATGATCACATATTCAGTTTTGGCGGCAGTTCTTCAAGTTTGTCCAAAGGTCTTCTCATCAGGGCTCTATAAATAAAGAACTACGGCAGATCTATAATATGTAATGCAGCCGAACGGTGTATTACAATGCCGTTATATGATGACTTCCAAAGAGAAAAGCAAGAACACTCGGAATAAATAAATAGAATGGTTTTGAATAATAGATGAGAGTAAAATCTACGTCAGCCCCGCCCAGTTTTGTGGAAACCAACACTGTCATTTGAACGGCGATCAAGCCTGAAGCCACAAAGATCTTCTGTTACTGTCCTTTCTTCTTAGAGGAAGTACAGAAACACGTAACTCTGGATTTGTTTTAATGTTTGAGGTGCAATAAACGACACAGCAGCTTTTTGGCTGTTAAAACTATTATTTTCTGCCTCGCTCAGGAGAGTAACAGCTGGCGAAATTACAGCCTCGCCTACTGATTTCAAATGTGTGCGCTAAAATGATATTTATAAATGACTATTATCATTATTATAAGCAAGACAATAAATGGCAAAGATATGTAGAAAATAAACGTATTTAAGATACGTTCATAAGAAATGTAACATGGGAGAAAATATGTTTCTAGAAGATATGTAGAAAATAAACGTATTTGAGATACGTTCATAACGAACGTAACGTGGGAGAAAATACGTTTCTCGCTAAACGTAATTGAGAATGCAGTTTAGTTCTGTGGGAACGTAATTTTTAGGAGACAGGGTTGGCAGAAGACAGTGTGCTTTAGAAAGTCAGCTTTAGACACAGCCAAAGGCAGAAATAGCAGCGAGATCAGCAGCTTGCGTTCCTGCATGCTGTGCTGCATGCTGATTGAGCTGCTAGTATTATATTCTCATAAAAAAATGTATTGGCTTTGTTCAGGACCACAGACTGTCTTTCATAATCTCCTCTCCGGTTCAACAGCAGTTTCATGGGCCGATGGTACCGCTTTGAGATTGGGGCGTGTTAACTAAGTTAGCCAAGTAAGCTAACTCTCTATTAGCTTGTTTAAATCAGCACTTGAGAAACTGAAACGTTGAATCAATGGTATTAAGTTGAATCTATTATTTTGTATGTAAACTTAATATTATTGCTTTCAACTAACCTAATACAGTTATGTGAAATATGTTGACAAAATACATTTAATTAAGTCAACGTTTCAGTTTTTTCAGTCGTTCGCATTTCATTCAATTCTGCACTTATTTTCTTGTAGGGATTTTAATTTAACTTAAATATTTTTGCATCAGCTGTCTTTTTGTTGTTTAATTGTGTTGCATTTTTATTTGTAACTGTTCTATTGCACTTTGAGCTGCATATCTCGTATTAAAGGGGACATGCACCCCCGGGAAGATTTTATTTTTAAATGTTGAAGTGAAAAGCATCAATCTGGTGCACTTTGAGAGCAAAATGAATGTATGGATACAGCTCTCAACACTCAAAGGGAGCTGTATACTTTTTAATAATCCAAACATCTTTAGAATTTGATCACAACCAATAACAAATCATTTAAACTTGTTTATTCTCATCTTATGTTACCTAGTTAGCATTCTTTCTTTTTATTTATGCATATTTTACTAATCACTCCCCTTTTAAACTGTTTTTTTTTTTACTGTCCTATAGTACAGGGGCGCCTCCAGAAATGTTTCATAGGGGTGGCCAAATGGGGCCACTGAAAATCTTGGGGTGGCCCACCAAAACCAAGAATGTAATTGTTGTAAAAGTATAGACTAGATGAAAACAATGGCAAAGAGAATCACCTACTGATATACTTTGGTTTCTTATTTTACATTTTCTGATACTATTCATCTGAAGCGAATGTAATACGGATAGTTAACATTTTACTTCAAACAACATTTAAAATAACCTTGTTTTGTGTTATGTATACATGTGTTGGTGATTTATTGTTTTGTTTTTTATATATGCTAGTTGTTCTTCCCTTTTAAAAAGACAAATACAGCTTAATTTAAATAAGTTCCTTTATTGTAAGGCACAACATGTTCAGCATTCTCAACACATACAATACACAACAGCAACACAACATGTTCTTCAGTTATATTATGTCTCTAGGTTATAAATAGTTTTAGACTGAACAAAGCTGTTTGTGTCACACTGGGATCAAAGATGATTGACATGACTTTATTAAATCAAGTTTTAAAACATGACTATTGTATTTCAACAGGAGCCAAAAACACAAGGGGTATAAAATGGTAAATACTGTGATTGAACACAAAAACACCATCTATTATTGACCTTTATAGCAAACTCAAAACATTATAAATGATACAAAACACCACCTTTTAGTATTAGACAGAAAATAGGTGACGAGACATATTTCTATTTTTTTAGATTAGGCCACTGTGGTGAGAGTAACACATATAGCTTGTATTCCATTTGTTTTGAAAATATATATTTATACTTTATAAACAAACTGGTTACCCTTTTTTTGAATTAGCATGCAGAACATTATGAAAACAAACTTGACTAATGGTCGGCTCATAACCTCAGAACACAGAAGAGGAAAAACTGCATAGATTCTCGTTTCATTGAAGGAGCTGCAGACCTAAAGTGTGTAGAAGACTTAAATGATTAAAAATGTCACAATCACATTAATAAAACTGTATTTAGGTTTTAGTTTCACTTTTACAAAACAGAGTTCCAAATGTACTTTCTAACATGTACTTTCTAGCATGTAAGGCCATCTCCTCACTAGCCCTATGCTGCTGCTCATAGGCGGCGCGTGAGGCTCAGGTTTGGGAAGGCTAAATAACTTTTTTTACCTGACGCTGCCCGCCTCCGGCGTCTATAGAAAAGAGATCAACTCAGTGTGCGGAGTTTAAATCTCTCAAGTCATATTACAGGATAAAGGAAATACAGTTTAAACTGCCGTATGCAGAGAAGACGCCGACGTGTCGCACTTATCATTCATATTACATCATCAATCAGATCATCGATCATATAATATCATAATATATCATATATTTCCTTATCTGAGTCAGCTGAGCCGTATCTGGCCGTGCAACACTTACATACTGTATGCAGAAGTATTATTTTAAGCAACACATTATGTTGACGAAACACTCGAGTCAAATGTAATTAAAGTCAGATCCACTCGTGTCTTGGATGGGGCAGTGATATCATAAAACTATACGCTTTCAAACACTCTGTAGTTATTTTTTAACCAGTTCTATATTCACCTTGCAGCAACTCTGTGGCTTGTATCCTGGATTATATGTTTAAGTCATGGATGTTTAAAGCTCATATTTGTCTAATATTAGTTTACTTTTCATTAATGAAGTATGACGCTGCGCTGTCAGTACACTTGTCCCTGTTTGTGATTGGTCAAATGTTGCTAACCCCGCCCCTTTCACGTGAACGCGCTCTCAGCTGGAGAGAGAAACCCTGGCTTGATTTACCGAGTTGATAACCAGCATCGTAGGACCGCTTAGTGAGATCTCGTTTGTTAGTTTGTTGTTGTTAGTTTGTTTGTTACTCAAACATATCCAGGGTATGTTGAACTGGCTTCGTAGTACAGGGCACAGGTGGCTAGCAGCGCTAATGTCAAAGACACAGACATTATACATTATATTTGTATTTTACCAGGATGCAGTGACACACATATTTGGGAAGGCTTAGCCTTCCCTAGCCTACAGCACCCGCCGCCCCTGCTGCTGCTCCCCTGCCAGCTCTGTCTCTCCTTTACTCATCTTCTTCTTCTTCAAATAAGAAGAGATGTCTGTTACATTACATTACATTATATTGCATTTAGCTGACGCTTTTATCCAAAGCGACTTACAATAAGTACATTCGACCAGGAAGACACAACCTTGAAGAAAACAGAATCATATAAGTACATCAGGTTTCATAGAGCCAAACATTTCAAGTGCTACTCAACTGGCTTTAGGTAGGCCAGTCCTTTATTAGTATAAAAGTGCTTCGTTAATAGTTCTAACGCTCGAAGTGGAGTCGAAAGAGATGAGTTTTCAGTTTGCGCCGGAAGGTGTGTAAGCTATCTGCCGTCCTGATGTCAATGGGGAGCTCATTCCACCATCTTGGAGCCAGGACAGCAAACCCACGTGTTTTTGCCGATGGGAACTTGGGTCCCCCTCGCAGCGAGGGCGCAACGAGTCGTTTGGCTGATGCAGAGCGTAGTGCACGCGCTGGGGTGTACGCTTTAACCATGTCCTGGATGTAGGAAGGGCCAGATCCATTCGCAGCATGGTAAGCAAGTACCAGTGTCTTGAAGTGGATTCTAGCAGTTACCGGAAGCCAGTGAAGGGAGCGGAGGAGCGGGGTGGTGTGGGAAAATGTAGGAAGTCTGTTGACTTTCTCTTCATTTTCTGCAAATTGACATTACACACAGCAGTGATTAACAGTAGCCTACGCATTACACCAGCCCAGCATACCGACATCAGCTAACGTTAGCTTAGCAAGCTCAACTAACGCTAATTAGGATAGCTGCCAACGTGTGTTTACAGACGAATTATACCTGAAGTCAAGCCAGCCTTTACTGAGTCCCGAGCCTGTTTTCCAGGTCTTCCAGCGTTTTTCTCGTTTTAATGCCATTGAACACACATTTTTGATCAGAATAACAGCTAAAGGTTAGCATATCTCCGTGTTTTGCTACCTAAAGCTAACACACTAAAGCCGAAAGTGTTGTGGGGCTTAACAGGAAACACACTTATACGACTTACCTTCTAGAAGTCTGGTGGATTTTTGTCAACTCCAGTCCAGTCAGTAGAAAGAAACGTTTTGCTGCAACCTGCTGCTGTCTGTGCGAATCTCAGAGTGGAATGCGCGAGTATCAGAGTGGTGCGCCGAGTATCAGAGTGTTACCATGGTAGCAGAGGGAGAGGGAGGGGCTGCAGTATGAGCGTTGGAAACTCAAATCAAGCGACTCGCTGGCTGTGTATTTGTTGTTAAATATCAGATAAACTACTGCGCATACGTGACTGGCGAGGCGGTGTGTGTGGTGGGGGGGCCAGTGGGGGGGCCAACAAATATATCAAAAATAATGAAATTCAATAACATGCTTTAACCACTAGGTGTCCCTTTATATCAGATGTGCACCTTTATGGTGTAAATACAGCCTATCTACCAATTGGATCAAATATAAAAGTCAGCCGAATTAGTGTTGATACTGCAAGGAGACGTATTGTGTGAAAATAAATGTAACTTGTTGTTTAATGGCTGATACATTTATGATCCACGTCACGTTTTCAGTTCCTCATGTTTGTTTAGAAGTCTTCTCATCAGGGCTCTATAAATACAGAACTACGGCAGATATGTAATATTTAATGCAGCCGAACCGCGTATTGTGTAATGCCGTTATGTGATGACTTTCAAAGAGAAAAGCAAGCACACTCGGAATAAAGTATTATTATTTTTTTTTTAAATGTTTTCGGTCTGTTTCCGGTATTTGTTAATGACGATGTGATGTGAGATGTGAGACTGGAATTGCACAGGGGAAAATAACGTATCTTTAGATGCGGATTTTGTTAAACTAATACGTTTGCGCTGTGGACCAACACTATCCTACATTGACGGGGAAGGGGGTAGCAATAAAGATAACACCATTAAACAGTTACACAACATAACAGAAATAATATCGATAGCAGCGTCCCTAGCAACCACCTTGGTAACAATGAAAACGTTCTATGGACGCAATTTCCTGAAGTAATCTTCGTAACTAGCAAACTAAAGATCATGTACATCCACTGCACACATAATCTGAAATAACAACTCATATTTCTCGCATCAAATGACATCAAAACGCATTTTAATGGCCAAAATAACTTTAAAATAGGCATTTTCCACCGAGAATAAAACGAAGTTCGGCCATGTTTTTTTTTTATGCAGGGAGAAATTTGAAGATCACGTGACATAGACGCCAGCCATTGGAATGAATGGTGAAAAAAAACGGGGTTTGTCAAACAGAGCACATGGTGTAGTCCAAACGATAGCTGGGGATTCTGGGTAGTGTAGTGTCTTTTGCCATCCTTTACTCCGAAAAAATATTTGTTTCTCCGAATCGAAGGGGAAAAATACAAAAGCATTGAACACAATTTAAACCAATCAATGTTGTGTAATTAACAAGGATAATCTGGTGTTTTTTAGTCGATGAGTAGTGCAGATATCACTGTAAAATCAATCGACAGTAAGGGGAATACTTACTTCCGGGTGTACAATTCTCCGTTATCCAATTAGAATGGACGCTCACATTGCCTTTAAGGGCAGCCGACACAAACGAATGCCGTGCTTCCATGAGCGTCAAATCCCGCCGCAGATGGGAATACATTGCAATCAGTTGAAAGCTATTTGCGTCCCTTTATGAAGCTGAAGGAGCCTAGGAGCGTCACAACTGCACGCCACGGACACTGACCAAACGTCGCTCCTGGACGATTATGGAGTGAGAGTGTGTTGGATTTTCATGGGAGGGGACACAAAACCGTCATGAGCTGCGGGCCTGCGGCACAATATATATCAAACAGCAAGGCCAACGGCATTACGTAAAGACGCACACTTATCTCAAATACATACACAAATAAAGGGCAACATAGAAACCACTTTTGAAACATTGTGTGCGTGGCAGCACAAACACTGGTAAATCACGAGCAAGGCACACTGGTTAAGGATGCAGCTTCCTCATCGCTGCACTCGGAGAGAAATAGACGGAGACGCATGGTTTATTTTCCTATGCACTGCAGGTGCATCCTTTCGCTCAGCCGAGCTAACTTAAACAATATTTTTGGCGAACTCTGCATCTTTGTGCAGCGTATACTCAAACATCGATAGGAAGAGCCCACTGCCTGACTCGGACATGCTGTGGAGTGAATCGTGGTCACCTCTGAGAGGACACGTTCCGTGCCAGCTGATCTGTGCGCACCAAAGTACTCATTTCCTTATTTGTTTCCTCGCGTATCTGTCTCTCTCTCCACAAACTCTCACATGAAATGTGTTCTTTTGATGCGGCATGCCTTAGCAGTCCTTTATCAGTCTTTAATGCGTGTTTCCAGTCGCAAAAACCTTTGACAGTAAAAGCCGCATCAGATGAAGACGTATTTACTTTAAACTGTCTACAGGGGAAACAAAAGGCTGCGTCTGCTTTTAACGAATATTCAAGCCGGTCTGTTGTTGTACCATGCAGCGGCAAAAGTGCGCTTCTTTCCTGAAAACAATCTCCCTGATAACGATCCAGTTTCACCTGGTTGGGTTTATTAACTAACTCAGCCCCGGGGTTTGCCGAGGTCAAGCTTGTGACATTAAGGCGTGCTGCTGCAACGGCAGGTGCAGGGTCGCCAGCAGCTGCATCGGCTGCAGTTCTTTCATCGCTGTTTCGTTTTAATAAATCCTTAGACCTTTTGAGCCAATTTCTGATGTCCATTTTGTAATTCAAACAGAAATGGGAGTCTACAGAATGCACAATAAACAATAAACAAATCCAGAATAGGCGGCAGAGTGTGACGCTGTTATTGGTCTAAATGTGGACGAATCACAAATCACAACGGACACATGCATTTATTTGCCGTAGCCTGTGATTTTTGTTTTGTTACTATCTGACATCACACACATCGTAGCATAAAAGTTCACAGTTTATTTACAATTTTAAAAAAATAATATATATATTTTTTAAATGTTATAAATAATAAAAAAACGTGTTTATTGGGGGAGGGCAGGAATGTCAAATGGGAGGGCCTGGCAGGAAGTAAAGGGACCTGGAATGAGACATGGTGAGTACAAAATAAAACAGGAAGTGGAACATAAACTAAACTAACATGAAACATGAACATGACAATCACAAACATGACAAAACTAACATATTTTACGGGACACAACACTGAAGCTGGGTGAGAGCTCAAGTGAGTGGACTAACCTGCTCCAGAACAGAAGCGTCAGCAGAAATGACAAGAATAACATTGATCTTAGTTCTGCCGCTGCAGTGACCTTGTGTGTAAAGTGTGACAAAGGGTCAACAGCCCCTTCCAGAGGGTGGTGTTTCTGCTCTGAGCTCCGAACGTTAGAGAAAAGGAAATGTTGGATCGAGGACGAGACACAGCAGGCATCTTTATGAAGAAGCTCTTCATGCAAGTTCCAAATCCCCCTGTGATACCATTATCCAATTAACGCAGGTGGAACATATGGGTACAGCACACTAACGCAATCACTTATGCAAATTTAAAAAAACTAAATTCTGAGGATTAATTGCAGCAGGAACACACGCTGTGAGAAGTGTTATGATTACCTTATGTACAGATGGAGATCAAGAGGATGTTTTAATCTAGCGTCTCACAGTGCAATGCCCTGGTTTACATATGGGATAACAGTTCAGATATATGTGAGTAAAAGTGAGATTAATATGGTAATAGTAATAATAATTATAATAATACTATTTAACGTATTGTGATAAAGGTGACAGTACATATTTTTAATAATAGTCAATATAGCATTATAGTATATAGTAATATACAGTTTCCTAACGGCTGCAGTTCCCTCTTAAGATATACAATATCAGGATCGGGGTCTAAATTAAACATTTATATCATATGGCACATGTGTCAATACATATGCAAAAAATGAAGTCTCTCCTGGTTGAAATAGATAACCAGGTAAGCTTACTGTAACACTGGAAAAAGATAACACTGAGTGTAAGATCTTACGAAGCAAGTTTTTAAAGGACATGAACATAAACGTACAGTTCAAATGATTGATTATCATTTTACTTATAATGATTTATTCCTGATGAAAGCAACCCAGGCAAAATAACTGCACCTTTCTCCGGTTCAAGATCTGTTCTTGTGCTTTTCTGGAGCTGAACCGGTTCTTCTCTGTAGCACCACTTGTGTTTCCACCGCTCAGAGCCCCGACTGGTGCTGTCGCTGCTGCGTCATGACGTCACCGTTTACGTCGGTTTACGTTTCTCCCAAACGCAGCTCACAACAACAACAACAACAACAATGAAGGACTGCGTTGGGTCGATGATCGTGTTTCTGTTAATCATACGAAGTGTTAACAGTGTTCGTTATTCTCGCGTCCAGGAGAGAAGCTTTAAAAAAGGAGACTAAATGGAGTCTCTGAGATGGTTCCAAATGGGTACTTTAATTAAAAATAAAGGCGCGGGTATATTTACAAGCAGAATATTGTTCAGTCAGAAAAACAGCTGTGTTCTGGCTCTCGTGAGGGAAGGGAAGAGACCGCTCCACCTTTCCAGCTGTTATATATCCTCTGCTGGCTCCTCCCAGTGGGCCGGTTGGCGCTGCTGGGGGCCGGCCCTCCACGTATTTAATGTCCGTTGTTACGCATATCAGAGGATACAGACATTATACATCCAATATATATCTAAACACGCCTTTTCTCCTCCTTAACTCTTTCATGACTTTTCATTTAACACATTCTAAACGCTGTAATCAATACTCCAAAAAATACAGGAAATACTTCACGCAGGTTGGTTTCCGGTCGTTCCGGATGTTGTCTCATGCTATCCACATCTGTAAACAATAACGTATTTAAATAAACTGTACCTTCATTTGATATTCAACAATAATAATATCTCGACGTCTATAGTTGTAGTGTTGAAATCAGTAGGTTTCGGTGTGTAACACTCCGTGTCATATCGCTACTAAATTCACCTCTATAGTAAATGGTATATTAGCCACATGCTAAATGCTAACCGGAGATGAAGGATTTTCAGAATAAAAGCTTAGCAACTGGTTGTGCACAAGAACTTCTGGTTTTTCAGTATAAAATAGCATTTAAACTGACGGTATGTTTAAGGTACTTTATGCCATCAAAACATTGATTTTAATTTCGACAGAAGTCAGATTAAATTAAATAACTACTTCAAAACCGTTGTACTTTTCTCCAGAGTGCTGTGGTTCATTGTTTATTAATGTGGTTCAGCGGCATTTACCGACTGCAGTGCTGCTCGTCCACCGGAGTTTATTCTCCCGTTAACTCACGGCAGAGTTTAGTCTCCCGTTAACTCACGGCAGAGTTTGGTCTCCCGTTAACTCACGGCAGAGTTTAGTCTCCCGTTAACTCACAGCAGAGTTTGGTCTCCCGTTAACTCACGGCAGAGTTTAGTCTCCCGTTAACTCACGGCAGATTTTAATCTAAGGTTAACTCGGCAGCGGCCGCTGGAAAGTATTCACTGTCATAGCCAGCTAATATTACTAATAGAGATGTCCCGATCCGATCACGTGATCGGGGATCGGAGCCGATCACGTGATTTTTAAAAGATCGGAATCGGGAGAAAAAGATCGGGGATCGGGAATCCTTTTTTTTTTTTTTTATAATTTAAATTTTTTATTTTTTTATTTAATGTTACAAAACAAAAATGACCATGTTCACGTCTTAAAGTCATCCTGAGGCCTTAGTTTTGGTTTAAAATTAAACAACATCATGTATGTGTTGCTTCTTTTGGGCTTGTTTTCATAGACCCGGGGCCTGTACTACGAAGCTGGTTCAACCTAACCTGGATATGTTTGAGTTAGCCGGTTGGCCTAATCCAAAACATACACGCTCTCGCTAAACGGTACTACAACGCGGGTTATCAAGTGGATCGCTCAAGCCAGCGGTGTCCTATCTAGTTAGGTGCGCGTTCACATGAAAGGGGTGGTATCTGGAGCATTCGACCAATCACAAACATGGAGAAGCATACTGACAGCGCAGCGTCATACTTCCTGAATGAAAAGTCAACTATAATATTAGACATATGAAGAAGTTAAACTTTAAACATCCATGACTTAACACTTTATCCAGGATAAAAGCCACAAAGCTGCACCTGCAAGGTGAATACAGCTGGTAAAAGAAAAAGCGTTTGAATGCATACATTAACAGGTTTATGATATCACTGCCCTGTCTAAGACACGAGTGTATCTGACTTTAATTATTTATCTCGAGTGTTTCGCCAACTTAATGTGTTGCTTAAAATAATACTTCTGCATACAGTATGTGACACTGTGAGTGTTGCACGGCCAGATACGGCTCAGCTGACTCAAATAAGGAAATATATGATACGATATGCCGCGGACTGTAGGCCTACTTAATGTTACTCTGATCCGGTTACTTATGTTGTGGCAGATATTTAAGTAAGCTTTCTTAACGCTAATGTTATAATAGTCAGATTGCTCTGAAGATGGGAGGTGATATTCTATTAATGTTCACGTTCACACAGTCGGTGATTTTTACCGGCCGTCTTTCCTGCGACGGCAGCTTTTCTGTATTTCCTTTCTCCTGTAATATGACTTGATCGCTTTAAACTCCGCACACTGAGCTCTGATTGGTCAGCAGGCGGTGCTTTCACTGAGTTGAGCTCTTAGCCTGCAACCTAACCTGGTCCCGACCAGGTTAGCCGCTAAGCATAAGTTACCATGGAGATCTAGCCTGCTAAAAAGAGAACCAGCTTCGTAGGACCGGAAAGCCGGAGTTTTCCCTGAATTTAGCCGGCTAAGCGAAAATCCTGCTTCGTAGTATACCCCCCCGGTGGCTTATTTCTCTCAAATCTGGCAACAGAGTGGGCAGGGCGCAGTGTCTAATAACGAGAGGCTACGTTCAGCTGGTGACTCGGGAGTCGGGACAGAGAAAATGTCAGGAGTTTGGAAGTATTATAAAATTGAAAGCGAAGGCAGTGTAACAGCCAGATGCAATGTTTGCAAGAAGGAGGTTCCGCGTGGTGGAAAGAACAGAGCTACGTTCAACACGACCAATCTAATACGCCACCTGAGAAACAAACACCACCAACAACAACACAGCGAGTACACTAGGGCAGCGGGCTGTACCCGAATATCCGAATATTCTTTTTTTGGATTACTATTCGGGTTTCAATTTCGTTATTCGGAAATTCGTTTTATTTGTTTTTTCATTTTCCCCCCCGTTTTTTTTCCAAATTGAATTTATTGAAATCTCCAATATCAACGTAAGAGCTTGTGCCTCTTCGGGGGGTGCTAACACTTAACCATAAACGTTATCGTTTACTTTCTCCGTCTTTATATGTAGATATTACTTTTCTCCGTTAATCTCCGTCACGTTGTTTCCATAGCAACAACAACTTCCTGTCAACAGCGCTACCTCTCCTTCAAAATAAAAGCATGTCCACAAATAGGAAGCCAAGCCAAATTACACTTAAGACATATACAACTGCAACAAAAGTAACAAACACAATGCGATATCCTTTTCAATTTCAAAGAACACAAATTGGGTTACATTAACAAATAACTATAAAACAACAATACTGTAGAATAACAAAATGAATGCCGTGAATACACCGAAATACACGTGTTGAAGTGGTTCGCTGCTGATTACTATAGAGAGGCGAAGTCACGCCCATCTACTTCCGGTCCATGGGACCCCGGAAGCGAAAAATTATACATTGAATTCAATGGAGAGAGAAAACGTATCTTTTGATCCCTTTTGAATTGTGCCACGAACTACACATATGTTTGTCAATCTTAAACAATCATTTCCATGTCAAAAAAGTCACATTTTGTCGTAAAACTGTTGAAATATAAGACTATGAAAAATACGCAACGAGAAAGACTACAAATCCCAAATCCCATTCTGGGTCGCGTAAGTGATGTCACCGGCGATAATGCTCCAAGTGGTTGGTTCACTTTTACAAGATGCCTGTGTGCTTTGTACCAGGTTGTAATCACAAAAGTGATCATACCACTTGCTCGTTCTATCGCTTCCCGTCTGATGAAAGGACCAGGAGTCGCTGGATCAGACATATCAGGTAATATCATAGGTAATATACATGTTGTGCATGGAACATAGTCAAGTTAGCTACCTAGTGTTGGAGATTTAAAGGGATATCTGATCCGCTTTTCAAATCTCCGCGCGTTCCTATGAAGCTGGTTATAATACAGGAAGGAATCCATATCTACAAAGTAACCGTTAACAATAATCTACTTTAATGGCAATATGACAATGCAATACAATCATTACAATACAACATGATATATTACAGTTATATTGTAATGCTTAAGGAGTAATGCCGGCTTACTCCTGCCCTGGTTCGCATACTGCAGAGCTACTTTCACCCGAGGGCAGCATGTGAAGAAGAGGCCGAACACCAGGAATCCACCGGATATATACCAGAGTAAGAAGGAGGGGTTTGGTGTTAGGTCAGCTGGTCATCTCTTCAGGTCATCTCATTGGGAGACGCAACGCAGCAGGAAACGCAGCAGGAAACCAAACAGGCTCACTTTCCAACAAAAGGTCTCAAGGCCTGCATACCTACACCTCCCCCACAGAGCAATAAAACCCTGTTTACTCCAACCAGCCCAGAATGTTTATAGCCATTTGTAGTCCTTACATTTATGAAAGGATAAAACAGAGAAATCAATACAAAACACAAACACAGGTATTGTTTGAACAGTATTCACTTAACTGCTACTGTTGATAACCACCAGAGAAACCCAAGGGACCTCTCTTAATATCACAAACCACTGTAGCTAGATCTAAGTTGAATGCAAATCAGGACATGCTCTCACCTTCCCCCATCTTCCTTTGTCCTCAAAAACACATGTCAACAGGCCCCAAATCCAGCTCACAGTTTTACCCAAATTATTCCCATTTTAAGCTTATCCATAGTTTGCTAACATGAATAAATACAAATATAACTCTACACTAGCTAGTAGCGACGAGTAGCGAGCACGTTAGTTAGCATTACATTACTTAGCCTTGTCATTTTTAGTAGCCTTACCATGAAGTTATTATTTTATTACATGAAGTAAACCAAAATGTTAAACAGTAACCAAACATGATGGTAAGTATTTCGTGAAACTTTTGAAGAGTAGCCTACTGCGCCTTCCACCGGGTGCAGATTTACAAATCTCAACCTGTCGTACAATGGACAGCTTCCCCCCCCATCTATGTATAAAAATCAAAAAATCTAAAATCAAATCTGTTCTGAGAAAAAACTAATAAATGTTTAAAGATAGGAACTTGCCATCCCACTGAAAAACAGTCTGTAGAGATTTAAAGGCGTAGTTGTAGTTCAGTCCAACGTTTCATTTGGATTCATTTGACAACAGTCAACTATTTTCATAAAGAATATATATATTTTTCAAAGTCAACTTTATTGTCAATCTTACTCAGTTTGTGTTTATAGACAGAGAGATCAAAAAGACGTTTAAATAAAATTATACAATTTACAGATATGTATACAAATATATATATCCTATATACACCATCATGTATAATGATGGTGTATGATGTAGAAGGAAGTGTGGTAGATAACAAGTAAGGCCCAATCCCAAACCACTCCCTCGACCCTACCCCTCCGTGACGGAGTGAACTCCGTCTGTAGCCACACTCGCAGCTCAACGAGGCTCCCTCCTGTCAGATGGAGGGAGTAAATACAGCAGCAAGCTTTGGGACGGCCTCCCCTCTCTCCGGCAGAAACAGGAAATGCGGTAACTGTATGTAACAACGGTTTCAAATCAGCATCTCTTAGACAAAAAATGTAAATTAATAACTCAAATAAAACTCCAAACATCTTTCATTGTGTTACTTTTTTGTAAAGCTCTTTTAGTTTTAAACCTGATGTTTATAAGCTTCTTAGTTTTTGCAACAGTCTGTAAATGTACCCAACTTTATAATAAAATGCACACATTTACCTTTTTCTAGAATAAACACAGGTACGATCCTAAGTTAAAACATATGAGGTTATCATGAGGTTGTTAACATCGCAGTTTATCAGTGGATGTTTGCTGGAACTACTTGTAAACAGCGTGTTTCCTGACGGACACACACAGTGTGACTCCGGTCAGGTAGAGACCGGTCTCAAGTCAGCACCGCTGCAGACTCGTTGTTTGAGGGCTTGATAGCCCACTCCCCCTCCACACCGCTCCACACTCGTTGGTTTGGAACAGCCCTCAATATGGCGGACCCTCCGCGTGAACGCGCAAACGGAGGGGTAGGGTGTAGGGGGTGGTTTGGGAATGGGCCTAAATATAGAGTTACATACAGATCCATGTTACAGCAAAAGATGGAATAACTAAGAAGCACGCAGTATAATAATAATTACATGCAACAATTAAATAACTGCTCAGCATCTCCACCACAATCCCAATCTGCTGTGTCCTGTTTTCCTCCCCTCTGCATAACACCCCATCACACATACGAAACACAACGCAGAGTCCGAGGGTGTTAAGAGTATTTTTATTTAAATGTCCTCCTCTCTACTGGCCAACACAGGGAGCATATGCTGGGTGTAGAATTTTTCCAGGAGGAGGAGATTTCCATGCCATGCAGGGTCTTTGGGGATGGGGATGATGATCGCCTCCTTCGTGGTCCACACAACAAAGTAGCAGAGACTCCGGTCTGTGATGTGCAGCTGCCCTTAGACCTGGTGCCAGTATGGGTGATTCTCCTTGAGAATATATGACCCACCCTCCTCACGAAGACAGAAGGATGGTAACTGGACTGCCTCTGTGATGGTCATGTTCCTCTGGCTGTGTGGACACTTCACCTCCAGCAGGGCAGATGGCTGCACAAGTCCATCGGGTGATGCTCCCAAAACACCCGACTCACTCACAAAGAGACCAGACTCGATTCGAACACTGTCACTTGATAGGCCTCCACAAAAGCCTTCACCCCTTCGGCCTCGTTTACAACCCCCCAGTTGACAGTTGGCGATGTCTCTGGCCAGTGGGTTGTATGTCTCCTCTCGCTGTTGGTAAAGGTGAGACACCGGCTGGACTACTTTTTAAGTGCCAGGCTTCCTCCACTGGCACTCAACATCTGTGGAGCTGATCTGCCACATGGCAAATATTTCCAATGCTGCAGCGTGGCTGCATTTGTACATCCCCCGTGCACAATCACAGACAGCGCTCTGCATCGCGCCATCGTCTCCCATGCAGATCTGTAAAAATAAAGTAAGTACCATTTGTTAGCATGCTATAATAGATTGAATGAGCAATAATACAAGGATGGTCCGGATCTGGGGGTGGGAGGGTTTATTTCTCCATAGTTTTGTCCTCTTGTCTGATTGTTGTTATTGTTTGTTTTTTCTGTATTTTTTGTAATTTATGCTGTATTGGTTGTGATTGTACATTGTATTTTTCTAAATGTGTATGAATACATTTTTGAAAAACATTTGATCAACAATAAAAAAGGATTTGGTCAGGATCTAGACTCAGTGTGTAGTTTATTAATTAATCAATGCTGTCTACATTAGGAAAACACATACCAGTGTACCAGAGGGAGTCACACACAGCTGTGCCTAGATAACCAAAATACTTGAATCTACACACAGCAAATAAACTCAAATGACACGAGAAAAAGGAGATCACACATACAGTATAGTCGATATAAAACTGTCCGCTTCAATCTGAAGAGCAACTAAAACAAAACACGGGAGTGTACCTTGTTCTTGTGAACACTAATGTTATCCACAGCATACACAGAGACCACGCATTTCTTAAGGAGAAAACAAGTTACTAAAACAAAACACGTTAGTGTACCTTGTTAGCTAATGTTAGCTAGCTGACATTAACGTTACACATTGCACTCATATTACTCACCGAAACCTTGTAAAGCTGGTCCCGCTGCTCTTACAGAACCGACTAACTCCCCTTTCGTGTATGTACAGCTCTCAACATGCCCAGACTTGTAGTGATGTTCACCTCGTTTTATACTTTTCGCCTCATTCTGAAAGAAACAGGTGAAATTTGCTAACGTGACGGCCGACTTAGTGATGGTGACGCGTTTTGTGCGAGACCAGAGACCTGTAGTTCACTGAGCGGTTTCACACAAAAAAATGTGTAACTTCACAGTTTTACGACACATTTTTATTTTTTTGACTTGTAAAATGTTCTTTTAAATTGACAAACATCATATGTGTCATTCGTGGCACAATTCAAACGGGATCAAAAGATAACCTTTCTCTCTCCATTGACTTCAATGTATAATTTTCCGCTTCCGGGGTCCCATGGAGGCTCCCGGAAGGGGAGGGACTTCGCCTCTCTATTGAATTGTGTTACTCCAGTACAGGGTTTCTCAAACTTTTTCATACCAAGAGGCGCATTCACACTGCGGTACTTTTCCCACAAAGGTTCATGTGAACTTAGTTCATGTGAACTCTTTTATCGCGTTCACACCAAAAAGAGCCGGTACTAAAATTAGTTCATGTGAACCTTTTTACCCCCACGAAAGTCCCTGCTAGAGAGCAGGGACTTTCGTGCGGCTCTCTTGTGAGAAAAGAGCTATATTTCTGATTGGCTGGGCGGATTGCAAACCACGCCCCGTAAAACTCCCAAAAAGTTTTGTGAAGCCGCCATTTTATTATCCTCGCATTAGCATTATTAGCATTAGCCCAGCGCAGAAACGCAGAGAGACTAACTTATGGCAACACAAAATAAAACATGGGAGCGGTGGAGATGAGGAGGTGTCGGCGTTCTGGTGATTTACTCGGAAGGCTTCAGTAGAAGCTGCTGGGAGTCCCAGCAGCTTCTACTGAAGCCAGTCCCCAACTCCGGGGACTTCCGGCCGGGGACTTTGGGCGGCAGTATACGCCGTGAAGTGGTTTGCGGCCTGCCAGTAAGCCCAAAGCAGAAGAAGAACAAGTGACGTCAGCGGCTTCATTTGCCTAATCCACCCCCAGGGACTGTTTCCAGTGTGAACGCGATCTGTACTTAGTTCATGCGAACTAAAGAGTTCACATGAACTAAGTTCACATGAACCTTTGTGGGAAAAGTACCGCAGTGTGAATGCGCCTCTTGGACCACTTAACCAATAAAAAAACACTCGTGGACCACCTAACTCCACAAATATAAAAAAAACACATCGTTTTTCTAGAACAGCTTACAAATCGCCTGAAAATGGTACAAACAAGTGGCAACATGTGTGATGAAGGTGTTGCGCTGGGCTATATCATGCAATTGAAAGTGAAACTTAACCTTGCTCCATTGCAGAGATATTCCCGCGAGAGTGCGGAAAACATAAATGTATTTATTTATTTCAAATGTGTAATTTTACCAATATACTCACGGACCACCAGTGCTCCGCGGACCACACTTTGAGAAGCACTGCTCCAGTAAGATGGAAATATAATACTTTGTTTATTCATGTTATGTTAAGCTGCTGTTGTTCATTGCATGCATACTAGACTAGTTAGTCTTAAGGCTATAAGTCTGCACTAAGCCACATTTGTATTTTATTTTATTATTTGTGACTGAATGTGAACTTGTGAAGCTAGTCAAGCTACCTCTTTCCAGTAGAGTTATTTTTGTTTTGTTACTGCACTATCTGCACTCAATTTGTTTACATGGTTATTTTGTGGTGAACCACTGATAAGCTTTATTTTGTTTTGATCCAATGCTGCACAACTGAACTGATCCAATGCTGCTGTGAAAAAAATAAGCTATATCCATGTTGGATAGAATGGATAGTTGGGTACTGTCATTTAAATTAAAAAAAATAACCTTAAGGGACAACTTGAATGCTTTGTTCCTTTTTTTTCTCTTAATGCATTGCATAAAGATTGGATCGGGAAAAATCGGTATCGGCAGATTGTCAAAATCAAATGATCGGGAGCAAAAAAAGGTGATTGGGACATCCCTAATTACTAACACTGCTCCGTTTCCCGCTCATCCAGCCATTAATCCCCCCATGGCCTAAAAAACCTCTTCCTCCCAGCCATTAAGATTCCCTGTTGCTAGTGGTGTAAACACAAAAAGTGCTCCGAACATCCAGTCCTCACAGCACATCTAACTAAGCTAATAGCAAACTAGCCAGCAGCTAATTTTAGCACCACTGAGCAGTTAGTGTTACCTTACAAAAGTAAAGCTTTCTGTCCTTTTGCAAACTTCTTTAATCACAATTGGTCGAGACAGAGCAGCCAGAGAGAAACCAGAAAATATGTTCTGTATTTTCACCAAAACCAGCTTAGTTCCATTAGACTTACACACTTTTCCCAGGAGATTGCGCTAAAATGGTCAATTCAGATGTTACATTAAAATTAATGATTGGGGTTACATACGATTTATTTGTCAATATTTGACAAAGATCATTTTTTAGATGGATAATCTGATTAGTTTGTTGTTGTCTCCCATTGGCTCTGCACTTCAAAGCCTAAGGGGAGGTATTATTTGGAATCTTTAGCCACAGACTCCTATCAATCATACAAATTACCCCTCACCTTGCAATATTTATGATAATGCTTCCAATGACACAGTGTTAATTGCATCCATTTCTCACCTTTTCTGATGGCCTGACACACAGATCAGGAAGAATCCAGTTCCATCTTGCTGCTGCTCACACTCAATCCATCATGCTTCATCCCTTGTGTGAGGAATGCTACGTTTGTGGGGCATTATTTCACTTTCATATGAAATTAAATGTTGGTTGGTAAACTGATACAAATAGCAACGGTTGTTTTCTGATGCTACTATTTTGCAACATTAACATCTGTTTTGGGGAGATTCAGTCCTGCGGCTGCCTGGATTCCTTTTTTTTAAGAATCCCTTGTGTGTTTCTGTAAGCCTCTAGGTATTTTAATGTTACAACCAGTGAACGGCCACATGAAAATGAGCAAAGGCAAAAACTCTGCTGCTGTTAAGAGAGCTCCATCAGAGATGATATACTGTAATGTGTAGACCAAACATACCTGGAAATAGGTTGCAAAAATAAAAGCAAAAGAAGTATAACATTTGATCCTGTCTGAAAGATCAGCTAATAAGAAAGCAGAGAGATGTCAAAGGGGTTCATTTACGAGAAAAGTCTCTCAGGGACATGTACGTCCCCGGGCCCTTGGCTTTGGAAAATGTGGCCCCCTGAAAAAACTGAATAGCCCTGATCCATGAAGTGGTACGAGCACATCCTGAACTATTGAGACTCATTTCTGCATTGTTACTGCTCTGCACAGGATTAGGATACACATGAAAGAGATCCCAGAGCAATTAGATATCAAGGTTAATACAAATTAACAGAACAAAGTTAGCTTGTTACAGCATATTTCCCATTAAGAAGTTTCCCCTTTTCAACGTGTAAAAGCCCAACAATGTATACTCATAAGGTTTTTACAGGCATTAAAGCCTTTTTCTCAGAGACTGTTTAACACTGAGGTCACCAACATTTTTGGAGATACAGCAGGTGGAAACTAATCGCTGGTCAGACTGTGGTGAAACCTGCTGCCACTAATCCAGTTATTTCATGCTTTAAAATCACTCCTCGTGCATAGTCCAAGTATAAAACTGAATAATGTATTTGACATAAAAAGACACATTTTGCCTCCTGAGCTGACAGTAGTTTTCCTTGAATGTACTTACCTTTTACCCTCAGTCTGAGTGATCCGATAAAACTGTGCATGATGTGGAAAAGTTTGCGGTACAATGCAGAGTGTGCTTCTTGTGTTTGAAAGCATGTATTTGCTGGCTTCTGTGTGTTCTTTACTCAATTTCCCTGCAGATGTGCTCTGCAGCTGACAGCTGTGTCAGTGGCTGAAATAGAATCAGCAATTGCGGGCAAACATTTCTTGTGAACAATTAGAGTGTAACAGTGATCTGAAGGTTAATTTGGTAATCAGTGCATCTGCAGTAATGGTAGCAGCAATAGATTATAACAGGAGACGTTTAGCATTGAATTAGAAGACGAGGATGTCTCCCAGCTGAGAGGTTGGAAAAGTGAAATATTTTAAACTAAGCATGAGAACAGATAAGTGTTAACATGTTATATGTAGGGCTGTCAAGTTAACGCGTTAATGCAAAAAACAATTAACGCCACTAATTATTTGAACGCGATTAACGCATGTGCATTTTTTGTCCTCGGCCACCCCGTAGTTTCAGAGCGCATCGAGTTTAAAATACCATCTACAAGCTGATGCTGACAGTCCCGCTGATGCTGACAGTCCCGCTCCTGCCGCCCGCTTGCTGCAGACCACACTTCCACGCTCACCGGCAGGCACCGACTGGCCATCGGGAGGACCGGGAGACACCTTACGTGTATTGTTGTTGTTAGCATCTGGTGCTAGCTAGCTGCGCTAACGGATATAAGGAGCTGTTTCAATGAAAACAGAGGAGTGACATTTCGCCGACAACTGCGCCGAGCACTTGACTTTATGCAGGCAGCCAGACAGTGGGACATTGTACGAAAAGTCAGCACACTCAGCACGGATAGTGCGCAACATGATTGCAGCGTCCAGGCAGCTCCCGTTCGAGATATGCCTTGAGTTGCACATAGCGCCAACGATCCATCCACAACACACACACACACACACACACACACACACACACACACACACACACACACACACACACACACACACACACACACACACACACACACACACACACACACACACACACACACACTTTGTATTGTATTATTGTATGAGAGGTTCCAGGTTGAATTGAGGCGAATATTTGTAATGTTCAGAGGTTGTTGTTTAATATTCATGAAAATATTTGTCATTGTTCAAATGATAATAAACATTAGCATAAAGCATATTTGTCCAGTCATATATTGATAAGAGTATTAAAAACTTGAAAAATATTCCTCTAAAGTACATTTAGAACAGATAAAAATGTGCGATTAATTTGCAATTAATAGCGATTAACTATGGACAATCATGCGATTAATCACGATTAAATATTTTAATCGACTGACAGCCCTAGTTATATGCAAACTTTATTCACTTTATTTTATTTTATTTGTCTATGTTATGAATTTGATCTTTCTTTTATTGTGAAGCACTTTGGGAGTCCTTGCCTCACCGATAATAATTAAATGTATTATGTTGAACCATAGACTGTCTGTATATATAAATGGACATAGGGTCCGTGATATAGATAGAGCGTAGAGTTGCTGAGATGCCTAAAGTAGGAGGTGTCGGCCACGAACGTCTCGACAGTGATGTCAGAGTCCAACTCCCGCCTGATCCAAATAAGGGCAAATAGACAGGGTCAATTTTCACAAAATCAGAACCCCGAAGGCATTTTGTGTTTATTTATGCTATACAACATTTCTAGTGGTATTAAGGGGTGCTGAATCCAAATCTGCTGTATATGAAGCTCAAAAATTTCCCAAAATGCCTCAAAATTGAGAAATCCAACATGGCTGCCACCACCAGCCTGAAATCTATTTTAACTTTTTGACTAAACAAGGTACAAACTTGAATTAAATGTGCTTTTGTAAGTTCTCCTACATGGGCAATCTGATGCCATATTCAGATTTGAGATGTAATGTGAATAAACTGCTTAGATCTCATATATATTGCAAAAATAGTAGTTTTTAACTATGAATAATTACTCAGCTATTATTATTATTATCAGGCTACTTTTACTTACGTTGTATATTGTTTTGAAGTTAAATGTTTTAAATGTGCTGTGACGGAACCTTTGCCTTCCCCACTGTTGCCCCCCCACCCACAAAAGCAAAAAAACAAACCAAAAAGAGGAATCACAGAGCGCCCATTCAGCGGTGTATTAGCAGAAGACTGTTTCACACAGTCATCTGAACAATGTCCTGCAGCACAGAAAGTACAAGTTACAGACATGGCCTTCTTCATGTCCAGGACATCTAAACAGCCAATGCCTTCCTGGATATTGTATAATCAAAAGGCAAGCACAGTCAACCCAGAGAAAACTACAGTAGGCTACCTACCTATCATCCAGGCTCCTGCATCTGAACTCGATACACTGAACACAGTTGTCAAGCGAATGCTTCATATCTCCATATTAATGGAACAACAGCATGTCATTCTGACAGTGGGCGAGGAATTTTATCCGAAGTTGCTAGAACTAAAGTGGTCAGTAGAAGAATACAAGGACGTGCTTATCCCTTGCCTTGGAGGCCTTCACATTGCCATGAACTTCCTGGGTGTGATAGGACAACACATGGTTGATTCTGGCCTGAGCGAGCTATACTGTAGGTCAAGTGTGATCTACTGGGAGCAAATGCTGCTCAGCATGTCATGGCAGGAAAGGGGTATGCACATGCCTTCAAACGTGCTTTCAAACGTATGCTGCCCTTCTTCTTCAGGTACGATCATATAAACGACGCCAGATGGGGTACTGTGTACCTGGCTGAGATGTCTGCTCTCCCACCAGAAATCCTCCTCGAGTTTCAGAAAGGCAACTTCTTGGTGAAACGCAGTGATCGACGCTTCAATCAGGTTTCAGCGGATCAAAGTACTGAGTGGCTAAACGCTACAGGAAAAAAGAGTGGTGGTTAAGTGGGCATCACCAGGATAGCAACATCCCTCAGTAGATGGACATTGTCGTATAATCTGAGAACAGTCATAGCTTCTCCAACAAAAGTAATGCTGAGACTGACAACAGATGATGAAGACGATGAGTACACACACTCTGAGTGCACAAAGAGTAGAATGGAGAGAGACGACAGGGATGAAAGCAAAATATGTGTATCATTGAAAGAGCACTGTGTGTTTCAAGATGGTGGGGACACACTCAAGAACATAATCAACAAGGAAGTGGTCACACCGAAGATTCAAGAATCTCTGCTTGGTGCAGAACACCTTGGACAGGCACAAATGAAAGTGTTTGTGGACAAACGTCTGTGTGAACCTCCAGCTAGTGACCAGCACTTGGGACTGAAGTCACCCATTCCAAAGAACAAAGCCAAGACATTTGCCTCTTTGTATGAAGTCGTGCAACTTTCCAAGAACAAGCAAAACACCATCAAAGTGGACAGGCAGATTCTACAAAGGCTAGTCACAGCTTACAGAGCAGGTCGTAAGGTATACCTGTAAAATGTCCTCCAGCATGAACTCATGCCCATCCCGCCATCTCTGGCCGCAACTAACGGCAGTCTACATTCCACTAACAAGTCTGTTTTAGCAAATATACTGACAAAACATGTCCAAACGCCTGCAGATGTGCCCCTTCAGGAACCCAGCTGCCTGGCTATTGATGGCCAAGCACTTGTAATGGCACTTGGGAAGCCGCCTGACACTACAACATTTGGCGACTATGCCAACAAGTTTGCTGAGACGGTGTTGAAGATGGGAGAGAAGTAGGGTTGATGTAGTCTTTGACAGGTACCATGACGAATCCATCAAAACGGGCACAAGGAGGAAACGTAAACAGCGTCACCGACCAGTACGCAGAGAAATCGTTAATGACTCCGTTCCACTTCCAGCAGACTGGTCAAGCTTCATGGCACTGGAAGAGAACAAAGCAGATCTCACTCGAATACTCTCAAACCATCTGATAGAACACAGCCCAGAAGATGAGCCTGTGGTTGTAGTATCGGGTGGATTTGCTGAAGCAACCACTGTCAAGTCATCAGATCCAGATCTTGATTTCTCCTCTTTAATGGCTGACCACAAGGAGGCTGATACACGTCTGATTTTGCACTGCATCCAGGCTCCAATGGACACAATAGTTGTGTCAGCGCGTGACACAGACGTGCTTCTTCTACTTTTAGCACACCATGACAGAATCGGATGTACCCATCTCTACATTAAAGCCGGGACATCAAAGGATCCAAAGTATTTTCCAGTACATGATATTCACAAGTTATTATCTGATGATCAAGTGGACACACTCCTTGCCTTCCATGCCATCACTGGCTGTGATAGTGTGTCTCAGTTCAGCGGTTACGGAAAGAAAACAGCCTGGCAGGTGTTGGAGCAACATCACACCGATCTTACTGGCCTTGGGAAGGGCCCTCTCACAGAAGGTATTGTAACATCAACAGATAAATGTATCTGTAAGATGTATGGTGTGCCAGAGGTTGATACATGCAACAAAGTAAGAGTGAAGTTGTTTTGCAAACGTCCACAAGAGACTCTGCCACCAACCTCAGTTTGTTTCATATCATGCGTTCACACTATCAATCGACAATCTGAAACCAAGCTCACCTGCCACATCCTGATCTTCCTCCAGTGGATGAAATGGGATGGATGCACAAGGAAGGTCAGTTAGTGCCACGGCTACTGTCTTTGCCACCTATGCCTAAAGCCTGCAGGGAGTTCACTTCATGTGGGTGTACCAAGGGATGTCTCAGCCAACGCTGCAGCTGCAGGTATGTGTATAGAGGATTAGCTGATCAATGTGTACAAGATCGTAAATATATGATAGACTGGTTGAGAATATCAGCCTGCCAGACTGCATACTGCTGACTGTTTGTTGTTAACAGATTGTTGAAACCATAACCGGATAATTGTGAACCTATAGTATAACTGAGAAAAAAAGTAACAAAGGAACACAATAAGTGTAAGGATAACTGTAACGTGTATTCCAATGTACCTGTACTTGTACTGGTCATAATCTGTCTATTCTATTATATTCAGAAAGAGTCACATGGAATGTATAGAGGCATGCAACAGCAGGAAACATGACAACACCTGCTGGAACACTGAAGATGACGCTTAAAAGTGCCTGCCTTTTGGCAATTTCCCATAGGGTTTGATGTAAAAAAGGCAGTGTGAACAGGCCCACTCCTTCTTCTTCATTGCCTTAACACTGGATGGCCTGAGAGCTATAATTTGGGTTTATTTGTTGTTTTAATATATTTTTACATTATTATTATTTTGTAATCATTGATATATGGTGGTGTTTTATGAGATACTTGAATGAGGTTTTTACCATTTCAGTATGATTTGTATTCTTATTGAGTTGAAAAGTCCAATGCCGCCCATACAGTATGTTCTTACTGTATTGGTACTGTTGCTCCACTGTAGGCCTAATCGCGTCATGTTTACGTTATGGTTTGGTGGCCAAATACACATTTTATTAATACACTTTCTAAGCAAGCCCTGGTTGAGTCTGACAACTTATTTATCACTAATGACCACCTTTTTCACTATACATGTATGATTTCAAGCTGATTATTCACATTTGATCAAAAATCAGGACAGTATGTTAAATTCCCCATGTGTGAAAACATATAAAAACACATTTAATTCTAGTTTGTACCTTATTTAGTCAAAAAGTAATGTACTAAAATAGATTTCAGCCTGGCGGTGGCGGCCATGTTGGATTTCTCAATTTTGAGGCATTCTGGGATATTTTTGAGCTTCATATACAGCAGATTTGGATTCAGCACCCCTTAATACCCCTAGAAATGTTGTATAGCATAAATAAACACTAAATGCCTTCAGCACTTTAAATAAGCACATTTTCTGAAATTCTGCCTCGTCTAAAAGAGGCGGAGCCGAGGCGGGACCTGCTGCCACCGAGCTGGAAGCTCCAGAGCTAGCTGAGGCTACCAAGCTAAGTTAACATGCTCCCCGTCTGCACACTGCCGTCGCATTTTACGTTTCTAAGGGAAGCGGAGACACACAGATCAGGAATAATCCAGTTATATCTTCTTCCTGATATGTGTGTAAGTGGACATGAAACTAATCAGAAAAACTATAAATAATAATCGAAGTTATTGAGTTTTTAGCATAATACTTCAGAATCTTAAAATCCCTTGACGTTTATATGCAATTATGCTAAATTCAACACTGGAATCAAGCAAATATTAATATGTTTGCATGACATTAGTTATTTATATTTTGATATCACTTAATTATACGTTTAATACATTTAAGTCAAGCTAAGGTACATGTGATGGTAGCTAGTTAGTGCTCTTACCTGTGAGGCCTCCTCCAAACAGCATAATAACCAGACTGTATCATTACAACTATAAGTAGAATACCAGTTCTAGATCCTTGACTTAAGACAAACAATTCAAAAGACAAAATCAACTAAATGTATTTAAAGACCAATCTTTATTTGAAGGTGCCTCTTAACCTGAGATATTAGTTATACAGTAATAGTATTAACTGAGCAACTCAACGGTTAACTTTATATTTCTTTATATAAGCATTTATTATTTTCATTTTTCCCCTCTCATATTCAGTGTGGATGGATTGAGAGAGCATGGTGTCCAGAGAGATGCAGAGACTTCAGGGAGAAACCTCTGTGTGATGGACGTCCTGTCTGTTGGTTTGGAGAGGACTGAGGGTCTTTCCTCTGTGAAGAGCAGTGGTGTAGTGGGGATTTTTGTACTGGGGGGACGCTATTTTAATTAGGTCCAAACAATGCCACACAAGTGTGCACGCGCGCAGTGCACTCACAAAACGGGCAGACAGGTCCACAGAAACTACCGGTATGCTTAATCCTACTTTAGTTACTGTACTGCAAAAAGCAGACGGCGCTGCGCTCAACACACACACAGACTCAAAACCATGGACACACTGGCACATAAGTTACATAAACAATTTATAGGCCTAAATTGCATAAGCTACAGTATTGCAACTAAGCAGACAGCGTTGCTTCTCTCTCTCTCTCTCTCTCGCCGCGATAGCGCTACGCGAGCTCTAGGATAGATAGCGAGAGAGCGAGGCGAGAGCGATCTAAGAGATATCTATAGCGATAGAGAGAGCGATCGCGTAGCTCTCTTACCTGCATGCTCGCTCTCGCGTCTCCTCTCTCTCTCTCTCCTAGCTCTATATCTCTCTCTCGATCTCTCTTCTCCACTTTCCCCCAAATCTATTATTAAAACCTCATAACAACAAACACATTCCCAAAGTTGTCCTGAATTAACTTATTAAATAAACAAAACGAAATAAATTATAGCCTACTTATGCAAAGAACATTGAATCTGGATTTGAAATTATTCTGATTTAAGCCTACATTGCAAATAAGCAGAACAGCGCTGCTTCCACACAACCCACACACACCACCACACACACCACACACATCCCACACCACACACACACACACACACCCTCATGTTTCCTCCGTCCATTACCTCTGGGAAGGTGAGCTTGAGCCTAAGCCAGGGGAACGTTGCTAGCGCAGCTAACGTTAACGTTAGTGCTAGCATTATCCACATCTTTAGGCGGCTCTTCTGATGATGTAGTAGCCTAATAGTAGCAGCTTCACTTGTAGCTTCGGTGCTGCTAGCCTCTTTCTTCTTGTGAATTATATTCTTTTTAGAAAAGAAGTCAAGTAAAAAATGTTTGCTTGCCATTATAGAGCTTTTTCGTTAGCGTTCTTGAGGGAAAGAGCTGCCGCAAAATTGGCGGGCGGCGAGCTGGCTCGCCGTGGGTGTGTCACTGACACACCCCCAGCTCGCCGCGGGGTCACGAGCGTGATGACGAATCATAATTTTTTAAGGAAATCGTTTTTTATTATAATTACTGGCGAAGAGGACCAGGCCTGATGGAGGAGCCCATGCTGGGCATAGATGATACCAACTGCACAGGCCTAGTCTGTCACTTGATTTGACTAAATGTGTTCACTTATACATTTAATAGGTTTACACCTTCTGTCCATATGTGCTTTTTATTTAAAACATTTTTGATTAACTTTTGGTTCACATTTCAATAAATTGTATTTGCACTCCTTTTGTCCATTATTCTTACTGAAAATGTTAGATTACACATCACATCTGACTGAAGATTGGCGCCATTTATTTGTGACGTTGCAAACTCTGTGGTACAAGGCACAGGTGATGTGAAGCTCATAAAGTGAGGCAAATAGAAATAATCAGCTGATGGAGTGTAGATGTGGAAATAGGTGCATTCGATCAGCTGACTGTGTTTTTCGCCACACTGTATAAGCCTGACACCTTCTCTGAGGTGCAGCGTCACAAACAAATGATGGTCCTGATAGACTACAAAAATATTCGGTGTGCAGATCTTTGTTTTCACAATAAAAGTAGTTTCTTAGTGAATGTCCTGTACTGGTCTTACAATCTCATAACATCAGCTTTTAATTTTCCTCTTGGATGTTCGTGTCTTTCAGGCATGTCCTTTCCTAACAACATTTACAGGAAACATAAAACATATTATTGCAGAGCAAGTGTGTGTGTAGATATAATTATTTTGTAATTGTAATGTTTTTTTTTATTTCAATAGTGAGCTACAAAGACAATCAGATTATGAATGAACAGTATGAAGTTCATCAACATTGAAATATATTTTATCAAAACGTAGTGCAACTGTAGAAGCTTGCTCTGTTGTCTCACTGAAAGAATAACTTTTACCACGTTTTTTACAGACAATATTGAGAGATAAATAGTAGCAGTTCTCACTATGTGTCAAATATCTTTGCCTTCAATACATTAAATTAGATAGCGGTCATATAGAGAGGCGAAGTCCCTCCCTTTCCGGGAGACCTCCATGGGACCTTATTTCATATAAAAGTATTTATTGAAGTCAATGGGGAGAGAAAGATTATCTTTCGATCCCGTTTGAATTGTGCCACGAATTACACATATGATGTTTGTCAATTTAAAAGATAATTTTGCAATGAATAAGCTTAATTTGAACTGAAACACAGATAACGTCTGATATAATATTTTTAACAAATCATCCCTAAAGCATTGTCTCAGCTATTCATCGTCCTTAAATGCAGGCATTAAGCTACAGCCACAATTAGTCAGTTTCACAAGTGTAATGAAAATCAAATAAATAGTAAGCATTGGTATTACATTACATTGCATTTAGCTGATACTTTTATCCAAAGCGACTTACAATAAGTACATTCGACCAGGAAGACACAACCTTGAAGAAAACAGAATCATATAAGTACATCAGGTTTCATAGAGCCAAACATTTCAAGTGCTACTCAGCTGGCTTTAGATAAGCCAGTCCTTTATTAGTATATAAGTGCTTTGTTAATAATTCTATCACTCGAAGTGGAGTCGAAAGAGATGAGTTTTCAGTCTGCGCCGGAAGATGTGCAAGCTATCTGCTGTCCTGATGTCAATGGGGAGCTCATTCCACCATTTTGGAGCCAGAATAGCAAACCCACGTGTTTTTGCTGATGGGAACTTGGGTCCCCCTCGCAGCGAGGGTGCAGCGAGTCGTTTGGCTGATGCAGAACGAAGTGCACGCGCTGGGGTGTACGGTTTAACCATGTCCTGGATGTACGAAGGGCCAGATCCATTCGCAGCATGATAAGCAAGTACCAGTGTCTTGAAGTGGATTCTAGCAGTTACCGGAAGCCAGTGAAGGGAGCGGAGGAGCGGAGTGGTGTGGGAAAATTTAGGAAGGTTGAAGACCAGACGAGCCGCTGCATTCTGGGTGAGCTGCAGAGGTCGGATGGCACATGCAGGTAGACCAGCCAGGAGGGAGTTGCAGTAGTCTAGACGTGAGATGACGAGAGCCTGGACCAGAACCTGCGTGGCTTTCTGGGTCAGCTGGGGACGTATCTTCCTGATGTTGTAAAGCGTGTATCTGCAGCAGCGGGTTGTAGCAGCGATGTTTGCAGTGAAGGACAGGTTGTTATCTAGGATCGCACCCAGATTCCTTGCAGTCTGAGTCGGGGAAACAATAGAGGTGCCGATGTTGATTGTCAGGTCAAGAGCGGGACAATCTTTTCCCAGAAGGAAGAGCAGTTCAGTCTTGTCAAGGTTGAGCTTGAGGTGATGAGCAGACATCCACTGAGAGATGTCAGCTAGACAAGCAGAGATGCGTGCGACGACCTGGGTCTCTGAGCGGGGAAAGGACACCAATGCTTACTATTGCTTACTATTATTACTAATGCTTACTATGCAGACAGGAGAGGTTCTGATCTGGACTAAAGAACAAGATTTGGGGCGGAGGAGCGGTGAACAAACAATGCCAGCACCCTCGGCGACCCGGGAAAACCCGACCTTATGGCTCCGTTCATTTCTGAGAGCCGTTTTCTTTTTTAGTGGCGGTGGAGTTTATTTGTTGACCCTGCTTTAAATTATATTTTGGCTTTAAAAATGTTGCACTCATTGCCTATGTTTTTGTTGAAGTGCACCCAAATACTACTGCGTTTTCTCGTTTGGCTCATTTTTTCACCCGAAAAACACGTCGTCTACCTGTACCACTGAAGAACGTTCGTACCAAAAGAGCCGTTCAAAATAATCGGTTCGTTAGCGAATGTAACATCACTAAGTCACACCCAAATGCTGGCTTCCGAACGTACTTAATGATCTGACAGCATTTTAGGCTAAATGCAGCCCTGCGACACACATGCTACAACATACTTGGAGCAATGGAGCCATTTCATTTAATACCAACACTTGTAGAATCAGAAATCGTTCAAACCTTTATTCGACCCACTGCCGGAAAATGTAAGTAACTAGGCAACTATGGTTTGGTACATATAGGGCAAAGTTATGGTTATGACCAAAAGACTATTTTTAAGATGTTGTGGTTGTGGTTTTAAAGAAGAAAATTGGAGCTGGATGCAAACTAGTTTATTCTGCAATACAGTAATACCTTCATTGTCTGCAGAATTGTCCATGAATGTGATTCCCCGACAAGTTGGACTGACATATTTACACGGAAAAAACAGAAACATTTTATTTCACATACCGTAACTGTATTAGGATGGTTGAAAGCAATAACATTAAGTTGAACCTAATATTGTGTATTTATTTAAACTTTGTAGTATTGCTTCCTAATAACCTAATACAGTTATGTGAAATCTGTGAACATCACCATTTTAGTTTTTGGAGTGTAGCAGCAGAACCACATGACTAACCTGCACCTTCCCCACAGAAGCTGTCTGATGCAGTCAGAGCAGGGGCCTGATTATCTGAGACTGATGAGGACCCTCTAACACCATGTACCAGTGCCGCACTTTATGTGCAAACATACCCAGAAACCTAGTTTACATTCAATATGCCACATCTAGGTCATTATAGGGGATATGTAGGCTATTTATCATAGCGAGTGTCTGTGAGCACTTGCTCTAAGGGGAGCAGAGCTCTAAAGGCCAGCCTGTTTCTCCAGCTTCAGCCTCCTCAGCTGCTCTTTTACTCTCTGAGCTCACCTCAGAGTGACAACTCTGTTTTTAACTGCTCAATTGAACAGACCAGTTTTGTGTTTCTGAAGGGCAAAGTGAACGCTTCTGCCCCAGTATGTGATCCAAACTCTGAGTGGAGAGCACATTTTCCCTTTTTTTTCTGCAGTCTTTTTCCATTAGACCCTTGGGGTGAGCACTATGCTAGGATCAATACCGGCCCCATTAGGGACCCCTATAGGGTCTGGCTTCTGAGCATCGACCTGCCCCCCCTGCTCAGCAAAGAGACCCTACAGGACCCACGTTTGCTGCGACACTCTTCCTCAAGGTGCTCCACGTGCGTTACTATACCCTCTCATGCATTCTATCTGAGTGCTGTTGTTATTATTACTGTCATAAATGGATACTGTGCGATGCGTTTATTAGCTGTGTTTATCCAAATCAAGCTTCCTGTGAGGACAGCTGTTTGCCCAGTAGAGCCGGACTATTATACACAGTGTAAGAGTTTCAATGAATTGTGGCTGATTTTAGAGGCTTCCAAATGTTATCCGCTTTTGCTAAATAAATCAGGGAAGGGACAGATGTCAACAATTGGTGTTTGTTTTATGAAAATGTGCAGATCTGCACAGTGTAACCATTCCTAAAGGGATGACATATCACGCACGCTATACTGTCTATCAGTTTGTAAGTAATCTCCTGGCAGTGCTCCACTACAGAGACTGCATAAATACTCATCTATTATTTTGTTTGCCCATCTCCACTCACCCAAGCCATTGGGATCCTCAATCTATTCATTCGCCATGAATAATGTGGCACATCTCATGTCAGATGGAAAGATAATAGTGTCACAATGCTATCCCCGCATCTCCCACTCTGCACCATTTACAACAGGCCCTTCTGTGGGGTCCCTGTCTCTATACGCCTAACCAGCTGGTGGAAATTATTTTAGGTGGGGCTATTGTAATGGTGAATAAACCACACAGGGAACATTTTGAGAAATGACCCCTTCAATTATGACTTCTGGTGATGTTAGAGATATGAGAAGACTGATCATAATCTTCAGTGTGGTTAGCTATGAATCTTCCAAAACTTCCAAACACCTTGTCCTGGACATAGTTTCTACAGTAAACTGTGCAACAGTACAGTAGGCCCACACAAACTGCAGAACACCGGTTCTTTGGGAACACTCAAATGATTTAATTCCCATCTAAAATCAGGAGACTAAATACGAACATTATATGCAGACACAGACGTGGTTCAGAAACACAGAAATATTAGAAAACAGACCATTAAGGCAACAAATCTAGTTTGATGGATGCTGTCAAAACTCAACTAGATACAATAATATGTGTGTGTGTGAGTGTGTGTTTATTTATCACGGGCACATGGTATCTGTCCGCGGCTGTTTGAAGAGCAAGCATGGGAAACAAAAGACAGCGTCTACCTGTTTGCATCCAGCTAGTCCAGTGGTTCTCAAAGTGTGGGGCGCGCCCCCCCTGGGGGGCGCAGAGGCATGCCAGGGAGGGCGCGAGAGACCAGGAGGAAAAATGGTTATATAAAAAAAAAAATAAGATTTAAAAAAAAAATCATAATTTGAAAAATTATTGATTCGAAAATAATATGATACAGTACTATTACGTCTGGGTCTCTGTGTTTCATTAAAGCTCGGCTCTGTGTGTGTGGAACGAGCCATTTTGTGTGCGCGAGAGAGAGAGAAGAGAGCGCACCGGTACCGGAGATCGTTGTTCTTAGCTTCTGGTGCTAGCGAGCTACGCTAACGGATATAAGGAGTTTTTTCAACAACAAAGTGGAGGAGAGTCCTCTCCTGTCAGACTGAGAGACTCAGTGAACTAAAGGACTCTCTCATTGATATCTCAGTGGGTCTCAAACGTTTTGGTCACCATTAATGTAAACAATTATTTCCGAGGCACACATTTATATGATCATTATCGTTATAAAAAAATAAGAGAATAAATGAAAAACAGGTATGAAATACTATATGACCTTAAAAAAAGAATAAAGTTTAAAAGGGTGATTTGTAAAATATCCATAAAAAAAAAGTAAATCTGTTTACAGTTCCGTTTCATCTGGGTGTTGAGAGAGGTATCCATAGATCTCTTCATTTTGCTCTCAATGTGTCCACACACCACCTATAAAAATAGCTCGTTACCCCTGCTTACACCTATATGCCGTGAGCTGATTATCGAGCCTTCGTTGTAACAGTTGCGGGAACACTGTGTATGTGCGTGTGGAGAGTGTTGCAGTAGAAAATTCCACTGTAGCGACCGGTACATTAATGGGAAACCCTAAATGTTTGAGCACCCTCTATGAAACGTCAAGCTACCCCACAGCACCCCCAAAAGAAGTCTCTGGCGCCGCCACTGAGCCTGACTATGTGTGTTGGGGGGGCCCGACTTTTTTTTTTTCTCCAAAGGGGGGGCCTGACAGAAAAAGTTTGAGAACCACTGAGCTAGTCACACACACAGTTACAATCACACTCCCTGTAATTGACATAATTAATAGATAGTTTAGCTTCTCACCATCATTTGCTGTGGCCCACTGATGTGAACGATCGTAACTGAAAGGCTGCCTGCCAAACGTAAACATTCAGCCACGTGACTCGCAAACTCTCGCGAGAGTTTTACAAAAGACGGATCCTTTCTAGCCATAACCAACTCACAGACTGCATCGGGCGCTGAAATTGCCGCCCTTTGAGCATCAGATCTGACAACGCTGATTGGCTGAAATTATGTTTCGGCGGCATAGTTTACAGATAGCAACAGTCAGCGATGTGTTAGATGCTGCTGGGGCTGAGTGAGGGCTCCTTTCTTAGCGCCCAGACGAGAGAGGGTAATGATACACGCTGCGGCCAGGCAGGAAACATGTGACTTATCAGTAACTTTAGACATCGTAACATATTTTACTGATACCAACTATATAATATTTACCTTGTTCATTAAAAATAAAAATAGAAAATATTTTTATTTTTTAAAAATATATTTTTGATTTTTTATTTGATTTTTAATGACAATCAAACATGTGGGAAGAGGGGGGCGGCCCCTAGCGCCCCTATGAGCCGGCCGCCACTGTGCCTAACATAGCTGTCCAGCTGAAGGGGGTTTCAGAGAATAGCACCATGACCTTACACAGGCATAAGTTACGATTGACGAGGCTCATCACCCAAATGCACCACAACAGAAACAGGTACAAATGAATGAATGAAAAGAGGGATACAAATTCTGAAAAAACACAGCGGGAATCCCACAAAGGGAGGAAGTTTAGTGATCTGAAACTAGAGGGAGAGGTTACTACAAAATAGAACAGGAAGTTACGAGCCAAGGGACAAAGGACAAATAATTTAAATGAATAAATGCACATAAATGTCTGGACACTACAGCATACACACACTCACATCACTGTAGTCAACCTCTGACTGTTGGGTGCTACTGATCAGTTCTGATTGGCCTTGATCATTCACATTAATCAGGATACAAAAAATGTGTTTGTATTACCTTACAGTTACATACAAATATTCATATGACTGTTACATTTCTAAAAAGGTGTGGACTACCAGGATTACAATGTTGGTAAAAAAACGTATAAGAGCATATAGTGTTGTAAAGGATCAGATGTTGTCTCTTCTCTTAGAGCTGTACTGTTCTGTAGGCTAATACTATAAGTGTGAATCTATAAGCCATACTGCCTGAATCTGCTTTATGGTTTTCACTTCCTTTGCTTCATTTGTTCTGGTTTTAATTCAGCAGGTGACCATATGTTCATAAAATAGTGTGTGGGAGCTTAACTGTGTGTATTAAACTAAAACGGAGCATTTTCTGTCAGCTCAGATTTTATTTCTGCTTTTTTTAACTGTAGTATGTGCTCATGTATTTCAGTGTTGGTGTATTACTGCCTGAATATGGTTCATGAAAGGCAGGTTTTCATATAAATTAAATCCTTTAATATCTTGGTTTCTTCTTTCCTAATTTCACATTGTTATGTTGTCTTACATTATACAATGAAGAAAAAAACATCTTATGATATTTAATTTATCTTTTATTTATTCGCATTGCATTTGATATTGAGGATATCCAAGTAACTGAAAGTATTCAGGTTAGATTACTTTTGTATTTTGTTACTCAGATTAGGTTACTGATTACATTGTTTTATAGTTCACTAGGAATACACTTTTAAATCAACCTTCCCAACCCTGCTGTTCTGACTACATGATACATCGAGCAGGAATCACACATACAGTGCAAGGGCAATGCATTTGGCTTCTGATGAACTGGCTATTAGAATGACTGTGCTATGACAATAACAATACAGAGACAAGTTTAAATGGGCAGGACATACATTATAACATCTAAAATCAAAACTGCAAGGAACATCTTAGACTTGGCATTTGGCCTTGGCTATTTAGAGTTCTGCATTTTAGAAATATTTAAAGCAACCTCAGGTCAAAGAGCAAAGGTGATCTTCAGGTCCCCGAGCCCTGAGCTTAGAAGTTCATTCTTGACCTTCAGATTAATATGTGTGGCATTTTATCTTTCATAAAGGCCAATTTACAAGCATTTAAGAGCTAAAGAAAAGTGTGGAAATCAGAGGTGGGGAGGATAGAGCAGAATTCAGTGGAAAATATTCCTATTGCTTCAACACATAAAATCAGTCAGAAATGTAATGTCCTGTTGACATAATATGATTGGTCTGCACATTGTTAACACATTCAGAGGTTAAGCTCAAGTGTATTGTCTTTGTGGTGAAAATGTGATTTGACCTGTCCCAGTGTTTCTGTCTGTTTCAGAGAGCCAGCAGCACTGTTTGCAGATGAAGAGGTTATTTTTTACCAAACTCATTCACTCCACTTTAGATTGAAACCAAACACGCAGCACTTGTAATTAGACTGAAAATCAACACAAAACGATTCAGCTTTTCCAAATGTCACCGCATTATTGCCACCCAAGTGGATCTGGAGGGGGTCAGGAGGACGGGACTGAGCTGACCGCCCAGAGGCACAGCAGAGGACCAGGAAGGGATCTCGGGCGGACGGCCCGGGGGCAAGGCAGAGTTCAAAAAGGGGGATTCGGGCGGACGGCCCGGGGGCAAGGCAGAGTCAAAGGTGGGGGACTCGGGCGGCCGAGCATGAGGGCGAAGGCAGCGGCAGGAAGAGTCAGGGGGCCGGGCTCGAGGACGAGGGCAGCGGCAGGAAGAGTCAGGGGGCCAGGATCGCGGGCGAAGACCACGGCTCACAGAGGGCCGGGCTCGAGGGCGAAGACCACGGCTCACAGAGGGCCGGATCGAGGGCGAAGACCGCGGCTCTCAGGGGGCCGGGCTCGAGGGCGAAGACCAGAGAGCTCCGGAGGCCGGGCAGGAAGGCGCTGACGGGCCAGCGCCGGAGGCCGGGCAGGACCCGGTGTCGGCCGGACAGGAACCGGAGCTGGTGGGACAGGCCTCGGCAGGATCCCCCACGGAAGAGGACCAGGACACGGGATTGGCAGGACCCCTGGCAGGAGAGCAGTCGGCGGGACCTCCAACGGGACAGGACATAGGGTTGGCAGGACCCCCGGCAGGAGAGTAGTCGGCGGGGCCTCCAACGGCACAGGACATAGGATTGGCAGGACCCCCGGCAGGAGAGTAGATGGCGGGACCTCCCTCCGCGCCTCCCTCCTCCTGGTGTGTGGAAATGTTGGAAGGTAAGATATTACTGTCTATCATGTCCTACATATAAATGTTCACGTTTTTTTAGGTTTATCACAAGACTTGTTGTCTGCTTGCTTCACTGTTAGACAAGGCATTTAAGTTTGTTCTCATCTATTACTCACTGGAAGTCGGTCACTGTTGCTAGATAGCTGTAGCTAACATAGGAGCTAAGAGTAAAGCACTAACTAAGTTGAAGCTAGCTTGTAGCATCTCTCTTAGTCTATCTAACGTCGGCCGTCAGTTTCCTCGTGTGTCTGTATTCATATGAGCGTGCATGAAACGATAAATACTGAGACAACTATCTTGCGACTATCTCTTAAGCCCCTGTCACACTGTCCCGAAATTGACACCGATGGACACACGATAAAGGAAATGTTCAAATTCGGCTGTGATCGTAGCAACATCGGGCCATTCGTGAGGGCATCTAAGCCATCATATGACCGCCGGTGGAGTTTCTCAGGCTCCGGCAGCAACTTCGTGAGCGGCAACTTCGTAAGGCACTCGTGAGGGCATCTTGTCAAATCGTGTCATCATCGGTGCATTCGCCCTCACTCTGATCGGGGCGAATGCCCGATGGCACCGATGATAACAAGATGCCCTAACGATGGCCTTACGAAGGTTAAAATTGACACACGAATTCAACACGAAAATGAACCTTCTCAAGGTCCTTCGGCAATTTGTTGGCATGCCAAAGATTTTGCCACCACTCACGAAGTTGCTGCCGGTGTTCCGGATGAACTGGTTCCCCGATCAACTGGTTGACAGATGTGGAGGCGTGGCCTTCGACTGAAATACACATTTCGATCGCTTCTTCTGTCGTTTACATAAATCTTTTGGTATATTTGGCTGGATAGGAACACTTTGATACACATTCAGTACCAGTGTGTGAGGTTGTGCTTACGATGGCGATATCCGGACGCGAACAGCGAGGACTACAAAAAGAAAAACGAGTTGACATGGGATGTCTGTTCAAAACATTGCGAGCTCCAATAAATCATTTAAACCAGCTATTGTTGCCAGACTTATTACTGAATATCGTTCTTAATGTGATACAAAGTCCATCTGAGACGTGTGTACACCTTCAGACAGCCTCCAAGTGAAGCACACGTTGTTTACTCACAGTTTGAAAGCAGCGTGGAGAAGTCCTTCAGCTGTGTTAAACTGTGATCCGCTCGAATAAATCCTTAAAACCATTTAAGTTGCCCGATTTATCACTGAATATCGTTCCTAATGTGATACCAAGTCCATCTGAGAGAAGCGTACGTTAATTACTCAGAGTTTGAAAGCAGCGTGGAGAAGTTTTCAGCTGTGTTAAACTGTGATCCTCTCAGGTAAACTGTGATTCGCTCAGGGGAAAATGGGATCCGCCCAGGTTAAACTGTGTTACGACTTCTGTGGCTATCTACCAGCGATCATGTTTAATATGAAAGACTACACACATGCAGTGGCGACTGGTCATTAGGGGCAGGTGGGGCACAGCCCCACCTAGTGTCAGCAGAAAGTATTAAAAGTAATGATTACAAAAAAATGCAAAAAATAAATTAAAAAATATATAAAATATATTTTAAGATCATGTTTAATCATCTGATTCGTCTGTACATTGCTGTTTTAGTCTGTGTTCTTCTAATTAGTGTCTACAGTGTGTGCCTATTGAGCTGTTTTGAGCCATGTGGGACAAAACCCGATCCTGCCCCTCCCTCTCCCTGTTTAAGTCAATGGTGACTGTAAAAACTACACTGCGCATGCTCAGAGTATTGTCCTATTTAATGTGTGTGGCAAAAAAATAATGACCATAGGGGCATAGTGCTGCCATCCCCACCATACGTCATCTCACATCATTCAGAGCTGATTGGCTGTACAAGTACGTGTGCCGCGAAAAGTGTGGTGTGTGAAGAGGAGGAGAGAGAGCTGCAGTGAGGCGTCCTAAAACCAGGAAGTAAGCTGCGCATGGCTTCCCTCCACAAAAAAGCAATGATATTTCTCCATAGGATTTTAGAAAATAGCTCCAAATAAGATCTGTGGGAAACAAACCTGTTAGATAAATGCACGTTTTGTTCAGCCGGATAATATCCACATGTCTACCCTACTTTTATAATTTTCGAATCATAAATCTATTGATTAGATCAGATTTATGATTTATAATTTATGACTTTTACAAAAAAGTAATAGAGATTTTTGTCCAGAAGGATAGGCAAATGGACTTCATCTTCATGTCAAGGTAAGACTGCAATTTGATTGAAAATGGGATCTTACTAAGAGAGAACAATTCAATATTTAAATGATACAATTACATTTTTTGGGTATCCTTTTGTTGAACTGTCTGTTTAAAATTAATTGAAGCATCAGACAAAAAAAGCTTTTGAAAATAATATTATATTTAGATTTAGGTCAAAATATAATATTTGTAAACCTGAAGAGTCAGCCTCACCAGCCATGAACCTCACTGCAGAAGCTTATATATAGACATCTAAGTTTTGTGTGCCCCACCACTTTTGTACATATAAAAACGCCACTGCACACATGTATCCCTTATAAAAAAGGCATTCTGCAGCACTCATCCAGATAACATGTGACTGTTAACTCGTAGGGATATTAGACTTTAAAATGCTGATGGGTCATTAATGTTGGTGTCGGCAAACAATATTAGGAATTCAAACTACATAATATTCAGTGTCCATCGACATGAAAATAACAAAAAAGTTCATGCTGGACTCAAACCCGAGTCCCAACAGCAAAAGTCACTCCAGCCCTGCGCGTTATGAGTGCGCCACGGATCAACACGACTCATTGAACCACCACACTATAATATTTTAGATTAACCTTGTTAAAAAGTTCCAGAAAAATGCAACCCGACTGTCATTTATAATGTGAGCGAATGTATGTATGTACACTTTAAGCCATATACATATTATAATATAGTATACTGACTGAGGTCTGTATCAAGCCTCATTAAGACCCACCGAGATCAGATATCCTAGTTTATCAGCCTGCGAGGCCACATTATGTTGTGATAACTGTTAGTTTTACATATAAATGTGTTCTAGTGCACACATTAAGTTCCAATATGCAAATCAGGCCATGTGTTTCGTGATATTTGCCATGCAACATTATGCTGTACAATATAATATAATATTATGCTCACAATATAGACATTTTTTAAACGCTAACTTTCTAAATAGGCCCCCATTTCCTTTTGCTCTGTCTGCTAATGCAGTAGCTGATAGGATGTAAACCTGGACCAAAGCTGTTGCGCTAGAAACAGAATGCAATTTAAAAAAAGGTTTATATTCTAGCAATACTGGCTGTCTTTTCTGTCTTGCGACAGACTCACCAAAATAAAAATACTTAACAGCATAGGCATCATGTCCCCTATGGTGTGCTAAGGGATAATCTTACATATTGCAACTATAATAACAGTGGCCAAATTCATGTTCTAATGTGCAATGCAAGCTTTGCTTCTGTAGCCTATAGTAGACTTACTCATTAGTGTGACAGAAGGAAACACAACAACAATGATAGCAATCAATAATTAATGAATTTGAAAAATATTAAAATGTAATGAAAAATCAAGATCAGGATTACAATTTGTGTGCATTTACATAGTCACGTTGTGCCTCTTCACTTTTAAACTTTTAAAAATAAACATTATTGACTGATAGTATCAGATTTATTTGGCAAGTACATACAAGGAACATAGCCTTTTTCTGTCCTGTTGGGATCCAAACCACACAGTGATGGATGTACTGAGAACAGACTGGATTATTGCAGAGTAATAATAATGATACATTATATTTGTATAGCGCCTTTCTCCAACTCAAATACACTTTACAGTATGAGGGAGGGTAGACAAACAAGGATAGGCAAACAAATGAATATAGTAAAATAAAATAAACAGAAAAGGCAGTCAAGAGGAAGTTGATTGAGAGGGGGGGGGGCTTATGGGTAGACAGAGTAGAGAGTATATCAGCAGCTCCTGAGGCAGGTATACTCTGGGCTGGCGCAGGAAGTGTTCTGCCATTAAGATGTGCAGGATGGGCAGAAATACTCATCCTCTGTGGGGGAGGGCAGTCCCACGCACCCTATGTGATACCACATATTGCAGGTGGTGCACTCAATCTGACAGGGAAAAAGAGAAATACTTTAGAATACTGTCAAACATTTTGTCAGGTTCACATCACTCATCCTGATTAGGATGTAAAATTAAGCCGTTTTAACTTCCTTATACATTATTTCTTTACATAGTATGGCAATGGGTGTCAGATATAGGGTTACAATCTTAACTGTGGTCCTTTCTGTTTGGAGTCTGTGTTGGTATGTTCCTTCAGCTGCTCCAGTGCCCACCGAAAGTGCAAAGACATGCAAGTTAGGTGAATTCAACTATACATTTGCAATAGCTATGTGATAGTGAGTGTTCACCCAGTGATGTTGAGGTAACCTATCCAAGGTGCATCCCAGTCTTCCAGCAGAAGGACATGAATTTATCTACATACCCACGTATCAATGTCCCCTTCAGCCAACGAGCTGAGCTCCCCACAAGCCCTACAGAGCTGGGATAGGTCATCTGCAAAAAAGAAGATAATGTAGTTTAATAGCAATATAGACACATTCAAGTATACCTGGTAGAGTTCTGTATACCTGAATTTGTCACTAGAGACATTGACATGTCCAGCCGCAACATGGCCACACCCTTCTGGTCAACAGGGTAGTCAATATTTTGCCCAGACAATATCTGCTCTGCAAGCTAAAAAGTGTCTGATAAGTATCATTTTGAGGACTTTTTAATAATGACAAATAGCAACAGATATAATCAAATGTTTACCTTGCACACAAACACCCCGCATGATGCCGAGTCCTGTTGCTTAGGGTGAGCAACGGTTGCGCATGCCCATCTCCCTATTTTCGGACACTTTTTGCGGACCAATGCTCTACACACAAAACAAACATTTATTACAGTTTGCCAATTTTAACATATGCCCAAGTAAAATCATTTAATTTCAGATCAGTTGAATCGTGTTAAAGGACACAAATGCTTGAATGACCTTTTTGTTGATCCCAAAAGATGATCCATGGAGTATGAATACATGTATTTGTCTAATGCACACATCAAAGCTGACATTTAATTCACCTTGTTACGTCTTTGCATGTTTCTATCTATGCGTCTGTGGCCCCATATGGGTCCACGAACAGGGACCGCCTCTCCTTTAGGTACATGATCTATGGAAATGCAAATACTAATTATAACGAACCCCTACATCAGATAGTGTCATGGTTCCGTCTAGATCTGTTTACGTTGAAGATTACTTACAATCAACGTCCAGTGTCCGTGGCTGCAGACCGCTCCAACTGCCACATCATATTTCAAAAGGTCCAACTAAAAAAATTATAATGATTACGACAACTAATGTATACACTAACATAAGTATGTATTTGTGTGTAATGTATGGACATACAAACATACATATACACAAAATACATAGGCCTACTTATGTACAAAAAAAGAAATCCTAATATGTAGTCCTACTCACACTTCTCAAAGAACCTTTGTGCTTTCCCTCCCAGAGCGACGTCATTAGGTAGGAGTCTATCAGGAGAGCGCCAGCTTTCCTTCCCACCATAGTTAAATATGAATTGACTATCTAAGAGTACAAAAATAACTTGTGATACAATCTAAATAAATATCAGTCCAATATTCTTTTGTTTTGTAACTTACCTCTCCCTCCAACCACTTCCCTGGGGCCAAGTCCATTATGTTTTCTGAGTAGACTTTATATGGCCCAAATTTGCACCAGAGCGTTTGCTTTCTCCTCCCTGTCCATATTTGTCGAATTACTGGAAATATAGCAATGGCAGTTATTTGTGAAATGCATCATTTGGAGTGTACTTTCTGTCTGTTTACTTACAAAGTTCAGGATCCTTTGGTGCCATTTGGGCCTCGCCGTCCATGGATGGAGGTGTTTGTGTGGTGGGCGTTTGTGTGGTGGGCGTTTGTGTGGTGGGCGTTTGTGTGGTGGGCGTTTGTGCGGTGGGTGTTTGTGTGGTGGGTGTTTGTGTGGTGGGCGTTTGTGTGGTGGGCGTTTGTGTGGTGGGCGTTTGTGTGGTGGGCGTTTGTGCGGTGGGTGTTTGTGTGGTGGGTGTTTGTGTCTGTGTCTTTGTGTGTTGTGGACCAGCCAGAGGAGAGAGATCGGACAACTTTTGTAGTTTGGCAGGGATCCTCTCCTCTGGCTGGATATAATGTGTTAAATGATCAATGTTTGTCTGCAGCTTTGTTGTACCCTTAGCGAGTACTGCCTTTTTCCCCTCCAATTTCAGGATGCTGTAGGGTCCCAACCAGTCATCGTCCAGCTTTCCCCCTTTTCTTTGCTCCTGTCTCACGTTCCTCTGCAACACCTGGTCCCCTACTTGGAAGTTGTCCTCCTGGCCCTTTTTCTCTTTTCTTTTGCGGACGTTGTCCTGGCTTCGTTTCATTTTTTTTTTCACCTCTGTGAATACAGCCTCCTGTTTGTTCAGGCCTTCATGGATCTCCTCCGTTGCGACCAGCCTGCTGACTTTCTCTTCTTTGACCTGCAACAAATCACAGTTACAATTTTAGAAGACAGATGATCCAAATGAAAACGTTTGAAACGGATGACAACATTAGAACATCTTACCAGGTACTCCTTTGGCACCTCGGAGGGATACCTAGCCTCCCTCCCAAACATCAAATAGTAGGGGCTGTATTGTGTGGTCAGCTGCTTTTTTGTCCGAAGACCAAACATGGTGGACTGCAGAACCTTGTCCCAACGTTTGGGGTGACCAGCCACCATTTTGTTCAACGACCTTAAAATGCAGAATTCAAGTATAGGTATAAGGAAGCAGGAGAGCATATGGGTTCTCATGTATGATAAAGCAACATATCATTACTCATTAGGAAATGTGTTTGTTATTCTATGAAGAGCGTGAATTCCATCAGGTATTGAAAACCAATACCTCTGTATAGTGCCGTTCAACTTCTCCACAAGGCCATTGGTCTGTGGGTGGTACGCGGAGCACAGGCTTCTTTTTATGTTCAGCCTCTCACACAGGCCAGAGTTGACCTTGAAATTATCATTAGGACAAACAAGCAATAGATTAGCACAGCAACTACAGTTCCATATTGGGGATTCATACTGCATCAACACTATACCTTGTTGCAAAACTCAGAGCCCTGGTCTGTTAGCAGTCTTTGAGGTGCACCAAATTTGTAAAAGAAATCAATGATACAATTGGTCACCTCTTCTGCTGTTTTACTCTTTAGTGGGTAAGCCTCTGCCCATTTGGTGAAATAGTCAACCATTACACATATGTATTGGTTGCCACCATCTGTTACTGTGAGTTTACCCACTAAGTCCATCCCAACCAGTTCCAAAGGCTCTGTCACCTGGGGGAAAAAAAATACATGAGCATTACAGTAAATCACTGTTGACGTGTTTCTACACTGACAATACCAGTATGCCATTGTTTATTTTTACCTCTATCGGACTGTACTCCAGCTTTTCTTTTATACTGGCTCTATTGGCCTGGCACTGTGGACACTGAGCAATCTAAAACAGACACACATCATTTCAAAGTTATGAGAAATATTTAGTGCAAATAAATGTGCTATATTATATTTTAAACTGATAGGGTGTTTGCGCATACAGCATCAGCAATTTTGAAATACACATTACACTCCTCTGTGCTCTACTTTTGAACCTGAATGTGTATTCCACCTCATTATTTTGAAGATACCAACTCACCCACTTGCGTATGTCACCCTCCATGCCAGGCCAATAGTACCGAGCAATGATGGCACAGTGAGTCTTCTCCACTCCAGTGTCCACCAATGTTGCTGGAGTGAAACTCCTCAAACAAATCGTTTGCTTCTTCAGCAGTAGAGACCACTTTGGCAAGGTGCTCGTCGGTTTGATTCTTTTTGCGCCTGCAGATGTAGTACAGTTCTCCGTCTGGTGTTTATATGACATAATATTAGATGTATTAGTTTTACCATAGCATATTATCATTGTATTCTAGAGTCCTTACCCTTTATCATGAAGGTGTCAGCTCTCCTCTTCATGACATATTGTTCATTCTTGGTTGACCCCTCAGGATACTGGTGGTGGACTTTCAGATCCAGAATTTGTTTTACAATTCTGGGATCCATTTTCTAACGCTCTCTGTCCCTCCTCCTACTCCCTACCTACTTACCCTCACGTATTCACACACAAACAAATTAATACAACAAAGACAAACAAACAAAGTGACAAATACACGGAAACGTACAATATCAGCCTCTCTCAAATACACACAGTCGCACCTCAATTACTCACCCACCACTCACCAGGACAATCACTCTATCACAGGCAACGCTCAATCACTCACTATATCTCACTATCACTCGCTATCTCTCGCTATCTCTCTCTTTATCTGTCTGTCTATCTATATATCTATCTATCTATCTCTATCTCTATCTCTATCTCTCTGTATCTCTCTCTCTCTCTCTGTATCTCTCTGTATCTCTCTATCTCCTCACTACCTCACAAAATTGTTAAAGGTTAATCCAACTTATATAGACTGGACCCATGTGCCAATTAATGATAAGTCTGTACACCCGATACCCGTTTATACTTGTATAAACGGGTATCAAATCGACTCAACATCATATTAATAACGATATATGATACAAATGTAAGACTGACAACAAGAATAGTTTGTAAAGGATTTATTGACGTTAGAACTATTAACAAAGCACTTAATAAAGGACTGGCTTACCTAAAGCCAGTTGAGTAGCACTTGAAATGTTTTGGCTCTATGAAACCTGATGTACTTATATGATTCTGTTTTCTTCAAGTTTGTATTTTCCTGGTCTTATGCACTTATTGTAAGTCGCTTTAGATAAACGTGTCAGGTAAATGCAATGTCATGTAATGTAATTGACGTGAGTGTTTTGAACAGTTATTTCATTTTTGATTCTCTGAGAGGTATGGTGTTGATCCGTGGCGCACTCATAACGCGCAGGGCTGGAGAGACTTTTGCTGTTGGGACTCGGGTTTGAGTCCAGCATGAACTTTTTTGTTATTTTCATGTTGATGGACACTGAATATTATGTAGTTTGAATAGAGGATTCCTAATATTGTTTGCCGAGACCAACATTAATGACCCATCAGCATTTTAAAGTCTAATATCCCTGCACATGCAGCAATGACATTTCTGCTGCTATCTTTGCAAAACGAGTTAGCAGTCACATGTTATCTGGATGAGTGCTGCAGAATGCCGTTTTTATAAGAGATGTATATGTGTGTGTCTTTCATATTAAACATGATCGCTGGTAGATAGCCACAGAAGTCGTAACACAGTTTAACCTGGGCGGATCCCATTTTCCCATGGGTGGATCCCAGTTGACCCTGAGCGAATCGCAGTTTACCTGAGAGGATCACAGTTTAACACAGCTGAAAACTTCTCCACGCTACTTTCAAACTCTGAGTAATTAACGTACGCTTCACTTGGAGGCTGTCTGAAGGTGTACACATGTCTCAGATGGACTTGGTATCACATTAGGAACGATATTCAGTGATAAGTCGGGCAACAATAGCTGGTTTTAAGGATTTATTCGAGCGATCACAGCTTAACACAGCTGAAGGACTTCTCCACGCTGCTTTCAAACTGTGAGTAAACAACGTGTGCTTCACTTGGAGGCTGTCTGAAGGTGTACACACGTCTCAGATGGACTGTGTATCACATTAAGAACGATATTCAGAAATAAGTCTGGCAACAATAGCTGGTTTAAATGATTTATTGGAGCTCGCAATGTTTTGAACAGACATCCCATGTCAACTCGTTTTTCTTTTTGTAGTCCTCGCTGTTCGCGTCCGGATATCGCCATTGTAACCACAACCTCACACACTGGTACTGAATGTGCATCAAAGTGTTCCTATCCAGCCAAATATACCAAAAGATTTATGTAAACGACAGAAGAAGCGATCGAAATGTGTATTTCAGTCGAAGGCCACGCCTCCACATCTGTCAACCAGTTGATCGGGGAACCAGTCAATCCGGAACACCGGAGCCTGAGAAACTCCACTGGCGGTCATACGAAGACTTAAGATGCCCTCACGAATGGCCCGATGTTGCTACGATCACAGCCGAATTTGAACATTTCCTTTATCGTGTGTCCATCGAGTTGTTTTATTGCACAACAAAATCATGTAAACATATTATGTAAATAACCCAATTTGTGTTCTGTGAAACTAAAAAGGATATAATATATTATTTTGAAGGACAGTTGACAGGAAGTTGTTGTTGTTATGGAAACAACATTACGGAGAAAACGTAATATTTTCTACATATAAAGACGGATAAAGTAAAGAACAAAGTCTGAAGATATCAGTACAGTATCATAGTACTGTAACATAATTGTTTGTGTTACTTTCATTGCAGTTGTATGTCTTAAATGTAATGTAAATGTTGCCTTCGTGTGTGGTTCGGGGCCATCATCGTGCGAAATTCACAATTCCATATTCGTGTGTCCATCGGGTGTCAATTTCAGGACAGTGTGACAGGGCCTTTAGTGAAAAATAACCATCGTATATTCTGCCAAGCCACAGTAATAATGATTTATGATTAATTTGTCTTTTTTGAGGTATAGCTGCAGCAATAGCCTATAGACTTATGTTTACATTAAGCTTACTGTATATTATCGTGAGGACTGGATAGATTACCACGGAGCAGAGCCAAAGCTCGTTGTTATATATTTTAGGATTTTTCTACATAAAAATGTTTAATTGTGTTATTTTGTTGGTAATGTTCAGTGTAAGAAATGTCAATATAAGTGTAACATCCTCAGAGACAGCACCTAAGTCCTATACGTTTTAAATCCTGCAGACAATTCGTAGTGGAGTGGAGGTGGTGACCCTCAGCCCACGTGTCAGTGTCTTCAAGGAGAGATGGCCTGGTTTATTCAATGAGGCTCAGGTGAGAACATTACGTTTATTTTTTTTCCATTTCAACTCACTGTTGTCAGAGTTGTGAGTAATGAGTGTTGTCCCCTATGCTCTTTATTAGATCAAGGAGGAGTTCCGACACATAACAACTCTTTCACTGGAAGAGACTTTGATGCTGAAACTGGATGAATACACTAACACCACGTAGCTCCAGGATGCGCCCTCTTCTGAGCACAATTGATGAGGTACATTTATTTAAATGTTTCATTCAAGAATATGAAAATGCAGAAATAAGTCTTCTCACTAAAATGCATTTCCTCACAGGCCCAGAGTGTTGGAAAAAAGGGATGCAGTGGCCAGGTGCCTGATTGAAGACCTTGGGGAACGCCAAGAAGACCTTTTTCAAGACAGCCAGGTATGTCGTTAAAGACTGATCACTTCAAGATTTTAACGGAGTTATTTCGGAGGTTGCTCTGATACCATTGTTTAATTTCTGTGATTAACCACTCTGACACCTAACAAATAAATATGCAATTTATTTCTGTAAATCTGTAAACATCTTATTGTTTTTATAAATGGTTTAGCATTCACAGGAACATGATTTAGGGATAATTTACTGATGTGCTTGCTACTTAACATATAAAACTACCTAAAAACAAAAACCTTCTTTTGGTGTTAAAGTGAAATAAGATAAATAAAATCATGCACTGAAAAGTTATGTTCATGGGAAAGAATCAATGTAATGTCATTGATTAGATCGATGGGCAATTTGACTGGGCCTGACATTTTTTATATAAGTTAGAAATCTTGTTTTGTTTTTAATCGCTGCCACACATTTTTTCAAATCATTTAAAAAAAGTCAATCCCTGGTTTTATTGATTAGGCTTAATGCTAGACCACAAAGTCTATATTGTATAATAGCTTCTTGTTAATATGCCTAATTCAAAGTGAATATGCTTTTCTTTCTTTCTTTTCAACATGGAAGACGAGCATGACAACGTCGTGGACCAAACTGTGAAGGTGCTTGTGATCCATGATGCCAGGGACAGGGGACCAGCAGATGTGTTTATTGTCATAGAGGGAGACAGAGTTTTGAATTTGTGCGGAAACCAAACAAAGGCATGTGCACTGTTGATGGGATTCATCTACGCCCTCAACCTGGAATACCCCAACAAGCTCAAATACACATTTGAGGTATTCTAAAAACTGTTTTTGGAGCTTGATGGAGCCAAGCTGCTCAAACAGGTCCAGAGCCTCAAATAAACAATTTGTTCTGAAGTGGATGTTGACTTGTTTTAGTGCCGAGTGACACAAACACAAAATAATGTGATGTGAAGAAACCCTTTTCTGTTAAAAGTGGACTGTTTACTGGCACTTTTTAATAGTTGAGTAAATTGCACTTGGAAGATTATGTTAAATATGTTTCCATGCTCTTTACTGTTAAAACAATGTGATTGTATAACTATTTTGAAGATTCTGCTCGGTGTTAACAATTGAAATGCACTTAACTGTTTAAATATTCTCAATGTATGACCATATTGCACTTATACATTTGGTCAATAAAAAAAAACATGATCAATAAAATCTTGTATGTGGCAATATATTGTTTACTGGTAACCTTACTAATAAAGTAATATTAATGTGTAATATGGATCAATTAAGTAAATAGCTGCCTACGATTAGGAGTAAATATTACTCATTTATAAGTAATACGTTTTATTAATTAATTTAGTTAGATTTTACTTAATTTCTTAAAGTAAGTCTTATATATTAAATATTAGTAACCTTTACCCAGCTGCCTATGATTGAGAGTAAATATTACTCATTTATAAATAATATGTTTTATTAAGTAATTGAGATAGATTTTACTTAATTTCTTAAAGTAAGTCTTATATATTAAATATTAGTAACCTTTACCCAAAAACATTGGGTAAAATCTACTCAAAAGGAGTGTGTGCAAATTGTTACCCCCATTTTATTGAGTAGATCCTATAGGTTGATTTTTACAGTGTAGTTGAGGTATGTGCTGGTGGGTGACGGACTGGTGCAATCATTTGTGTAGAGTGTGTACAGGAATGGGCTCAGCACAACCCTGTGGTGCTCCGGTGTTGATGGTGAGTGCAGGTGATATTGTTTTTGCCTATACTTGCACAGTTTTGAGTCTGTCGCTGAAGAAGTTGTGCAGGAGATACAGCTCTGGAAAAATTAAGAGACCACTGCATTATACTTTATTCTATAAACTACTGACAACATGTGTCTTTGTTGGAATATAGCAGACACTGGAATTGAATAGCTGCCATACGTTTAAAGTCAACATTTGGAGTGGTCTCTCCATTTTTCCAGAGCTGTATATCAGAAAGGTGAAAATGTTGAGGAATGTTGTGCAGTTTCTGGATCATCAGGTGCCTTTGGACAGTGGCGGCCAGCCCATAGGGGCGCTAGGGGCGCCGCCCCACCTCTTCCCACATACAAAAAAAATATTTAAAAATATATAAAGGTAAATATCATACAATTGGTATCAGTAAAATGTATAATCTACAATAAAATCTCGTTTAAAATTGTGTTATGATGTCTAAAGTTACTGATAAGTCACATGTTTCCTGCCTGGCCTTGCCCGTGGCATTAGTTTATCATTACCGGGCGGAGCCCCCGAGCCAAACAGCAGCAACCAGCACGTTGCAAAAGTCTCAATAGTAAACTGTGCCGCCGAAACATAATTTCAGCCAATCAGCGGCGTCAAATATTTTGGTCACGAGGGCGCTCACGTTGGCGCCCACGTTGCTTACGTGCGTTGACGTGAGTTGTTTTTTAGACTCGTGAGTGACCAAGGTGACGCAGTAGTTGGATGAGATTGGTGTGCAGGTGGAGTCGCCGGACCTCGGTCCGCACCCAATTCCGCGCAAGAGCTACTCTCCAATCCTTTCCAAAGGAGAAGTTTGGGAGATAAATTGATACTTAAAGACCTTGGACCGGACCAACCCGATTTGTATATATCGCAGCAAGCTCGTGAAAAAGACAAAACGTATCAACGAGGCTTCTCACGTAGCTGGTACACCAGAAAGGCATGGCTAGCTGGATGCAAACAGGTAAATGCTGTCTTTTGTTTCCCATGCTTGCTCTTCAAACAGCCGGGGATACGATCTGTTCAGAAACTAGACAAAAGTTAAACAAGTACAAACCACAGACTGTCTGTGTCATGGAGAATATAGTCGCTGGTTTATTTATGTCTGTATAGGCCGTTGTTGTGAGTGTGGACGGTCGGAGCATATATAACGTTAGCTTAGCCAAGCTCCATTCAGAAAACAAGCATTCTAAAAGATTTTTCGCCTGCCGTCTGTCTGCAGACTTGTCAAAGCATTAATTCATGGTTTTTACTAACCGGTATCAGTATGTTGTTACGTCGGCATCATTTAGAAACGTGTATTACAATTAAATCACGGTAAAATATGTTCATTTTGTTGTAGTTGTAGCTCCCGAGCCAGCGCGTCTTGTTGGAATGATGCGAGTAAACACAGCTGGCAGCCGCGGTGAAACTCGAGCGACTAGAGCGATGCGATAGGAGCGTTTAGAGCGAAGCGAATATTCGCATCGCGTCCGGTCTGAACACAGCATTAAAGCGAGCTCCGCGCTGCACAGGAAACGCGCCATTACATCACCAGAAGTCCTAATTTAACGGGTAATTTCTCCCAAAAAAAAATGTTTTACTCACTATATCAACAGCCCGACCAATAATATTTTCCACCAGCCGCCACTGCCTTTGGATGGTGTTAAACGCAGAGCTGAACACAGAGGATCCTGGTGAAGGTGCCCGGGGAGTCCAGGTGCTGGAGAAGGGGGTGCAGCAGTCAGGCCACTGCGTCCTCTGTGCCCCTCCTGGCTTTGTAGGCAAATTGAAGGGAGTCCAGTTGAGGGGTGACAATGGAGGAAGGATGGCGAGCAACAGTTTCTCCATGCACTTCATGATAATGGAAGTGAGGGCAACAGGACATTATTGGTGTCTCAAAGCGAGTGTAGAAAGTGTTCAATTATGCCGCAAAGGATTCTGGGTTGGATTTGGGTTGGTATCCGGTTAGAGTTTGTGCTTTCTGGAATGCCTGCTCTATGTTGTCCTTAAACTCAAATTGTGCATTGAATACCTCATTTGTTCAGTCTGATCCAATTGCTGCTATGGAACTTCAACCAACCTGAATGTGTTTGTATTATCTTGTTCTATTTTAAATCATCAATTTTACACTTATTTTATTAGGCATGACCAAAACAAATCTCCTCAGTATATTAAACCACACACACACACACACACACACACACACACACACACACACACACACACACACACACACACACACACACACACACACACACACACCATGTATACATCACTTCAGGGGACATTACATTGACTTACATGCATTTCCTGGAGACTTATCCCAACTTTAACCATAACCAACACATGCCTAACCCTTACCCTTAACCTTACCCTAATCCTAAACCTAACCAAGTCTTCACCCTAAAATGAATGATTCCCCTCATGGGGACCTCCAATTTGTCCCCATAAGGGAGGCGAGTCCCCACACGTGACTGTGTAAACAGAGGCAGTGTGCGAAATACCCGTCAATAATCGGGGGGGTCCCCATCTCCCGTTTATTGCGCAATATACCGGTCGAAGATTTCTCAATATGCATTAGGCCTATGCAATATTTCATGGATGCAATCCAAGACAATCAGTAGTAGCAGCGTTTCTCAACCGGGCGCTGTCAAATAATTATATATTCTAACGTTCATATGAATGAATACGCGACCGTTAAAGAGCCATCTGTTTTCGATTCTATGCGAGGAAATGGGAGCAGAGCTGGTCTCAGACACACACACACACACACACACACACACACACACACACACACACACACACACACACACACACACACACACACACACACACACACACACAGTCTGCGTGCTCTGCGTGTAGGGAGGGGCGGGCCTGCACGCACGCACACACACACAGTCTGCGTGGTCTGCGTGTAGGGAGGTGCAGGCCTGCACACACCCACAAACACACGCACACACACACACACTAACTTGAACGCCAAGGCTAATTATGCTATTCTTAACCCCGGAATCCACACAGGACATACGCACACGCTCATTTTATGCACAGCAAAGATCGAAAAAATAGTCTTTTACCTTAAGTGAGAATAGACCAAAGATGCCTTGGCTCGACTTCTTCTCGTTGCCGTCCTGGTTTCCAAGAAGAAGAGAGACGATGTCCTGCTTTAATCCAGCTTTTCACGAACGGCACTGGGTCGAATTTGTCCAAAGGGGGTCCGTTTAGGTCCACAAACAGAAGCGAAGACAGGCTCTCCTCACGCAACCTGTTGCGGCTCTGGTTGTCGGTGTTATTCACGGCGGAAAAGCCTCTTTCGCACTCAGCAGACGTGGGGAGGTAAGTGCGACTTGCTATGCATAGCCGTTCCAGTGTTTTGCCCGGTGGAGTGCCCTGCCATTTCCAGTCTCTAAACTGCTCCACGGCCTCCCCGGCTGGTTCTCCGAGCGATTTAGCCGGACGGTGCACTTCTTGTTCGCCAAACAAAGTCAAGTCTTCCTGCTCTCCAGGCCAAAAGCGCGTATCAAGAGCTTTGAGCGTCTGGACCAAGCTTGACTCCGGTAAGCGCTTGGTTAGAGTAGCAACCACCGATTCATAAAAACGAGGCTTGTTTATTTTCCCCCTGCCTTCTGTCAGCTCTACGTCCTTAAAAAAGCCCGATGAGACGCCCTGTTCAGCCTTCTTCGTTGATCTCCCCCCGGTCGTCTTCATGGCGGTCAACACATTGATGGTTTGTTTGATGTGGACACTTGAGTCCACAAGTGTCATTTCTCTTCTCTGCAGCTTGAGAGACAGGCTCTGGAGTTCACGCAGGATGTCTTTAAAATCTTCCACGAATCCTGAGTTGGTTAGGTGCTTGAAAAGTCCCTTGTATTTTTGCCTCTCAAGATCATTACGTGATGCGTTCTCACTGGATGTTTTAAAATGGAGTGCTAGTGCGGGGAAATCTTTCCATAGGCTACTGCTTTTACTGTTTTAAAGCTGCTGGCGACCCATCTGATGGTGAACATTTGACCTATTTTCAGTATTTCCATGTTGAGCTCGGCCGCTGCTTCTTTCAGCAATCTGGAATTCCTGGTTGACTGATTGTAGAGTGAGTATAAATGTGAAATAAATATCTCAAACTGATTAGTGCCACCCACTTCTTTAAGAGCATCTTTGACTGACAGTTCTAGTCTGTGCGCCAGGCAGTGTACAGACTGCACGTTCGGAAACTTGTTTTTGAGCCTGACGACAAGCCCACTGGCTTTTCCCGTGAGCACTGCAGCCCCATCGGTGGCTATGCTTATTAGGTGCGTCTTCAAAAAGTCATCATCCATTCCAGCTTTATATAGACTCGCCATCATTGAGTTATAAATTGATTCAGCATCGACCCCATCTGTAAGTTCCACTATATCCAGGAACACATTATCTACATCCCCCTTACCACTGACATCACATCTTACGTAAATGATTAGATAGGGACGACCGTGAACGGTACTTTCATCAATTGTGATTGATACCTTTGAATCCATTTCTTTCACATTAGAGACGAACTTGCGGCGCATTTCCTTTGCAATGTGACTTATTATTTCTGCGCATGCATGGTCAGATTTGTGGATATTCCCAACTTCGGCTCCATTCAGCTCCTGCATTGTCATGAGGGGGTTGAGCTTTTTATAAGATAGCCTTTCCTTTGCTACGGTGTAAGCTGTTCTAAACAAGACTGTTGTTTTCTTGAGTAAATCGGACTGTACATCAATGAAACAGTTTGGGAGGGTTTCTTTGTCTTTCATCTGTACTATTTCCACTGACCTCGCGTGGGCCTGGCTGTCCCTGTGTTTGTAGATCTTCTTTCGTAGCTGTTTTGCATCAGGGCTAGTAACATCACCATTGATCCATTCTTCCGCGAGGTGTAAACCCGGTCCCTTTAGCAGCAACGTTTTTGCTTTCCTACACACTAAGCATCCTAACTTTCCAGCCTTAATGTCAAGCCAGGGGTTGCGGTCTTTCCATTCGCCCACCTGCTTCGTTGTCCAACCAGCCGGCGGAAAGTCACTAGCAGTAGCAGCTACCTCCGCAACTGCTGCGTCTTCTGAGCGCTCTGCCTCAACTTCACCTCCTTCTGGGGAGTGACTGGGCGGGACAGGAGCCCCCGACTCGCTAACGGTTCTGGTAGCGAGTGCTGTGCTAGCTGCTGCATCATCAGCATCATCTCTGGGTGTCTCTTGGTCATCTCGTGGTGTCACTTTTTTGGATGTGAACCCAAAGTGCGCGAGTGAAACACTTTGGTTTAGCTTTCTCTTAGACATTGTAGTCCTCTCTAATGTAACGTCTTTCTCTCCTCTTTGCCGCGCGTGGCTAATTTGCATAATTTGTGTCCGCGTCACGCAGCGTACCCAGGTCACGGCGGCTGGCTCTGCTTTTGACAGCCAAAATAGAAGATATTTGTGAATACATGTTTTGAATTATGAATACTGGACATAGTAAGCTTAAAAACATTTTAGTGACCATTGCAAGTGACAAATACATATTATAATTTCAGACCCCCCCTAAATTTAGCTGTTGAGGCTTTCAGGGGGGCTCAGGTGTTAATCGGGGGGGTCGAGCTCCCCCGGACCCCCCCGTATTTCGCACACTGGATGTAGGTCCCCACAAGTATAGTAATGCTAGGCCACACACACACACACACCCACAATGCTATGTAACAAAAGCTTAACCTAAAGAAAACACACTTATTTGTTTGTTGGTTCTGGTCATGAATATGAGTACATTTATTGATTCCCATGACTCCATGTAGTGCATGAGTGTATGTGTTGTATTTCTTATGTAATGCTCCTGTCCTGATCTGGAAACAGAGCTGGTGGCAGCAGCCCCATCACTCTGCTCCACGTGTCTTTGAAGAAAGTGTTGTATCTGCCAGATCCATCAGCTCTCCCACCGAGGCGTTTGCCAGCCTGTGAAACTGATCATCTTCCTTGGGGATTGCGCTCCACAGCGGGGGGAGACATATTTTACTCCCTACTTAAATACTTACTGCAGGAAGGTGCCACAGGCCCGGCCATAAAAAGGAGCCCATGAATCCAAGGCAGCCAGGCCACTCTCTATCAGCCCAAAGCATTCTGGGACACTGACTACAGACATGTGATGAATCTGACTGTAGCTGCAACACTTCATCAACATGAGAGAAGAAAAGCAGAACACTGAATGAGTTGTTCTTCAAAGTACACTGAACAAACTGAAAGATTGACTTTAATTAAATATATTATGTCAACAGGTTTCACGTAACTGTATTAGGTTAGTTGAAAGCAATAATCCCTAGGATAAAGTTATTTTATGTTATATTAGGATAGGTGTGCATGTTTTACCATTCTTAGTGAGACACAACTTAATTAGTTTAATTTCTTCTTTTCACTTTGAAAATGTTTTGGAAATGTGCTGGCTCCAGATGTCCTGCACATATTTTTCGAGCAAAACTTAGATTTTTGGGTTTCGCATTAAATTTCATTTGAATCCACTTGTTTCGTGTCTCCTTTGTAAGACATCAAGACATATTTATTATTTATTAACAAGCTTTAGGGGACACTTCCATTATCTATTCCTCCATTATACTGAGAGCTGAATTTTATAATGCTTTCTCAATACTGTGAAAGCCAACGGACATTTTATTCAGCTGCGGCGGAGGAATAAATCTCAATACAGATACATGTATCAGTATTAAATAATATATTTCTATACATCTGCACAAATGCCACAAAAGGTAAGGGTGCTGCAATTTTTTGAAGGAACAGGAAATTGGGATTCATAAATCATGTAATGTAAAACCTAATCTGATCTAATCCAAACTCCAAATATAGATATACACCATCCCAAATGCACTGCCATAAACTATACTGATCCTTTAATGCAGGGGTGGCGAACCTCCGGCCCCCGGGCCGTATACGGCCCGCGAGACCATTTGGTGTGGCCCTCGAGGTAATTTATAAACACACGCAAAAAAGAAAAAAATTAAAGAAATCTAGACGGCAAAATAATTAAACAAGTGAGTGCCTGTTTTTCCTGGCCAAGGTCAGGGTCCTTGAACACAACACAAGCCTAACGTGTCATCACGTGGTATATGTCTCGTCTGACAGGGATGTAGTTCTGACGGAGAGCAACAGAACGCAGCTCCGCTCCGGCACTTCAGAAAATTGCAGTATCCATAAGGAGCCATGCTGCAGTTTTTGCGTTTTTCATCTGTCATACTGATCATACAGTCAATAACTTTGTTGTTATTAGCATCTGGTTAGCTAGCTATGCTAACAAATATAAGAAGCTTTTTCTACAACCAGTGAGGTAAAGGCACATCTTTATATGATCATTAGGCCTATAGTTATAAAAAAATAAGAGAATAAAGTAAACAGGTATAAAATACTATATGACTGTAAAAAAAAGTTGTTATTAATAAAGAAGAATACAGTTTGAAAGGGAAGTGATTTGTAAAATATCCATAAAGAAAAATAAAATCTGCTTACAGTTCTGTTTCATATGGGTGTTGAGAGATGTATCCATAGAGCTCCTAATGTTGCTCTCAAAGTGCACCAGATTGATGCTTTTAACTTCAACATTTAAAAAAAAAAAATCTTCCCGGGGGAGCGTACCCCCGGACCCCCCTAGAGGAGGTTAGGTCCCCCCCACTTAAATAATGTTCACATGGATAGGAGTCTAAATACATTTGCACACATCTTGTGTCCATATCTTTCTGTTTTGGTGGTCATGCCACAACTCTGCACGTGCATGCATGCGTGAGTCATGGCAAAATATCTGGATTAAGAGGTTGCTTTTTCTTTGCACAGCATGAAAGAAAGGTGAAATGAGTGGGCTGTGATTTTAGTATTTTTAAGCAGAGGTCAATCATTTGTACGGCCCTCGGAGGATGTTGAAAACATTGAAATGGCCCTTGAGAGGAAAAAGGTTCCCCACCCCTGCTTTAATGGGATGAATGTATTATGTAAACTGCTACACATCCAAATGCCAGTCCATTAGACACAACTCCTGTAATGTATGGTACAATAACAAGTTTTAGCATTATTGCTGTTTGTTGTATTAGTTTATTTATTCATTTGTTATTGCATACATTGAGCAGCAACATTACACATGTTCTTATAATGATATAATTGGCATGACAGAAGTGTCTGATTGAGCTTCTGTAGAGCACACCACTCACTAAATGACTTAATGTTGATTGATGATAGATTTGTTTTCATAACGGAATTTATAAAGCATATGAGGTGGAACAGTAAGGGCATCTCCTCTCAGAAGAATTTCTCTGAGGATGTATCACCCTTGATTATTATTCACACATCTTCCTGTTCAGATGTCCTTGTAACGATCACTCAGGGTTCTTAACGACTTCTGCCATAATTGTTTATCCAGAGCGGCTTCAGGGGAATGTGAGCATTTGTGCTGAACATATGATGTTTACCCTTCTAACGATGAAACCAGAGAGAAGATTAAGCCCAGAGAGAAGATTAAGCCCAGAGACAATGTTTGGTTTTTAGATTGATTTGTTGACATCGGACACTTCACATAAGCTGAGCTGTACATTAACACATTAAAGGGGGATCAAGGCAGCGTTCTGCTGTTTACCGAATCAGAAATCATCTCATCACCTTCAATACTGCACACAGCGACTTCTCATGATGGATTCAAAGGCCCTTACTCTATTAATGAGAATGTGGTTAAACTGTGCTATGATAGTGATTGGTGTTGTTTAAGATCTGTACTTGTATTTGAACCAGTCAGTATTACATTGAAGTATATTATGATGGTGTTTTATACCGTATTCAATTCATTCAAAAGTATCTGCACACATAGAAATGGTGTGTTTGACATTCGACTGATTCTGAAGCGGTCCAAAAATCAGCATTCCTCAGTTAAACAGAAAGTACAAAAGCTTGACTGTGTGAAATCAACCCAACAACAAACCATTAGGCTATAGAGTGGTGCAGAAATGAGTCCTAAAACCTGGATATGAGTGAGCATATTACTATATCTGGTTCCTTTGTCAGATGCCTATAAAATAAGGTCTGTGGTTGACACAAACTGGAGAGATTTTCTACTTTGTGAAATACGTAAAAACAACAGCTTGCCACCAAGTGACTAAATGAGACCACTAAATGTCATCCCTCCAAATATTAGCCGCCTTTAGCTTAGCGGGGATGCATGGAGCCATGTGACTGTGTTGTCGTTTTTTACATCCTAACGCTAGCTTTTTAATTCTAAAGATTGCATTTACACTTTAAAAAATCTACTTACTAAGTGATAATTTGCTGCTGTACAAAATGTGTCTAGTATTATCAGCATGTGTTTGCCTTAATTCATATTTTCTGCAATCTTTTTAAAAACCCAATCAAAAGATTCCATGACTTTTTGGCAAGTGAGTCCACACGATGCTGACTTCCGGGTTGTGCCTACAAAATACCTCATCACTGCACAACTATACATGTTCATAGTTATTTACTTTGTGATTAGAAAATGATGAGCAGACAACATATTTACAAAGACAGTGTGTATAATAATGTTATAGGCAAGCATAATGCTGCAGGGCAATAAGTATTCATGTTGTTTTGTAAAAACACTCACATCCATTATATCTCGTTCAGAAAAACATTTCATTCCAAATGACTAACTGACTAAAGTTATTATTACTTGATTGACATCTTCATATAATATATAATGTTGGTTTGTCATATATTGCAGTGCATCATATTTCATTAACTTATAAAATGTTCTCTATTTGAATATGTAATGTCATGTACTGGCTTTCATCAATTTTGAAACACAGATAAATCCTATCTGTAATTGTATTAACAACTTGATGTGATAATCAACACAACTTTTCAACAATATCCGCGACATAATGAGAATGGAACTTTTGATGAAGCACCAAGTCCTTTTTAGGATAAAGCCCTTTTCCCCACAAATCACCTCTATTTTTCTTCAAGACAACAGCAACATATTAGGCGTGAAAAGTTTACTTTGTTGCATCTGTAAATACCACATTATATTTCCCCAAAGGAAAGACCTGGACTGTGGAAAAGCAAAGCCTTTGTTTTGTAAAGCGCTCATCATCTGTTTCCCTGTGGACTCCAACAGGTAACCATTAGTCAGGCCTGCACGTTCTTCATAATCAATTTACACATTTTCAAACCATTCATCTCCATATCCCCGTTTGACTTCTATATTAGATGCAAAATGTCAGATACTGTAATAATGGTGAAGCAGCGCTCAGGATTATTGCAAAATCGCCAAATCAAAATGATTTCTTACCCTGTTATCTTCCTCTGGCAGTCTGCCAGGATCCGCTGTTTTTCTGTGTATCAGAGAGATGGAGATGAAGATATTTAGTACTGTGATATCTAAAGATCTCATATTTGATCCATTACAAGGAAGTGATAAGCAAACAATTGTATTATAAACAATGGAGATATTTCTCTGCAATAAACTAGAGCTTCATTTATATTTCTGTAACAAGTGGTTATTGTCTAGTTGCCAGCATTAAAGCATTAAGCCAATGGGAATACATTGCAATCAGTTGAAAGCTCTTTGCGTCCATTTATGAAGCTGAAGGAGCCTCGGCGCGTCCCAAATGGACGCCACGGGACCCTGACCAAGCGTCGCTCCTGGACGCTTAGGGAGTGAGAGTGTGTTGGTTATAGAGGATGATGAATCTATTTGTGATTCTATTTATTTCAGAATAAAAAATTGCAGTTTTAATCAGAAAGTGGTACTCTCAGTGGGCTGATTTAGATTACTATGAGTAACGTTGCGAGGCTTCGCATATAGAGAGAACAAGATGACAAAAATATTTCCTCTACTGTGGACGATTATTTTTCAAATAGATAAGCAATCGGTCCAATCCAAATGATCCACTAGAGTCCATAAATCTTTATCAAAATCAGCCCACTGCAAGTACCAATACGTCCACTTTCTGGTTAAACTGACATTTTTATCCTGAAAAAAAAGCAACTTCAATTACCTACAAAACCACTTCAAAATGATCCAAATAGGCCAAGCCATTTTTTAACAATTGTCGACACAGGCTATAATTGTAATCAATGCTAATAAACACAACTTATGCTAATTGTACAAATTGCGCAACATAATTATGCAAGTTAGCATCCTGCAGTTTCTATGTGCTGGGAACCCCTACTTTACATTTCTATCATAAAACTCTGGGGTACTCAACATTTCCGGGTTCACAACAGGACTGCTGGCAACTAGACTGCTATACCAGACATGCAGGCCTCGTCTACGGTGAGATTTAAGAAGATATTGTGGTTTAAGGTTAAACGTTCGTTACATTACTACACATGTTTCTTATGTATGGATTATGTAAATTGAAATTAGTCAATTTCACACAGAAAAATGAGGTTCCAACCTGACACAAGTTGGGTAAAGGCAGGGGCGGACTGGCCATCGGGACGTTCGGGATGAATCCCGATGGGCCGGTACTGAAGTGGGCCGGTCGGACGATGTGGGCCGGCCGGGGTCCCCCCCCCGTTGACAATTTACTAGCGGTAATAACTTGTGCCGAGGTGGGCCGGCGGTACCGAAGTGGGCCAGTCGAGAGTTACCTTCAAGGTCTTTCTCACACTTTATTTCACCCGTCTTTTACCACCATCATATTTAGTAGCAAAAAATGACACAGGATGTTGAGCTTCAGAGAATGACGGCCCGTCCACACTACAGCTTAAAAAAAAGCTTGGAGCTTGGCGTGTCTGAAGCTCGACCAACAACCAATCACATGAATCTCCCGCCCCTAACACACAAGCAGCGGTTTGATTGGCTAGAGCTTGTACTGGCATATGATTTGATTGGCTGACGCTTCCACCGAAAGCTTCAGAAGCTTCAAAAGTTGAACATTGCTCAACTTTTGCAGCCTGAAACGCCAGGAAAGCTCCGCTCTGCTTCCCACAATGCAGTTCGGCGAAAAGTGACGTCACCCCATTCAAAGTGAATGGGCAGAAGCTTTGGAAGAAGCTTGCAACGCCGCTGTGTGGACGGGCCGTGACACACACTGACCAAGCTGCTGTATTTTATGAATTGGGAGTGAGAAAGTCCTAACCTCTTTAAGAGCAGAGCTGCTATTGGTCAGCCTGGGCAGGTTGTGTTATCTCCAATAAGTATACTCGTATAAAGACAGCGCAAGCATGCTCCATTATATCTTTCTCAAGCTTTTCACCACTTGACATGATCTTTACTAGCAAATGGAGAGTGCTCATTGGTGGTAGAAGACTGTTAGAAATTAAAATCAATGTTGATATGGCGTAATTTGAATTAAATACACTATTGAATTTAAATCAGTTTTATTCTGAAAAACCGGAAGTTCACTAACTATTAACTTAATACTTTTATTCTGAAAATTATTCATTTCCGGTTAGCATTAGCATGTGGCGAAATGCTGCATTTTCAAACCGTGAATCAAAGGTGAAATTACATGTGATGTTGTACACCGAGCACACTGGGTTTAGCACTCGTTTATTACCGCTGAATAACGTTTATTAGGAAATGTTTAAATAACCACAGACACCAGAATGATATAATTTAACAACGGAAAAAGACAGGAATTGCATTGGACCCGCTCCCCGACGACGCCGGCCAATAGGAGAAGACCTCAGATGACAACAGGAAGAGCAAGCCAAGAATTGACCCCTTCTACCTGCTGACCTGGGCTGCTTCTCAGGTCGACTATTTTCATTTCCTCGCTCCTCGGTCCTCGGTCTCACCGGAAGTTGATTTGCCTGCGCCATCTTGAGTACCGTCCCATGGCTCTTATTTCTGCCGGAGGACCGAGGATCGAGGAGCGAGGAGCGATAATGGAGGAGCGATAATCGAGGAACCACCAGACCATCCTCCGATGAAATCCTCAGATACTCGCCCCGCCCCCTTACTGTGTATCGCTCACTGATTGGACGATGCAGTGCATGCACTGATCTCATGCTTCTTGACATGAGAGCAGAGTGAAGAAAATACATGAACCTCACGGGAGTCACTCCTCAGTTTATACCTTGTTTTGTTTAAATTCATGTATCATTTAGTTACAAATATGTGATATATCTGAACAACAAAGTGGTCAAAAATCATTTTATTAATTTGTTGGAAACATTTTCATGATCGCTTTTTTCGTTTTACATTTTCATTTATTGTCATTTCCATTCAGTCAGACATTAAGTGCTATTACAATGTTAATGTGCTACATATCCAAACAAACAAACAAACAAAGTGTGCAATCCAATGAATGTTAATCTGACTGGGTTTTGATAGATAACATATCTCTTTTTCTTCTCTCAATTATTTTCTTTCTTTTGTGCACTCTAATCAATATTAATCAAACTATTGTTCGTTTATACATTTTAAGAATGGCGTTTATCTTTTTTGAGAATGAGTTCTTATTTTATTTTATTTATTGGGATCTACAACAGATGATACAAATGTTTGTGTCAGTAAATATGTACTAACAGAGGCGGGGGTGTGTGTGGAAACAACGGGGACAGAGCTGGCTGCTGTCAGACGATCAGCTGTGCAGCGTCATCACAAACGGACGTCGCATCACGTGACGCTCCGGAGGAAAGGACGTCCCATTGCTCTTAAAACTCATTTCCCTGCTTCTCGTGGTTTCCTTGCGTCCCTCCATGCTTCCCTGGTGGGAGGGACTAAACGCAGGGAAACGACGCAAGTGAGGGAAGCAAGGATTTCATTTAATCGACCTGAGAAGCAGCCCTGGACTGACCGGGCGGATGAGGAGAGCGCCTCCAATCGCAGATTTCATTTTGTACACCACCGCATCTTTTGTGTAATTAAATGCTGTTAACTTTTATAAGCTTCCCTTGACTCTTTTCAGTCTCTCCTGCCTTCGGGGTTCTAGAATACACTAACATGGCGTCCCTGGGTGGGCTCTGAAGCGGGATAGAGCTGGAAAAGAGGGGAAGGCTGCAAGCTAACTATAGCATCACACTAGCCTGCAGAAAATGAGTTTTTGGCTGGGCCTAAACGAAAGGTGAGACAGTTACCTGTTTAATTCCGTGGTGTTTGCGAGTGGTGTGGAGATTGTATATAGTGTTTCTATTCATCTCTGTTGTATCTTCGGCGCCGCCCGATTAATGTGAATATTACATAGTAGTAAGACCTTCTGGGGAGGCACTAGATTTTATCTGGGTCCACATTGTGTTAAATACCTCTGGGTAGGTACCAGACCTGATCTGTTTTACACTGGACTGGGTCCATTCATGTTAGTCTATATGTTTGATTTGTTAAACCTGCGTAGTCTGGTTTAATAACGTATATTGTGTGGAGTTAAGCCAAAAAGTATATTTTTGTGTGATGTTCTAAGCCGAAACGATTGTGTACAAGATTGGTATGAGATCGGCTTTTAAGGTCAGCATCTATATAATTTAGAGCTAAGATAAATGAAGATTGTGTTGTTTTGTATTGTCCAGCAGTGTGGTTATTTATATGCAGATGTTGAGTGTTTCCATTGTTCCCCTTCCCCCAGTCACATGCGGTTAATGCTATACTGCTAAGCTAGCCAGTTAGCATTACTAGATGGTGAAATACTTCGAGTAAAGATACAACCGGTAACTACTGATTAAATACACAGGGATGGTGTAGATGAACGTTGAGAGTAGATTGAGTTGTTTTGTTTTTCATGCTTTTCAAAGAAAGTAATTTGAACTTTATATTTTGAGGAAATAAACAGGAAGTAGGTTTATGAACCGGAAGTACTAGTTGATACATTTGAGAGGAGTTACAAATAAAACAGCTCCCCTAGCGGACATAATAACTATTACAGTTAATACATTCTTCACCACACAGATAAAGATTACATGTGGTTTTTTTTTAATTGAAGTATTATAGTTAACACATTTTATGACATTTGCATAATTTCATGAACTCAACTTGAGTATACACTGTCCACGGTTTATTTGGATTTGCACCATATTCCTATTTTTATATTACAAAGTCAAAACCATACACTGTTCATTTTTATTTATTTGTTCAGATTTTAAAAATTTGCATAATTTCAAAATTTTAATTTAATTTGTCTAATTTTGATTTTCCAATCTCAGTTTTACGACATTTTAATTTATTTTTCCAAATTCTGTAAAAAAAAAAAAAATTACCTGATTTTAAAGTTAAGTTCAGATGACATAGGATATCTTTATAAAGAATACAAGGGTACTATTCAGAGGATTAGTAATTCATTTTTGATAACTTAATAATATTATCCGTGTACTCAAGAAACATGTCGCCAGAGTTAAGAGCACTCACAGTGCCAGGCACAACTGCAGATATTAAGGCGAGAGTAAACACCTGGTCAGATGCTGGGACAGTTCCCAGTAAAAGACAGAAGACATGGAACCAAATAGAGGAACTGTTCAAGCAGTGGCAAACGAGAGGATTGATTCCAGCAGATGATCAACCTGGACCAACGGAAGCCCATAGAAAAGCTGTAGTTGAACATGAGAATGCTGAATACCTACAACAGGAAAAAGCATGGATCAAAGCCGGACAACCCTCTCGGTATGGACCTACTAAAAACGCTATGAAAAAAGCTGAAAAGTTATGGTTGCAAATCTGATTCTCCATCTAAAATATACCAGCCAGGGATTGACAAACAGCTTACATGTGGTAGCAGCAGAAGAACTGCCAGTAATGGAAGAACTCAACAGAAGAATGGAAGCAGAACTCGGCAGAAGACATGAAGAACTCAACAGAAGAATGGAAGAGGAGCTCAACAGAAGAATGGAAGAGGAGCTCAACAGAAGAATGGAAGAGGAGCTCAACAGAAGAATGGAAGCAGAACTCATCACAGGAATGGAAGAGAGACGAAAGGCAGATGAAGCCCATAATGACATTATTGCAGAAAGACAAAGGGAGGAAGATAAATAACAACAACTTCTGGCGGAGAGACGACAAGACGATGTAAGATTCCAGGACATGATGGCAGATAGACAAAGAAGAACAAGAAGAACGAAGAACTCAAAGAAAACGCCGAACAAACTACTCTCCTGACTATTCCAATGGACGGAGAGATGAAGATGACGACAGCGGTACAGTCTGAAACCAGTAGACACTCCCCATACCATGAACAGTCACAGCAACAACGCAGTTTTGCATCTCCTCCTGAGAATAATAGTAGCGACGAAAACGAGCAACATTACCCTGGGACATGCCCCAAAACTAGAAGAACCAAGACAACTAAAAGAACCAAGACCGGTGCACATACCTCCATGCCATTGATAGCGGCTGGAAGAGGAGGATTTCAATACCAATCATGGACTCACAGGGACATGGAAGCATTAGTGTTAAAGCTACCTCCACTCACGAAAGGAGGTCAGAAGTGGGTTACTGATCTGGAGAAGTACGCTGTCCAAGACCACCTGTGCTTGGGAGACATGAGGGCCCTGCTTGGACGGATAGAAGGAAGACTAGAGGCAAGAGCAGTAGATTCCGAGGCCAATTGCACGCACGACCCAGATGAAACTTCATTCAACAATATCAGGTCGAATTATTGGGCTGCTATTCGTCACATCTACCCGACAACACGCAGTTTACATGCCCTCAACAGCCTGAGAAAAGAACCGGGGGAAGAAATGCATGCCTTCTTGAAGAGATGTGAAGGAGTGTGGGAGGACTACACTGGAGAACGGCATGACGTTTCTCCGGCTGTTGTAATGTTGTGGAAGAACGCTGTCATTAAAGCCCTTCCCCGATCAGTGCAGGGAGGCCTGGGAGACGTGGTGGGATTAGACGCTAAACCCATTGAAGAATGGCGACTACATCTCATTCACCACGATATGAAATACCAGGCAACAAAGGGGGAAAATGATGAAGAAATTAAAACACTAAAACTAAGACTTTTGAAGATACAAGTAGCTGAGAAAGATGCCAAAGCTAATAAAAACAAGAAATCGACAAAGCAGATGGCCATACTAGCAGAGAAGGCAGGGCGGACACCTCCAACAGTTCAACAAAGCGGAGGAGGAAGTGTATGTCACAAAACCAGGTTCAGCAGACACCTGTGTATCTTCCTACGCAAGTACAGCCACAAGCACCACAGTATCTTCAACAGCAAACACCTGTGTATCTTCCTACGCAAGTACAGCCACAAGCACCACAGTATCTTCAACAGCAAACACCTGTGTATCTTCCTACGCAAGTACAGCCACAAGCACCACAGTATCTTCAACAGCAAATACCTGTGTATCTTCCTAACCAAGTACAGCCGCAAGCACAGGTATACACTCCCATACAGCATCAACAAAAGGGACAATGGAGAGGAAAGCAACGATCAAGAGGAAGAAGGGATGATGGCTGCTTCATATGTGGAGATTGTAGACATCTGGCCAGAGATTGCCCCACTCAGCAATATCCACCACAAGGTAGCACCTCACAATACAGAGGAGAACCAGTGTTAGATATCAGAAACATTGAAGCGGAAGCATATGCCAGGGCCATGACGAATATTTCTGTTGGATCAGGTGATTGGGTAAATGTAAAAATCCACAAGATGAACTTGTTGCAACCTGTATGGAGTGGACCATGGGAAGTTGTAGAACGCACTGCAGATGCGCTCCGGATCAAAGTTAAAAAAGGAACATGTTGGCACCTTCTTACACATTGTGTAGCCGTACCGCCACCTTTCCAGAAACGGCACGGCAGTTAGAACTGATTTTGGAAAACTGGTACAATAAGGAATTGAACACTTTTTACAACGACAGCACCAGGAGATGAGTAAACTCAAGAATCTGTAGTGTAAATACATTGAGAAAAACACATTTTACACTCGAACTGTTTGCACATCATAGACAAGGAAGTTAGACAATATAAATAAATGTTCAGCAAAAGTAATAAGTATGGTGGAAAGTAGACATAGGCCTACACTTGATTCAAATTTCATTACTGTGATCCGATTGGTGTGCTCTGCAGCTTTACTGTTGTTCTAAATAACAGTGGGATTTAAAATGTTGGAAAAAATATGGAGATGTTCTTTCGTAGTGTGTGGAATATGTGATGCTGGAAACATGTAAGTATTTCAGAGTTGTGTTGGGTAAATATGTAACAATGGATGAAACCATTTTTAGAGTAAGTTTTTGTAATATCATTAGTATACATTAATTATGTTGTTTAGATGGCATTTAACAACTAAGACAGATAGTATGATTAGAAAGAGACAGAGTGGAAAGGGTTGGATTTATTTAACATCAATGTGCTAGACTTCTTATAGGTAATGCGTCCCGAGACCTGGACTCCCCCTCTGAGTTAGAAAGGCTACGATCCCGACCCTCCAAGCAGACAAAAGACCTAACCCAACAGGAGACTCCTCCTTCTGCATCGAACAGACAGAGAACCAGAGCTGAAACAACAACAACAACAACAACAACAAGACTGCAGCCAGAACTATCTCCACCTGTGGCATCCAGAACCAAACATACAGAGAGATACTCTCATCAGCCCCTCAGACAGGGCATGAAGTTCCAAGCTGAGCCACGAGATTTGGCACAAGAGCAGAGTGTGGGACATGAGAGCAGAATCCGCCCTCCATAAAAACAGCAGAGAGACTGTAAAGGAGGAGATGAAATGCAAAGCAGTGCAACAACAGTAGCATGATGGGGGCTGCAGATGTGACTGGGCCAAGGGCTGCCTCAAAGGGTTACAGCGGATGGATTCAACAGCTGATGGACTGAAGAGAAGACAGAATCAGAGGAGTTGGCATGGTCGATTAGAAGTGAGGAGGCCGGGGTCACGGCTTGAGAAAACCAGGGGAGGAGGAAAGGAGAACGGGAATGAGTGAGTTTACACAAACACACTTATTCACAAAACGCACATTTAAATAACTTGAATTAACTTCATAAATACGTAAAGACAGAAAGATGTATTAACCATGAATTAATGAATTGGTAAAAATAGCAGTAAAGAGGAAACTATTAAAGTAAAATGAGAATCATCCTAAAACACACTGAAGGATAAAGGGGGAGACATGACAGAGTAGAACCATATTCTTCAATATTTTCATCATGTTAACAAATCATTCTTTAAGAGATTTTTATTCACGTGTGAATAAAGTAGTGATCTCATTTGTTACAATATTGATCACCATTAAAAGGATAGTTTTAGGAACCACTCTATAAGACAAATCTTTATTTGTATGGATAATGTTAAAGGGAGAGCTGGTGCCAAGCCACATATACAATTCCAATCTAAAGTATTGATTTCACCATTGTAGCATAGTTATTACCATAGGAGGGCTTTAAGATGGAAATATAAAACGACTTCTGTTTTAAATCCTTGATAAAGGAGGGAGTAATTGTTGCATGTTCGGACACCCAAGGTTCCACACACTGCTAAAGAGTTTAACATTGTTTTTTAAGTAGACCAGAATTAAAGATAAATGAGTATAATGAGCTATGAAATGCAGAGCGACACAGATCCTAGTAATGTTTTGACTCAAGATAATAGTTATGTACACAAGTTTCTGAAATAGATCATTAGACATTTTAATACTAATTAGGTGTAAATGAATTGCAGTAGTAGTAATACTCTAAGGAAGTGAGTTTTGTACCAAGTTTCAGGAAAAGTGGGAGGCAGAAGTCCCAATGAAAAGTTAGAACCATCTTGAAAATCATAGTTGAAATCGTGAATGAATAAGGAATGGCGCTCCGCATATGACATATTTTTGTAGATAAAGGGTACCCGCCTATGCTGAAATACCTCCGAAAAGACTCTGCAGAGCACGACATGGCCAAAAGACCGAGACCAAATGACCTTTGACCCTGACTGACAGTGTGACAAAAGCACTGTCCATGACTGACTCTGGGGTGAACCTGACATGACAACCAGACAGTGTGAGTGTGAATGAATGCCGGCATGTGATCAGTGTAACTGCATGATTCTAAAACAATAACTAACCAAGCATGTTTTTGGACTAACATATTATTTTGGAGCTCCAAGGGAAACGAGAGGTTTCCTAAAAATTCCACAAAAAGGGGAAACCGCACATGTGACCCGGTTCTAAGCTACTAGATGATATTTTACTCCCACATGAGTTGGCGGTTTGCAAATGTAAAACTAAAATCTGAAGATTCTGTTTCTTTTAGGCCTGAAGGACGGAGAGGAACACTTCTTTTCACTGAAGTGTTTACTGTGGAAATAATGATAAGGATGTCAAATTGTAAATAATGTTCGTTATGTCCCTAACCAATTACCTGACAGTTTTTTGTTCCCCTCCCCATTACAGGGTTTTGTTACACATGATTTCATGTGTAAAAAGGGGGGAGTGTGTATAATGTCAACATGGCTGTAAAATTCACAATTTAAATTTTTCTTTTAAGGATTGACAGAAACCTTCCGCCCCAACCCAGAATTGAATGATAGTTTTATAATTAACCTGCTCCATATCTGGGGATAAGATACTGTTTGATGAATGTTGAGATGTTTCTAAATATTGATTGAATTATAACAGGTAACACAGAAGCAGTGGCCAAGGGGCTACTGTGAGAGATGTAATTACCGAAGAAGTTGATCTGTGATTATGAAGCAATTTTGTAATATTTTAACAGACATTAGAGTAACTGAGGTTTGAAATGTAGAAAGAACATATTACAGTTAAGCTAAAACATAGTAATGTAATTAGACCGAATTTAATTTAGACAACATCTTGTAACTAGCCTGTTAAAGAATTAGAAGTAAAAGCCATAGACTTTAGTTCATTATGGGGATATACATTTAATTTAAATTCATAATAGAAAGACATTTGATGACAGTTTGTTGGAATTCTGTATTCATTTTTCAGCTTGATAATAGACGGGTGGAAGCCGTATTGCCAGGTGCAATCGATGGGATTTCTGCACACGATCAAGCAGAGAATGACGTACCTTACAGGACAGATACACTCAGGAAATCATTCACTCTGACAGCATCATGACTTTAGTTGTTTTTGAATCCATAATGAAATTGTATTGCATAACGTTATTGTGTGTCTTTACCACAAACAGGAATAGTTCATTGTTATATTTAGATTTGAGAAAGATTACAAGGATTTTATTTAGTTCACCATGAAGATGTTTTTTGTTTGTAACATATGCCCAGTAGTAAGATTCAAATATCAGCAGGTTCTGAATTATTATTCCTCTGTCCCACAACCAACAAGAATGTGGATGGGGATAACTATATCTACTAGAACCAGCAGAGATTCATAAATTACACCAGAGACACAGTAAAAGTAAATAAATAGCAATATTTAGCTATTTTCAGATAGTTTAAGAAGATGATTTATGATGTGAAAGGAGGGAGTTAGACGTTTTCCATACCAAGCTAATTGCTGCTATTTTGCAAAGTGACATTAAATGTTTAAGCTAGAAGTTAGGCACAAATGAAAAACTTCATATTTATGATGAATATGTATTATTTTGTATCTTTTTACTTTTATGAGTTATGTACCATGCAATGTTCGGATGAAGAACTAATTGATTTCAATATTATTTACATACCTTAAAGGGTATGTAAGGAGGGATTGTTAGAAATTAAAATCAATGTTGATATGGCGTAATTTGAATTAAATACACTATTTAATTTAAATCAGTTTTATTCTGAAAAACCGGAAGTTCACTAACTATTAACTTAATACTTTTATTCTGAAAATTATTCATTTCCGGTTAGCATTAGCATGTGGCGAAATGCTGATTGATTGATTGATTGAAAAGTGTATTAACAGCTTGTATATTGGGTACAGTACAGTACAGCTCAAAACATACAATTGTTAAGGGGATGCAGACCAGAGAAAGACTTTCGTCTTGTTTACATCAGGGTCCCCCATTTCCAATTCATCATGTCATTTAAGACATATAAGACATATAAGACATACAGATGGCTTATTTACAATTTACATACAGGTGGTTTTTTACATACAGATTGCTTATTTACAATTTTCATTTTAGATTTCGTTCTAATACATCCTAACCGGACATTTAAGACATACCAAGTCTACAGATATACAGTTAGTAACAGAGTCTAAAATGCGAGTATATACATAGATGGGGGGGGGGGAAGCTGTCCATTGAACGACAGGTTGAGATTTGTACCATTACCGGGGCCAGTTTTGCAATGCTCTCCCCCGAAGGTTCTCTTTAAGAGAGGTTTTGAAGGTAAGTATAGTTTTACTTTCCTTTAGAGTTGTGGGAAGAGCGTTCCACCTTGATGTGGCATAATTGCGAAACGTGTATTCCCCCTTTTTTGTGCCAAATCTGGGTTTCACATGATTTGTGGAGCTCCCTCTGGTGTTATGATCATGGTATTCCTTGACCTTTGGGAAGAATTTTGACATGTACATGGGTACCATAGAGGTGTAGTGGATCTTGTAGACCAGGCCCATTGCAAGTAGCTGTACTCTGTCGTCTACTCTAAGCCATCCTAGGTTGTCAAAGTGGGCAGAGGTGAGGTGGGTTCTAGATGAAAGGTCAAGCAGTAGTCTGACCAGTTTATTTTGCGATGTTTGAAGTTTTATTTTTAGCGCCTTGGAGGTGCTATGGTACCATGACGTGCAAGCATAGTCATAGTACCCTTGAATGAGTGCTCCTGCCAGAGTCTTCAGGGTGTTTTTGTTTACCAGAGAGGAGATCCGGTATAGGAATCTAGTTCTTTGATTGACTTTTTTTATTACATTGGATGCCATTTTGTCACAGGAGAGGTTTGCCTCAAGAATAGATCCTAGGTATGTTATTTCCTTCTTACTTGTGACAATAATGTCGCCCACTGCAACTGAGAAGTCGTCGGATTTGCTGAGATTATGTTTCGAACCGAAGAGAATGGACTCTGTTTTACCCAGGTGTAATGATAATTTATTATCGGCGAGCCAGGTGCAGATTCTGCCGAGCTCGGAGCTGAGGGTTTTTTCAACCTGCAACCTGTTCCTGTCAGAGACCAGCAGGGCTGAGTCGTCCGCGAACAGGAACAAGTTGCAGTCACATGCTGATGACATGTCATTTACATAAATTAGGAACAGTAACGGACCTAATATGCTTCCTTGTGGAACACCACAGCTAGTGAGCTGGGAGGGGGGGGGACAGAGTACCGTTTACCTCCACCATCTGTTCTCTCCCCTCCAGGTAGGATTGCATCCAGCTCACCGATAGTTTATCAAAACCAATTGCTTTTAGCTTGTCAATCAGAATGGGGTGATTGACAGTGTCGAAAGCCTTTTGTAGGTCCAGCATCACCATGCCGCAGTACTTGCCCTCGTCCACCTCTTGTTTGATGTGGTCGCTCAAATAAAGAAGGCATGTGTCAGTGGAGTGGGATGTTCTAAAGCCAGATTGAAATTCATAGATTAGTTTATTTTCTGCGAGGTACTTTTCGACCTGTTCATATACTATTTTTTTCCATGACTTTCGAGATGGAGGTAAGTATAGAGACAGGGCGGTAGTTGCCTGGGTCCAATTTGCTGCCCTTTTTGTGCAGGGGGGTTACTCTTGCAATTTTGAAGTCTTTGCGTACTTTTCCCTGTTTTATGGAGAGGTTAATTATGTGAGCTATGACTGGTGAGATGGCGGTTGCTGTGTCTCTGAGGAATTTGGAGGGGATATTGTCGTGGCCAGTGGCCTTGTTAGGTTGGAGGGCGCTCAGTTTAATGAGTACCTCTGCTGTTGTTACCCTTGCTAGACTGAAATCATCTTTGCGTACCCCTAGGTTTTTGTAGTAGGTCATGATGTGATCTACTCCAAAAAGCCCTGAGTGGGAGGGTAATTTATTTACAAGAGTTGTGGCTATGTTTGTGAAAAAAATGTTCACGTACTTGGCCACATCCAGTTTGTCTGTGATGAGCCTGTTATCTGTCTTTATGTTTAAGTTAGAAAATCTCGTTTTGAGTTTTTTACTGCAGCCAAGCTGGTTATTGAGTAATTTCCAAAGTTCACGGGGTTTCTTTTTGTTTTCCTCAGTTTTGATATTGATGAAATTCTTTTTGGCAGTTTTGATCATGGAGCTTACGTCATTTCTTAGTCTGTTTCTTTCAATTTTGAGTTCAGTCACGTGGGCCTGGAGTTCACTGCTCGTGCTTTTGGAAAGCATTGACTGACTTTTATGAAACTCAGAGCATTTTTTGTCTCTGGTTTTCATGGCGGTCAGTATGCCGGTGTGCATCCACGGCTCAGCGCGATTTTTTACCCTGGTTGTTCTTAGGGGGGCCAAATCATTGAGTATTACAGATAATTTGTTTTTGAAACCAAGCCATGTTTCTTCAACTTGTGTACCACTGAGCTCATCTGACCAGTCCAGGCTCTCCAGTTCTCGGTTAAAGGCCTCGCTAGAGTAGTTTTTGAGGTCTCTAGATATGACTGTTTTGTGACAGCCGGCCCTTTGTTTTAGCTTTTTGCGGGTACAGAATATCATATAATGATCACTTAACCCGCATGCTATAACCCCTTTACTGGAGATCCTGGACTTGTCAGAGGTCAGAATGAGATCAATGGTAGTTTGTGTTGTTTCACATACCCGGGTGGGTTGGGTGATTAGCTGGCTGAAGCCGTGCAGATCACAAATCCTACTGAAGGACTTGAAGACGGACGTGTCTTTACGTTGCATATCCGTGTTCCAGTCTCCAATAATAATTGTCTCTACATCCCCCACATCAGCCAAACACCCATCTAATGTATCATAAAAGTCACTCTGTTTCGGTGGTCTATAGATTGTCCCGACTATTACAGATTTAGCTTTGTCAAAAAGAATTTCAACCCACACAGATTCAATATTTTCATGATGCAGGTCAGTTCGGTTTTTGAAATTGGTGTCTTTATGTATGTACATGCAGACACCACCTCCATTCACGTTCCTGTCCCTTCTCACTACAAGATAATCTTCAATTTCAATCTCTGAATCTGTAATGGAATTGTCCAATTTGGTCTCAGAAAAGCATAATATGCTTGCCTTACCGTTCATGAATAGCTGCCTGAGTTCAGCCAGTTTGTGTCTCAGGCTGCTAGTGTTCAGATGAAAAATATGTAGTCCATTTTTGTTGCTTAAATGCACAATGTCGTCAGCTTGCAGATATTTGTCTTTGTCCGTTACAGCAACCGGCTTGTCGTGGTGGGGTGTGGGGTGGTGGGGGGAGGGAGGCTCCTTTGTAGCTTTAGCCGTTGATATGCTAGCAGGGTGGCTAACAACATGGCGGATATTTGTTCCCTCGGATCTCGGTTCTCTTCCTCTCGTCACTGCCTCATGCGTGTCTGTCTGCCGAGGCGTCCCCGGGAGAATCTCGAAGTCTCCGTTAATTCCTCGGTCTCCGCTGTCTCCACGGTCTCTGTTGTCGTCGCGTAGTTGTTGTTGCAGCGGAAGAGATGCTAGTTCTGATGCTAATTGTGATGCTAGCTGCTCGAGCCTGCAGGACTGGCTTCTTGTCTGCACCGGGCCCGGATTCAGATGGATGTCTCCCGCTAACAATAAGACCAAGACGATCATACTTCTTCGGTCTAGTTTGCCTGACGGGGGTAAGTGCTGCATTTTCAAACCGTGAATTAAAGGTGAAATGACATGTGATGTTGTACACCGAGCACACTGGGTTTAGCACTCGTTTATTACCACTGAATAACGTTTATTAGGAAATGTTTAAATAACCACAGACACCGAATGATATAATTTAACAACGGAAAAAGGCAGGAATTGCATTGGACCCGCCCCCCGACGACGCCGGCCAATAGGAGAAGACCTCAGATGACAACAGGAAGAGCAAGCCAATAATTGACCCCTTCTACCTGCTGACCTGGACTGACCGGCGGATGAGGAGAGCGCCTCCAATCGCAGATCTCATTTTGTACACCACCGCATCTTTTGTGTAATTAAATGCTGTTAACTTTTATAAGCTTCCCTTGACTCTTTTCAGTCTCTCCTGCCTTCGGGGTTCTAGAATACACTAACAAGACCTAATGTTTGACTTCAAAATGAACTCAGGTGTAAAACAGAAGATACGTTTTTCCTTTTTGAAAAAAATATCTAAGGAAGACACTGCAGTCCTTCTGCTCTGTCGTTCCAAAGGAAACCAGCATGAATACAGTGAGAACAGTGAACTGTTTTATATTCAGTAATGTTCAGTTACTGGGAATATAGTTAAGACATCATCATGCGGCATGTTCATGTATTATATGTCTGTATAGTTGTCGTGGTGATTCCAACATCAGCCAATACATCTGTATGGCATCGTATCGCTCAGGCTTTATCCAGTACTCAAGCAGTAATATCAGCTGTAACATGGATAGTAAAAATGTTGAAAATGGAAATTATAAATGTCCGCCCCTCCTGCCACACGGAGCTAAGTAATCAATAAAACCAGCTCACCTAAGGCAAACCCTTTCTCTCTGAGCCAAGAAGCTGGCCTCATGTGAACTCTTCTCAATCCAATTGTTTGTCTGAGTAAATGAGCAGTGAATGTTTCCTTTCCTTTGAATTTTATTTTTATAGCAGCCTAAGTAGTTGATATCCTTATTTGCTGAACTGTTTAAATTGCATTGGTTACGTTATTTCTACATTATGTTTAATTATGTTTAAAGATAACTGCCTTTGCTGTAATAATATTTGAATTCTAAATATGTGTAAACTAACTGAGATTTGTAATGCGTTTTTCTACCAGATCAACCAGAAAACAATAACAACAATCAACAATAAACAAACCATAATTCAGATTCTCCTGTTATCTTTCTGCACTTCTGAATAATGCCATTGGCTGAAGTGACTCTGAGGTAGATTTCATGCTGTGACAAGTATAACCTGAAGCAAGAAGGGAGGGGCCAACCTTTTAAGCAGTGCAGTTAAGACAGTGAGAAGAATGATATATTATTTATGATCAACAAAGTTATGAGTGACTTTCTCACCACAGCATGCCAAGATGTGCAGGTGTTCAAACCTCCAAAATGGCCTTGGAGGAATACAAATATGTTGTACTTGATTATGGTTTCAAACAAGTTCTCCTAAAACAATAAAAATGCAAATGCATTTGTATGTGATTGTAATAGAAAAAAAAAGTTTCCCCTCAGGTTGACATCAGGTGTGGTGCCATCCAGCTGTTGTAGTGAAAAGGAACATCTAAGTTCAGATAGTGAAGCAAAGTGCAATGCTTTTGGTTTGAAGTTAGTGTATCAATGAGAACAGAATGTAACAGTGCAATAGTGAATACAGAAATTAAGTATATGAGTTAAAGCTAACTGGTGAGATGAAGAGTGGCGTGGCATGTGGCGCAGTGGGTTGTGCGTATGAGTTTGGATCAGGGGGTCACAGGTTCAAACCCCACTGCAGTCAGCATGTCGTTGTATCCCTGAGACACTTCACCCCAAATTGCTCCTGTGGGGATTGTCCACAGTATTGAGTATGCAAGTCGCTTTGGATAAAAGCGTCTAACAAGTAACATGTGATGAAGACATCAGTGAATTAAATGCAATTTCAAACATTTTAAATCAACTGCACATTAATGCCATATTTCCAACGTCAAAATGTTCCGCCAGGTATAAACTCTACCTGAGCCCTTTTATTGTTATAACTGTATCTTGTTGTCCCGCCTCCTTCTGCAGTGGGTTAATGGCACCAACTGAAGAATAAGCACCACCACAGTTTATCTGGATAACCCAAGTCCTGATATCACATCAGGTTTATGGATGAGGATTAAACTCACATTAATGAGCACTAAATATGAATGGAATCTTTGCACACAAACTTAAGTAGGCGTGCTCCATAATATCTTTATCAAGCTTTTCACCATATGACGTGAAGGCTGCTCATTGTCATTGAATTTCAAATGTTCCTGTCTTTTTTGTGTGTTTGTTGCTAAGTTGGACCCTGTTTTTGGAAAGAGATATTACTCTTCACTTGATATGACTAAGCCATATAGTAATAACTCAAACGTAAGCACATCAGTTCTACAGTTAGCTGTATTTTCTCACAGTTCTTCTAACTTAAAGGTGACCTATCATGCAAAATGCACTTTTGTACGTCTTTTATACATGAATATGTGTCCCCGGTGTTCCAGGGAACTCACCAAGTGTCAGAAAACACAACCCTCTCTCTTTTCCTCCATACCCAAATCTCTAAAGATGGGGCTGCAATGGATCTGATACAGACTGATCTAGATTTGAATTGTTTTCTACGTCACAGAAGTGGTGCTCCGCCTATAGAGTGGCGAAGTCCCTCCCCTTCCGGTGGACCTCCATGGGACTTTATTTCAAATTATGTATTGAAGTCAATGGAGAGAGAAAGATTATCTTTCGATCCCGTTTGAATTGTGCCACGAATTACACATATGATGTTTGTCAATTTAAAAGATAATTTTGCAAGTCAAAAAAATAAAAATGTGTCGTAAAACTGTGAAGTAACACATTTTTTTGTGTGAAACGCTCAATGAACTACATCTCTGTTCTCGCATAACAACACACGTCACCAAGATGGCCGTCACTACTGTCTTCTCAACAAAAGGATTGACTACCCTCACTATCACCACAATGAAACACGTCCAGAAGAATGTCATGCAAAGCTGCCTGACTGCCTGCCTTCCTTTGATTCTCTCTGAACTGCCTGATCTTTTTAAAGTTTAATGTCAACCATTTGTGCAGATAGCATGAAGTAGAAAAGATCGCCAATGCTAATGTAGAGTTAGCATTTCTCCCCCGGGCTTAAATGGTGTATTATAGAATGATCACACCGGTGTGACAGTACTCTTCAAAGGGTTCACGAAATATGACTACTACTTTTACTGTTTAACATTTTGGGTTACTTGATGTTACTTCATGTTAAGGCTAATAAAAATGACAAGGCTGTAATGCTAACTAACGTGCTTGCTACTAGCTAGGTAGCTAACTTGATCCAGCCACTCCTGGTCCTTTCATCAGACGGGAAGCGAAAGAACGAGCAAGACCCATTGTTGGTATGATAACAACCTGGTACTAAGCACACAGGCATCTTGTTAAAGTTATCTTATCTTATAATCTATCTATATGGCGCTGATCTTAGCTATCTCTTAGTGGAGGAAAACAGTTATGACATCACTTACTCTCTTACTCTGGGATTTATAGTCTTTCTAGTTGCGTATTTTTCATAGTCTTATATTTCAACAGTTTTACGACAAACTGTGACTTTTTTGACATGGAAATTATTTTTTAAGATTGACAAACATCTTATGTAATTCATGGCACAATTCAAACGGGATCGGAAGATACGTTTTCTCTCTCCATTGACTTCAATGCATAATTTTTCCGAAATAAGGTCCCATGGACCGGAAGTAGATGGGCGTGACTTCGCCACTCTGCCCAACTGTCCACCTATCAGGGGAATGTGGGGTTGGGCCACCGCCGGCCATTGCCGCCATGGATGTATAATAAGAACTGGATACAGCGTGGGAGGCAGGGCCTCATTAATTCCTATGAGAGCTGCTCATTGGCGCATGATGATAAAATGGCCCAACTTTTGAGAGAGTGAAACGTCACGATTACCCGGCATGCCTGAGAAGTACCCGTATGTGCGCTCATAGCACATGCGCAACTTTAACTAAAATGCTCGTTCACATCAAGCACGTCAATTTGCGTACACGTAACAGCACCGCGCGTTCATGACAGCATGGTAATGATTTGTTATTATGATGGATTTGATATTAACGAGGCGGCAGTTAGCAGCTAGCTAGTAATTATGCTAATGTACACATAAATCGTTATGTACTTATATTACGCTGTAACAGGATCTAGTGATATCCAAGCAACAGAGCTTCATTTAGCATGAAAGAATCATTCCACTGTGTGTATATATATATATATATATATATATATATATACATATATATACATATACACACACTTAGGCCTATAATAATAAGTAATATTAACTATTTAATACAACATTTACGGTACAAGATTTAATCATACAGCCCATGTAGTATGATAATGAATTACAGCAAACATGTGCAATATATCCATTATTACAGCTCCGTGGGATGGCAGTAAGACGATATGGGTCCGTTCTTATTGTGCATCCATGGGTAAAGATAAACGCAACTCACATTGGTTTCTCATACAGCATCTCTGTAAACTACGTGTATTCACTGAATTTCACTCTCTGCCATTAACGGCTCGTTGTAGCTCCAATAGCTCCAGCCCCCACCCTCCCTGGGAGCACAGTGTGCTCTGATTGGTCGGGACACGTAACATGAACGTGCCGGGCGGCGCGGTCCCGTGGGTTAGATCCGCGTTCATAATGCAGAGGGAAATAACTCTCAGAATAACGTTATTAGCACATTATTACAACTTGAGGAACGAATGTTTTTAATAAGGGCTATACAAGTGTTCATACTGGGTAGTTTATTTAGTTTAAAAAAAATTATCCAAAGATTTACAGACCACTTGTTCCCCATGTAAGTCAATGGGAAAAAGTGTTTCCGGGCCTGGCAACCAAATGGAAGTGTAGTACCGCCGTTTGGCCAGCACAAATATTTTCATCTGAGTCCGGCGCACTTCCTGGGGGCTTGATTGCCGCTCGAAAGCGCTGGAGACGCTGTAGTACATATGCCAGGCCTGTAAGTGGCGCTGTAGTCTGCCACAAAAGCAGCGAAGAATACTTCCCGCGCATGGTTGCCCTTCTGTTTATTCTCCGCTGTGGCTCTTTTTCTCCCTCCCCGAGGCAAGCGTTTGCTCCCGCTGTTGTAATTCAATGCAATCCCTCCCTCGCTGTAATTCTCTCTGGTAGTCCACCAGCAGATGACAAACACCCACCTCTCTGCCTCTTCCAAGGAACGAGGGGGCCGTGCGGCAGAGTTTCAGTTCGATTTTTTTTCGCCAGTCAACATGTCCGTTAAAGCTTAAATCTTCCGGACAAAATTAGAAAAGTGCCAGTCAAAGGTCTTCTTTGTTATTTATTGAGCTTTAAAACAAATGAAAAATGACTATATAATCATGTATAAGAATAAAACACGGAGGACGGTCGGAGATCTCTTGTTGTCCCTCTCTTCTCCCCACTGCAGCCTAGCAGCTGATCTCAAAGCACTCCCCTCTCCTGCAGGGGGGTGTGGTCAGCTGCAGCTCACAGAATCAGCTAAACAGGGGTGGAAAGAGCATATAGAGCGAAATGAGGCATGGCTAAAATGCAGGATCTGTTTGGTATTTTGAAAAAAAAACTATATTTATATACTGTAGTGCCGAGAGACGGGAGTCGGGGTATCAAAGGTACAAGCTAGACTTTTATTTCGCATATGGACCACAGAAGCAGAGGAAGGCGGGGCCGCAGGCGAGGGCAGGGGCACCAGCGAGGGCATCTCCACAGGGGGCGGGCCATGGGAGGGCGGCCCCGACGTGGGGGCAGAGCCAACTCCAACGGCCTGCAGGCTTAATCCGATCAACGGACACAGTCTCAGGCCTGCCACCAACGTCCACCACCAGGCTCTTGTCCCCGTGACGTATGACCCTGAACGGACCATCGTAAGGGGGTCGCGGTGGGCGTCGTGGTGAATAAAAACGAAATCCGCAAACGAGGCAAATGTCAGTGCGTCCACCAGGCGGCTGTTCTTGACGTCCACCAGCAGTCCGTGAGCGCACAGGAAGTCTGCGCCGAGGAGGGCGAAGGAGATGTCAGCTGTGACAAAATCCCACTTAAACCGCTGACCCTCGAAGCACAGGTCCACTGTCTTTGTGCCATATGGTGCGAATAGGGGTGTCGTTAGCGGTAGTGCTGTAGCGACGCGTCGACTTCAAAATATCGTGGACGACATATTTCCGCGTCGACACCATAGACTGTATATATGGTCGCCACACACACGTGGGTCACCCAAAGCAACAAGCAGTTCGCAATCGCACTTCTAACACAATGGAGACTGAAACCTCACAGGATTGCGCACGAAGCCCTCAAACGAAAACATCTCGCCCTAGGTCTTCAAAAGCATGGGAATATTTTAAAGTTAGTCCAAAACGCAAAGATATTTATATCTCACTGAGACTGCTGCTTGACCGGAAGCAGCAGCTAGCTGTGGTGGCAACCATTAGCAGCTAGCATTTGCTCTCCGATGTTTACATAAAAATGGAATTATGGATTATAAATTCAATAATTGTTTTATACATAGACGTTAAAAACCTATGGATTAACCGATTCAGCCGCGTTTTTTCTCATTTTAATGCCATTGAACACGTATTTTGATCAGATTGACAGCTACGGCGGTGAGACGATCTCCCTAGAAGCTCTGTGAAGGTACGTGTTGTGATGACTGTATTTGCTTCCCCTGTCGCGAGTCCGGATCACTCAGTGATGATACTATGTACCTACATAATCTGTGGAGTCTCAGCTTTAATCGAATATCTTGTATGTGCAGCTACGATAAGTAATAAGGGTTATCTTGAGTTCTGTGCCAATGTCCGTTAGCATTTTTCGCTCAGGGGTCATTTAGATAGCATTTTAGTTTGCTTCTTATGAGACTTGTGTTTTGTTTTGTGTTGGTAAACATGGTTTGTATCGTCAGTTAGCTGAGATTATTTCCGTTAATCTGGTATAACACATTAATAGGTTCTTAAATATTAAGATCCCCTGAGACACAGTATCGTGGAAAAAAAAATGTTTACATTACTTTTTTTGACATTACGTTTTTTATGAATTGAACAACAGAAAAATAATCGTTCGATTAGTCAACTAATCGATCAAATAATCGCCCGATTAATCGTTTTCAAAATAATCGTTTCCCCCCAGCACTAGTTAGCGGACGTTAAAGGTGGGCCGTGGCCCCCACCGGCGGAGTCCTCCATGGTAGCCGGCAGGACACCCCGCTGGGCTCCTGTGTCACAAAGGAGTCTGCGACCAGAGAGGGTGTCCCTGATGAACAGGAGCCGGTTGGATGTGCCCACGCTCGCGGCCACTCCCGAGCGCAGGCCTTGGCGTTTCCCGTTACCTTGTACGTGCAGGGGGGACGGCACATCTTCGCTTTCGCCCCGTAGCGTGCATGGTAATAACACGGCCAGTCGGCCCCGGAGCTTCTGTTAGGTAGCATGCCTGTACCAGGGAAGGTGGTACTCAGGGGCAAAACGCTGGGTTGCCAGGAAGAACCGGTCAGCTTCTTCGGCCAAAGCGCGGGGCTCAGCAATAGCCGTGTTAGCGAGCGCTCTCTGTACATGCGGCGGCATGTGCCGAAGAAACAGTTCTATGAACAAAAAATGAAGTTCTTCCGTACCTAGCAGGCTGAGCATCATCTCCATGTGGTCAGAAGGCTTGTTGTCCCCCAGGCTATGAATAGCGAGCAGGCGTCGGGCCCGTTCCGACCGTGACAGCTCGAAAGTCTTTAACAGGAAAGCCTTGAACGCTGCATATTTATCCTGGGCAGGAGGAGATGTAATAAAGCCCACCGTCCGGGTCGCAGTGGAGCTCCCCAGCACCGAAACGACGTGAAAATAGCGTGCTGCGTCGTCAGTCACTCCGCGGAGGGCGAACTGAGTCTCCGCCTGAGCGAACCATGCAGCCGCAGATGTCTCCCAAAACTCCGGCAGTTTGAAAAAAACGGCGTTATTTGCCATGCTCGGGTCACCAATGTAGTGCCGAGAGACGGGAGTCGGAGGCGGGGTATCAAAGGTACGAGCTAGACTTTTATTTAGCATCTGAAAACACATGTAAACAACTTCATGCCCGGGAAGCGAAGACCGGCGGAAACAGGAAGTCCGGTTCACTAAAATGTCCGTGCGGAACAATACCCCAACCCATAGATCCGTGGGTGAATAATGTCAATCACCACAATACTTTATATAGGTATGGCCCTACAATATATTGTTCAAATATAGCATGATAGGTCACCTTTAAGCCTTTTAAGATAAGTATCCAGTTTAATATTTTTGAACCAGGCCCATGAGAGGAAGTAAACACGCAATATTTCACACACTGACGGCGACTCTCTTGCGGATGATCCAACCATTAAAACAAGTTTAGACTTTGAAGGTTATGTTCATTTGAGGTGAGGCGAGGAGCCACAGAAAACAACATTGTAGGAAGCCAGATTATTGAAAAACAAAAGTGGAGCTGAATCAGAGACAGCATGTTGAGCCACTGGTGGAATTCAATAATTGACATAACTGCCGAAAAATATGACCAGGAAAATAATATTCCAACTCCTTAAAATACATCCAATTTTGGGAGATTAAAGTACAGAACAGGAATGTTTGGAATGTTTGGAGGACTGTTATGTCCCCATAAGGGAGGCGAGTCCCCCCCCCCCCCCCCCACACACACACACACAACTCTGTGGCAGCTGCAAGTGTATCTGGATAAATGATACACAATGTTTCATGATCTGTGTTCATTTAGTTAACTTCAGTCGAATAGATCTCTGAACCTTTTCTTTTGTGAAATAGACAACATATTGATGAGAGGATATACACTTCATGAAAGATAAACCGTGGCTAAAATGTTTATATGTTTTAGTTGACAAAAGAAGACAGAATTCATGTGTGATCCACATGGGCGTAGGTCATCTTCCCAGTAGCCAGACCTGTATTCATTATGTCCAAACTTAAAAAGTACTACATCATTCTTAACCTTACCGTTAACATCTAGTGCCAGGGTTCTGTGCACATGCAGGAACTAGTTTGGCTTTATGTTGGAGATGGACGTGGTGTCAATGTGTGTGTAGTGTGTCGGACTGTTCACCTGCATAACCTCTGCCTTTTTGTAAACGCAAACTCTTTCTTCCCCTTACCTGACACACTCATCTGCATAACACATGTATTAAGCACATGCTTTAAACATTTTAAATGTTGCATTGTGTACCTGGGTTAGGGTCGGGGTTTTAGTCCTTTGACTTTGTTGGCACATTCGGCTTTATGCACACAACAGCTGCTAACTGTCAATCAGTGGAATAACGGGAAGCAGCAGGAACGTTAATGCTTTTGAACCCTGACACAGAATTGTAAGGTTGACCAAATGCATTGTACATAGTTTGATTAGAAGGGGATTATACATATTTTAAAAAACAGATTACATACGTATACAAAAAAACACAGTTTGTGTCTGGTTTGAATGTTTTTTTTAAGTTAGTCTCTTTGTCTTTAAATGTGTTGCTCACCTGAGGACTTGAAGGTGTTATTACCGTTAGTTCAGGTGTGTTTCTCTGAATTAAGTATTCCCTAAACGTACACTGGTACCACTTTCTGAGAAGGGATCCTGTAGCAAAGCTTTGTGAGTTCTAACCACCGACTGCAATAATATTAAGATTGGAATGACCTGATGGGGGGATCAATGAAGGTGTGTGCTTGTGTTTATTACATCAAGTAGATGCATGAGTGCCTCTGACCAGTGCCTAAAGAGCTTTACTGTGCATTGTGCCTTACGATTTATCACTGGATGTGGATATCGAGTACACCATTGCACTTTATATGCTGCTGCTAATTGGCCATCTTTGTCTGCTCGCAGACTTTCCCATTGGTTGGGTTTTATTTATAAATCTCTGCTTGGGTTGGTTCCCTCCTACATTTGCACATATATGTGTCAAAGAGAAAGTCTATGGCCTGCGCTCCCAAGATTTGATTCAGATGCTGGTTCCTACAGTGAGAACACAACTGGGTAAAACAGCTTTTAACATGCTGCCCCCCACAGCTTGGAACAGAAGGAGCTGAAACTCTCAGATGGAATCACTATGGCAGTATGGGGAATTCAGGTCCTTCCTAAAGGACAGAGAACACGACACCATTGGTAGATGTGAGTGCTCGTATATCCTAAAATCGTTTTAAATGTTGCCAGTTTTTAATGATTTTGAATAGTTTGTTTTACTTCGCATATTGACTGGCTTATTTACAGCTGTATTTGTCTGCCTGTCTTGTCTGTGTTTTATCTGTTGTAACTTTGTTCATGCTGCCCCTCTTGGTTAATCTCAATGAGTCTTTTACCTGGTTAAATAAAGGATATATGTATAACACAATTTCCTTTGGCTGCATGGCCACTTATCTTCCAGACTAGTGTTAGAGAGGAGGACCTCCTCACCCTTTTCTATTATAATGGCTAACATTATTTTACATAATCATTATCAGACTAACATTTTGAAACTAACGTTTCATCCAGCAGGATGGAGCAGTTCATGTTGGAGGTGTAGGGAAGCATCCCAACACAAGATCCATTTGATTTGTGTTTTACACATGATGTTGTTTCTTGTATTTCACATTGTGATTCACAATGTTCCCATTGATGTTGGATTTGAATGAGTATTGTTTCCCTTATGTTCATTCATTGAGTTTCTGTGGTTGATTTGAAGTTGGTGCCAGCCATCATGTTTGACCTCTGGTTTGTTGTTTTTGGATGCTCTTACAAGCCACAAGGACTCATTTTACAAATACAAAAGTACTTTAAGGCAAGTCAAGTATTACAATGTACAATTCAACAGACACATCTCATTCATGTCACTGTGTCTTGTTTGCATGATCTGATGTGTGCAGCTCACTCTCAAAAGTATTGTCAGGACAAATACAGAGTATAAATGCAGTTATGAAGATCTCAGAGGAGACAATTCAAGAAAGATATTGAGCAAAAAGTGATCCATGTAGAGAAAACCATGTGTTACTACTGATGGCACAACACATACAACTTTATAAAGGCTGCCTAATTATAAAAGGGTTCTCTTCATGATACAACCTGTTATGTTTAGAATGACAACAGTGAGGTGGATCTTAAGTCTGAATGTCCTGCTCGATAACTAAACCTAGTTCAAACATTTAGCAAGCTCTTTCCTCTGGAATAAGACTCCTGTTGTATCCACTACAAATCTTAGAAAAATCATGGACTTCAGATCTCAATAAATCCTAAACACATCTGATCAAATGAACACCAGTGTAGAAATGAGGTAAAAAACATGACAAAGGACACCCAACACTTCTATAGAGATTGTATTATATTTCCAAAAATATATGTACAGTCTATTACAAATGTAACAAAGCAAAAAGAATTGTCTATGTAACAAGAAATTGTCTAATTAAATCGTACAGTTCTGCTGTTGGGGAAAATACCTTTGACCAGTGCATTTTCAATACTTTCATCACAGAGAAATAAATAATAAATTGACCATTTGTATTACTGTACAACAAACTGAAACGCAAAATCAAAAGAAAGTCAAAGTAAAGATGGAACTCCTATCAGCTGTCTTTGGTCCTAAATGAAAAATGAAGTACAACTGAAATCTTGTGAGTGACAATAATTCATCTGCGAGATAGAAAAATATAGTGCATTTTCAATGTATTCAGAGCTCTCTACTGAGTAATATGTGTAAAAAACAATATAAATAAATGTACAAGTTTTACAATTAGAACATATACAAAGATCCCCTCAAAATCTCGTCTCTGACACAATCAACAGTGCTCTTTGGAACCATCCCCCCCCCCCCCCCCCCCCGCACCACTTCCAACTGCTGAACCACAAGGTTTGAAAAATAACTTCGTACTCTATCTTCTGCTCCTGATTCCAACCAGCCCTCTACATCCTGCACCTGTCTGCTTTTTTCTGCCTTTCTTACATTTTATATTCTTTGAGTTTTTTTAATATAGAGCCACAACAAAACAGTTGTTGTTGAGAGTTGAGCAGAACCTGAAGTTTGAATGTGGGTGAAACAAGCTTCTGTTAGTGAAGGTTACAGGTGACGCTGAATCGATTGCATCCTGGCCTTAATCTCAATTTGGCTCAAACTGCTGTTTCCCCAGCACAGGAAAACGGGACGTTCGGAGCCGGGGGGGGGGGGGGCGGAGTGGGTGAGAGAGTGCTGCCTGTAAACTAGGGAGTTTTGTGCTGACTGAATGACTTCATGCCGGTATTCAATTCAAAGGTCTGGCCAAGGCCCAATGCTGAGCTCTGCTGTATGGATAAAGGGAGAGAGTTGGTGACACGGCTCAGAGCGGTCAGGACTAATTCCTGGTGTCTCCTCACAAAGGTGAGTCCCACAGTGAAAGTGGATCAAAGCAGACACCCACACAAAGCCGGCTCATTGTGAGAGCACAGCTTAGGTGTAATACCGACACGCATGCTAGCTTTTTAAGGACATTTTCATAACAATCTCTGTCTTCTTTCAGCCTGGTTTCAACGCTCTCTCACGTTGTTAAAACTGCTGCTTTCTGTTATCATTCAGCATGTTTTCATAAAGCCCACTCAACAGTACTCTTCATTTCCTGTTTTCAGTTTCTGCTGTCAGTGAACATTTGATTGCAGCTCATCAGTTCTGTGCTAAAGAAAATCATAGAAAATGTGAAATTGACTGTTCAAATCTTTTGTAGGCAAAGATGCACAGGTCCCACCTTGAATGTGAGTGTGTGCTAGATAGGTTGTCCTCCATGCTTGGTAAATACACATCTCTGCATCAGGGGCAGTTAGTTAGACGATAAGGGGGATTTGAATATGTAAACTGGGATTGGTGAAATGTGCAGTTTTTTCTTTTTCTATACATTTGAGAAGGAAACAGTTGACCTGACTCTAGCTTCTGAAAACATAGATGTATAGCAGGTAGCTACAGGAGTTGAAGACATGATGGTTTTTCCTTAACACCATGACAGCTGAATCACTGCATCCTCTTATCAAAGAATGCTGCAGTGAAACATAATCAACATGGAAACTTTCTCCTTTTGTTGCATTTGAAGTGGAGACAGATGGCACGGAATAGGTTGATTGGCTTTTAGCACATCTTCTGCAAAGCCCCCTCGTCTCTGTTCTCCATACAACGCTGTATGGAGGAAAAGAGGAGCAATCTTAAGAGACACTTTAATGCATGTTCCATCACATCTTCGCCTGTGAGGGATGAGCGGAGGAGACACATGAATAAATAAGGGAGCTGCGTGGCTGGGGGGGGGGGGGTTCAACAGCACGATCCAGCTCCATCGTTTGGTCCTAATTTCCCGACCCAAACCCTGAAGGGGCTCTTTGATTTCTGGACAGCGCGTCGGTGTCCGGAAAGGATGTCAGCATGGCTAATGGAGCCTTCCTAGTGTTCAAGCGGTGCCTCTTTCATCGCCGCATCACTTTAACATTTCCACGCCATGATGGATTTCCATCAGACGTTTAGCATATCATAGCGGCAAAATACAACATGATTATTTCATCTGATGACTTGGCACGGCAGTTTTTCCGAGCTCTTTCCGAACCGGTTTTGGGTCAAAGAGGTACTTTCCTTTCCGAGGGTGACTACTTCTTTCCAGAGGGTTAGTCTCAGCACAGCACACACATTTGATAAAACCTTACAAATCTCAGGTGAGGACCGGTTCTACCTGGTAATTATTGCTCTGTTTAGTCCTACTCTTCTTCGCTCACCGTGTCTCACTTTCACCAGTTCAAGATTAGTCAGCGATAAAAAGACATCACACTACAAGAAAAACTTGTCGACCCTTTAAATGAATGCAGAAAGCATTGCCATTGAAGACCCTAAAATAGTGGCAATTCTTAAGCTAACACTTTTTAAGGCAGTATTACGTCTACAATGTTTTTGGAGCCACCTTTAAAAACTGGATTTGCAGCTCAACAATGCACCGAAACAAACACTGTGTGCAACATTTTAGGTAAAACGATGGCAAAACTATTGGTGGCTTCAATTTCAATAAAGTATTTCAACAGTGCTGCAACATTCTACTCAATAACCAAGCGACTGCGTTTCCTGTGGTGAACAGTAAGACAAGGATATTGCTACTCTGATATAAAAGTCTGCTGATTCTCCTGCGTCTCTTCAGTGTTGCACTCTTCAGAACATTCTAGAATAAAAAACATTGAGAGGTTGAAACCATAAAACCCTCTCCTTTACCCTGTAGTCAAATCCAAATACAAGAGAGAAACAAACTGCTGCATGTGCCAAACATGTCATCGTAGCAGACAGAAAGAAAACTAACAAATTAGACAAGTTGTTTTTTTTGTTCTTTTTAGAGAGAATCCTAAGCCTCGGTGTGCATTTCAATCATTCATTAAGTTCAAACAGAAGTCCTTTCCAATGCACCCTTTGATATGTGGTTGGGTTCATAAGCGCTTCTAACGAAAGTAAGTAAAGAAAGTCATCTGGTTCAGGTAGTTTCTTTTTTGTTGCGGTTGTTTGTCCTTTTCCTCTCTTCAGTGCCTGTGAAGAGGCGGAGCGAGGAACAAAGGAATGTTTCACTCCAGACACAGCCGAGGAGTCCGACACGAGCTTTGACCGTTTGTCCCGGGTACGTCCCATAAGTTCTGGTAGAGTTTCTCATGATGCAAACTGCGGGTCACACCTGGACCCCTGTGCCGTGGAGGTGCAGCATCTGGGCTCTCATAGTCTGTATGCTGCTCATGATCTTCTTCTGATGGCCCACCAGCGAGATCCCCAAGCTCATCACGTCACTGAAACACAGGAAGGGGCGGGACTAAGATCAGATATACTTTATTGATCCAAATTGGGACATTTCCGTCACAGCTGCACACGGGAAAACTGAAACGTGGCTTTAGTTAAATGTATCATGTCAACTCATTTCACACATCAGGTTAGTTGAAAGCAATAATATGAAGTTGATATTACATTGCTTTCAACTAACCTAAATACATAATAAATGTCATTTTGTTTTTTTAGAGCATTTAAAAACGAGGCATTGAAAAATATAAACATCTCAAAATAGTGAACAAAACAGAACTAAAAAGGAACATATTTAGAAGTTGACGTGAAATAAACACTATGAAGGGCCAAATGACAGCGCAACAAAAAGAAGAATATTATTCAGAAAGTGAGGAAACACTTCATTCAATGTACAGTATGAAGAGGAGTCCAGTTATAAGTTATGAGTCCAGTTAACCAAAGTGACGAATCACAGGCTGAGCTGCTTTCACCATGGTCCAATGGTAAAGGGTAACAAAGGCAGCTAAACATAACGTGTCCATGTCCAGGATGATGGAGCAAACCGGTACAACTCAAGTCTTTTCTTGGAAGTGTGTTTGGAAAGTTTATTTGAAGGCCTTGAGCTTTTTACAGGATGTGGAGACGGATGTTGACATCTGATGGTCAGGGAGTCTGAGTCACTGATCCAGGGCCAGCCACAGTCTAGCTGCTGCTCATATTCAGCTGCTCTCAACTACAGTGACACACAGCAGAGAGTTCACACAGGTTCAAGACCCTGGTGATGAGGACTCGCTAATAAGAGTCTTAAAGCTCTTGAGTCCCAAACATGAGATGGAATGTGTGCTCCAAGTAACCAATGAACACAACCAATGAGACCTCATTTATTCTGTATTTTAGTGTCATTTACGTTACACTGATTTGATCATGACATGGGTAACATGGAGGCAAACAGGAGCAAATCATGAACAGAGATCTCTTACTAAAATATTGAAAGTATACGTTCAGTATATGGATAGTAATGCATCAAAGAAGAATAATGGCCTAGTTATCTCTGCAGTTTGGGTAATTGAAGGCCCAGGCCAATTTTTAAAATGTATGGTAATTTACAGAAACCTCATTGGATGGTCTGCCAACACTCTGCCTGAAAACAAAATGCAGCTACTTGGGTTTGCTTATTTAGGGTTGGCAAACAGGAAGCGTAGGTAGGTGAGATAAGAGTTGAAATGTGCCTGGTGTTATTGTAATGTTCTCCTCTGAAGTTTAAGCACTGGAGGGCTTCCTCTCTACTCACTCGATTGACATCCTGGCCACAGATTCCAGGGAGCTGTAGCCCGCCGCTGTGAAGTTGTCTCTGTATCGCTCCATCTTGATGGCTTCCAGCCACTCTCCTACTGAGCGGAAAGCGGTGAAGTCTGGTGTGCTCTGATCCAACAGCGGACTAATTGGTCTGCGGGATGAGCAGAAAGATGTTTATTTCTTATGTGAAAAGGAAACGTTCCGCTGAAAACACAATCAGGCAGGAGACGAGACAAACTGACGACTAAAGGCATCCAGCGGTGCGGCAAATTGCGAGAAGGGGAAAAAGCAGCTGATTGGAGGCTTCAATCAATAACATATTCATAAACAGATGCAGCATTTCAGCTTTCTGCGTCTGAAAAACATGTTCTCAATACCTCTTCAATCTGAATACATTCCTCACATATAGACACATAAAGACAAAGTGCTTTTGAACCAGCTGTAACCTCTCCATCTCACCTCAGGGAAGTCTCTTCTGACTGCAAATAGAATTCATCTGACAAACGTCAGAGTGAGGTCTGGAGTTCCCACTGCACTTTAAAGTAGCAGGAACTCATTACCAGGATTGATTTAAAAGCCCTGCGATTGACCATAAAGCCATGGAAGCTGCTTTGGGGTATCGATCCCCCAGGATTTATCTTTCATGTGTGAACTACAGAGGCTAAGTCATCCACTGGACGCTTTGGATCATCCACTAATGCACTCAAAGAAAAGTTCTTATTGTACGAAGACACATTTTAAAGTGGTTCCTTTGGGGTTTACTCCCTCACCTTGTACATGTTCCCACTGGGGTTTTCAAGGTGTTAGGGTTGCGGATCATCTTATCGAGGATGCTGACTATCTGATCGAATTTTGGACGCTCGGCTCTGTCCTTCTGCCAGCAGTCCAGCATGAGCTGGTGCAGGCCGGGGGGGCAGTCCATCGGAGCTGGGAGGCGGTACCCCTCCTCTATCGCCTTTATGACCTAGAGGATGCAAAACAGAGAGTCGTTAGTATCCTTAATAAATAGCTTTTAATATCACAATACCCCACAGTACACACACAGTGGCAGCTTAGAGAGGAGCTGAGATAATACTTGGCTGTTGTTTGTGTCCCTACGTGTCTGTAGTGCCGTTGGCAGAGTTGGCAGAGTTTGGTGTAACGCGTTACAAAGTAACTATATTAATAATAAGTAATTATATTAACGTGTAACGCGCTACTTTTATAATTCAGTAATCACACTACAGTTACTAACATTGCCCCGACACGCGTTACTTCGTTACTTACTAAAATCAGTCATAATCATCACATTGACAGACAAGAGGGGTTTCCGCCGCAGGTTTATATGTACGTAATCTGCGCGTCCACATCTTCACGTGCAGTGCTGCATAAACATGGCTGAGTCAGCGATAACTCTCGAGGGGTGGAGTTATGCCCATTACTTTCAGTTTGTCCGAAGAATAGACAGGAATGTGACGGTGAGGTGCAAACTGTGTCCAGGCCAGAAGCTGTTATCCACTGCTGTAAACACCACGTGGTCAAACCTCAACAAGCACCTGCAAAGAACACATGCTAAGGTGAAGCTACCGCACACGCTATTTGTTGTTTGTTTATATCACGTAGTCTGTTCTTCTTCTCTGTCTTCCGGTTGTTGCCTGTTTTGAATGACAAATACACACTACCGCCGCCTGCTGGTAAGGGGAGTTATTGCCACTCACGCATGCGCAGTTCGTACGTGCTCGGCTGAAGTCTTTGCGGTGTGCTCCAGTCTGGTTCCAGTGCAACACATGGCCAACACGCAGGAGAACCATGGATGCACGCCGACGCAACAGCGTGAGCAGAGATATACTGCGCAAAATACAGATAGCAGGAGACAGAGGACAGCCATGGTCAGATAGGAAAACATGCAGGATCTGGATCAGTCTTATGCGACAATGGAAACTGAACTAAAGAGAACATTTGAAACTTTAGCAGTCTGCGTGATCTGCCTGCAGGGAGGGGCGGGCCGGCCCTGCGAGTAAAGTAACGAGTAAAGTAACGAGTTACTTTATGTAGAGAGTAACGAAGTAGTGTAATATATTACTTTTTTTTAAAAGTAATATATAATATATTAATTTATTTTTAGTAACGACCCCATCTCTGGCCGTTGGTGAACAGCATTTTATAATAATAAGACATAGCTGATACTGACCAAAACAAAGAATGGGATATTCAGTGTGTGATAAATAAATGAACTTTGTGTTTATCCAGCTCAGGCAAAATAACAGAGCTTTTGTCATGTACTGATCCAGAGGTTATGCATGTTTGATCAGTCCTTGATACCTGGGGCTTTTCTCTCGCTGGGCTCAGTCAGGAAACAACCTCCTGCTCTCACTGCGTGCTAACTGCTGCAGCTTTGAAACGACTCCTTATGAGATGGGATCATATTACACCTATCTTTGACTGTCTTTACCGCAAATGTATAAAAGATGTTCTGATAACGCTTAAGGCACGGCAGGACTACTTTGGATGGTTACACTGTAGTATTTCAGCAGGTTAGATACCCCAGTGCAACGGAAATTCTAATTTGAATCTCGCTCATTGTTCATGCACTGAAACGTTGACTTTAATTACATGTATTATATCTACAGATGTCTTATAACTGTATACGGTTAGTTGCCAGCAATAATATTAAGTTTTTAAAAAATAATATTAGGTTCAGTTTTATATTATTTCTATCAACTAACCTAATACAGTTATGTGAAATGTGTTATAATACATGTAATTAAAGTCAACGTTTCAGTTGTTCAGTGTGTGTGCAAACAAAAGGCCATATTTATTCAGCTCTGACATGGAACCTTAGAACCTCAAATATATCATGACTCTCCATCAGGCATGCAGTTTGCAGCGATGTCATTAAAAGTCAATAGCATGAGAACAGGAGGGGGCACTTTGATGTGAGCCCTCGCTCTATTTCCTTTATTGTGTCGAATAAGGAGCTGCATTTATTCATCAGCTACTTCTGTCAGGACCGCTCAGAAATGATGAGTCATGGAGGGAAAATGTGTCAAAACTGAACTGAAACTGTTGGGAAAATGCAAATAACGTTCTTCCTGCTTCCCCGCACGATGTTTGCTGTCATCTTGACAAAGTGCAAACATTTCTGACATTGATGTCTGTCAAGTAGCACAGCATCAAAACACCACATCTGCCACTATAACGCCCGGACATCTTGTTTAGCATTTCTCACATCTGATTGTTCCGTTAGCATGCCTCTCTATTTACCTAATATATCATATTCCAGTAACTTGCATAAAGACTCTTATTGCACTATTTCACTTTTTGTATTACTATTTACTTGCACTATATTGGTCTGTTTATCTGTGTTTTGTGTTGCTCTGTTGGAGGAGCCTGTGACCTAAGATTTCCATCGGCATAACTACACTGTGGCTATGTTCGTATGACTAAATAAAGAACCTTGAACCTTGAGTGTTGGAGAATCCTGGTGATGTTCAGACCTGATGCTGAACTTCCCCTTATAGGAATCTGAAGCCCTGGAATAACTGGCCATCTGCCATCACAATGTGTGAGTGTGACAATAGGACAGCGTTAAGGGTCTGACACAGTCGGACTCGCTCTGTGGGAGTTTCCATGAACACCATGAGACTGTGGCTGAGTCAATCATTACAGCTATGTGTGACTTTTGTAGAGAGGAGAGTGGGACTTGAATGTTTTCTGTGTGAGAAAGAACACTCTGGGCGATGTCAGGAGTTGATGGTAAGACACCTTAAAGATTCTCTGATTAAATAACAACACCGAGAACACCGAAAAGACTGAAACGTTGAATTGAATTACGTGCATTAGTCAATGTTTCAGTTTGTTCAGTGAACGTAGTCATCTCTAAATGCTACCAGTTCTAGCACACTGAGTTTTACAACCTCAGCAGAAGTTGTAGAAACCATTTGCAATGTGTTGTGCAAAACAAGACAGATACAAACTATGTCCTGCTCCTGGGGCTTTATGAGTTTCATTGAAGCGTGTCAAAAAAATTCTAGATGAGATAACTAAAGAAGTACTCTATCATTTAATAACACTTCATAAAGATCGTTTATATTAAAAAAAAGAGTAGGGACCAAACCAGAAGCTGAGATATCCTGACATTTACATACAAAGCATTTGTCCGGCTCTAAAATCACTGGATCCTTCATTTCCCATAATGCAACTCATAACATACTTTCATGAGACCCTGACTGGCTGATATATTTTGAACACAGTTTGTAATGCAGGCTTTCTGTAATAGAAATGTGGTCGCAATGAAAAAGCTCAGATAACCTTGATGTCATCACTATCATCCGTTTGTTCTCAGGCAAAGCAATCCAAGACATTTTGAAACTTTTTCCACAGGTTGGCCCTGAAGGGGAAACTCATCTTGATGTGTAGAATTGATAAATAGTAACTTTAAAAATATATATTTTGTTTAAATTCTGGATTTTAGAAACAAAGCCATCAGTGCAATGCACACTGGGAAAAATGCATGAGCTGCTGCTGTAATTGGTTCAACATTGCTACTCACTCTGGTTCACATTTCCATAAGTAATTATAAACTTTTAAAGACATTAGGGTCAAAAGCTTTCTGCATGACAAGTGTTTTCCATTCCTGTAATTTATAATAATACCAGAATCAAATCCATGTTCGCCGGACTTCATTTTTATGCGTGTCCCATTTCAGGACTGTTTCTCCTTCAAATGGATTCAAGCTGCATGAATAAAACGAGACTTCCTGAACTAATTAAGCCCAAGGTTAGTGCGTCGAAACGGTTCTCTGGAGGGACCTGCACGGAATCCTCAAAGAAGAACCACAAACTGGGATCTTTGTCTGGGATGTTCTGCGTTTAAGTGGGATGACTTCATTAGAGATAATTAGGGACGGATCTGGGGAATAACCCTCTTTCAGATGAACGTTAGTGAAATATTCTTCTCCCAGATATGAGAAACGCTTCATATCCAGTGTGCTAATCGTCTTTTATAATAGCTCGTGTCCGCAATCCATGATCTAAGGTTAAGAAACTCCAGAAAGGAAATATAAGAAAATAATATAAATGCCCAATTGCAATATTTAAAAATGATTTGAGAATTTTCTCAGCAGGTAACTTCAACTTGATGTGCTCGACAGACTCTTACACATAGTTTCAGTAACTTAAATACTTTTTGTGATGTAATGTCGACTTTAATTAAATGTATTATGTCAACAGATTTCACATAACAGTATGTGGAAAAAAATAATATTAATTTAAAAAAAGAAATATGATATGATATAATATTGATTCAAGTAACCTAATGCAGTTATGTGAAACTTGTCGACATAATATATTTAGTGAATTCAGGTTTTTCAGGTTTGTTTTGTAGCTTACATCTTGGTTGGACATGTCCCAGTAGGGCCGCTCCCCATAGGACATGACCTCCCACATGACGATGCCGTAGCTCCATGCGTCGCTGGCCGAGGTGAATTTACGATACTGGATGGCTTCCGGCGCCGTCCACCTGACGGGGATTTTGCCACCCTGTTCAGTAAAACGCAGGTCAGTGGCTGGAGCAAACATCACATTCATTATATCCTGCATCTTCCCCTAAAATATCAATTAGAGAGAATTCAGAGTTACACAGGGTCAGAGCACATAACAACAACTTCTCCACAATCTTATACAAAATATACTGCATTCTAATAATGTCATGAGTTAATCACTGCCTTAAGCAATTACAGATGGATCAAAAACAAGATACCAGTTATTTAATTAGTTATTGTTAGACATTATTACGTTTTTAACAGCTTGTCCACATGATTTTTAAATGGAGATAGAATGTAAGAAACTCATAACCAATACTTAGTTTTTTACATGTACGGTATCTTCAAGTACATTAAAATGTTAACCTGATACAATATATTGTCAACATTATATTTGAGTGTAAATGATTTTTTTAAAAAAAATTAAAAAACTAATTCTCAAATGTGAAAATTCTGGACATGCACCTTATTATTTAGTAAAGGAAAACAGTTGGTAAATCATTTTCTGACAATACATTAATAAGTTAACTGGGTTTTTTATCATTAAATAAAATACGATTTCTCTCATATTTCCTGCATATTTCTGTCTCGTCTGGTATTCCTTATTTTTACAAAACATTACGAAACATCTTGCTCTGCATATTAAGAAGGCTACAGACTACTTGGGCGTGCAGCAGCTCTTCTGCTCTAGACTTGATTAGAGGATTCAGGTGCGGGTAGACAGACTGTAATGGACTCACAGTTGTTGTGTAGACAGCCTCGGGATCGTCGTCTATCACCCTTGACAGGCCGAAGTCAGACACTTTACATACAAGATTGCTGTTGACAAGGATATTTCGAGCGGCCAGGTCTCGATGGATGTATCCCATATCGGAGAGATATCTCATTCCTGCCGCGACGCCCCGCAGCATGCCCACCAGCTGGATGACTGTGAACTGACCATCGTGGTTCTGAAAGAGAAACACAGCAGGTCAGCCATCTTCTCTGACCAGGAGGGAGATGCAGCTCTGCAGCTCTGCAGCTCTGCAGCACAAGATGTATGATATGTATATATCCTACTGCAGACTGCTGGAACACTCTCGAGCAAACACAAGAAAAAGTTAGGAAGATGCTGCTCGGAGCCTCCTGAAGGTGACTCACCCTGAGGAAACCATCTAATGAGCCGTTCTCCATGCACTCGATGACAATCATCACCGGTTTTCCTGGAGAACAAAATGATGGACGACAGAGAAGATGATTCATTAATATCTGATTTGATTTGCTTGTAAGGTGCATCATAATAAACAACCGTGCCCAAATTGCTTCCAAGTTATTTTTAGCTGTGTACTTCATTGGCGTTTAATTAAAAGTTACCATCTGCTCCTTTTATTATAATGTCTAAATGAGAAAATGTTAAACAAGGTTTGTAGATAATGTAATCAGATATAATGTCACTCTAACTACGGCACTTTCACCTCCCAAGGCGAAATACACTGAAACTGATCCTGCTGGATTCTTAAACTCCTCTTGACTGAAACATTAGGTCCAGGTAGTGTTTACCTCTTGTCACGACTCCCTCCAGATGAACCACATTGGGGTGGTCGAACTGTCCCATAATGCTGGCCTCGCACAGGAAGTCCCGCCTCTGCTTCTCTGTGTAGCCTACTTTTAACGTCTTGATGGCGACGGACACGTCCCGCTTTCCAGGAAGCTTGAGCCGGCCGCTGCACACCTCCCCAAACTCTCCTGAGCGGGAGCAAAACGTTTATCAATAAGATTGGGGGGGTAAAGAAAAATGAAGCGCTTCTCCATGACAAATGTATTAGAGTACTTTGAGACAAAGCAGCTGAGCAGTAGTGATACAAATTGTGTGAGAAATGTTTGAAGGACGTGGCATTTTAGTCCACTTAATTAAAAAGCCTCTTTCCTGCGGAGGCCGTTGTAACGTTGCATCATATCATATTTATGTAGCGATCCAGACGGCACATAGTCATAAACGATTAACATTAACTTCGACATTCAAAGATAGTTCTCTGTATAATCCAATAAAACAAAAAGATCTGTTCAACCATATATATAGACATCCATGTCATGAGACTTAAATGAAGTTTATTCTAAAGATATGTGCAGATATTCAAACAACAATAATGACATTCAAGTAGAATGGCTGTCTCAGATGGTGTCTTACTCAACCCAGACCTATAGTCAAACGTGCTGGAGAGGATACTGTCATTGGCCACCTCTGATAAAGTAGCCCCCCCCCCCTCCCCGCCATCCACCAGACCATCCCACATTAATTGTATGAACCTTTCCCAATCTTTGCAATCGCGCTATCAATATACAATGCATTGCGCTGTGTCAAGGTGTAAATATGTGGCTGTCAGTGTGATGTATGAGCACAGAGTGACTAAACACCAAGAGGGGTGGGGGGGGGCTCACCTGCTCCGATAACCCGCTCGATTTTAATGCAGGAGGCGTCCAGCTCCTTGGCAAATTGATGGACAGCCCTGTTAGGGTCCTCGTAGGTTTCAGGGTCAATGTAGGTTTTGGTGCCTGGAAATGTAACTGTAGAAAGGTAAGAGGATTACTGTTATGATTAAATATGCCGCATGCACCGGCGGGCACTTGGCAGGCAAACGGTTACAAAGAGCAGCCATTCAGAAGGAATGGCTGAGCAGTCGGCGGCCGGTCAAAAGGCTTTTCTCTGGGGAGAATCCTTCACAAAGCAAAGTTTGAGTAACCCGTGCTCGGTGATTTTATGAGGCTGTTGGTTAGCTCTCACCTCCTGCAGCTCACACTACCTCACGGAATCATTTCTCACCACTTTATCCACTTCTCATGCTTGGTGGTTTACACATGATATCATTAATGTCATCATTATTATTAAAAGTATAACAGCAAAAACAAATAGACATGTTTATATGGAATAAAATACATATTTCATTTTAAAACCAGCCTTAAATACTTGACTTGAAAACTTTTCCTCTCTTTGAATTCATACTAATTTATTTTTTAAATTTATATCCTAATTAGGATATAAAGGAAAATATATTTCTGTGATAGATACATGTTACAAAAGGAATTCAGACACTCCTAGGAGTTTTCCAAACATACATATGGGTTAGGAATTACAATTTTGAAAACCAAATAAACCTTGATGAAATGCCGTATAACTATAAAGATACAGGAACAAACGACACTGCTACAATAATCTGGAGAGATTATGATATGAGAAGAGGGCATGAATATCCATAACATGAGGGTGGAAGCAGTTGGCAAAACAAAAAGGTTAAAGTGAGGCCAGCGATGGGTTTACATTCTGCACAAATTAACAACAAATGACACTATAATGAACTACTAAGTGAACACACCACTCATGGGGGCGATTATACAATTTAAATTCCACTGATAACAATGTAACCTGTCAGCTTTCATATTTAATGAGCTTCTACAGCAAAAATGCAGCGGGCACACGCTGGACCATCACAACACAATAGAAGCTCATAAGAGACACGTATTCTCTGTATGGAGAGCAGCGTAAATACAACAAATGCATTGTGCTCCAGAGGGGGGACGCCGGCAGCAGAGATTTCCCTCCACTTGCTTCCATAATTGCGTCGTCCATCCGAGATGTCAGTAGATCTGATAGGAAATGTCTTATCACAAATTCCTCGCCGCTACATGGCAGACAAATTGGGTCTACATGTTGAATTTGCGTTATCTAGCTTGTGTCGCCGTGGCAGCCTCTCGTCATCTGATACCGCACGGCAGATGCTTCACTGAGCTGCTGAGGTGCGTCTGCCGCACACTCTGTGGCACCCCTGACCCTTTGTTTCCAAATCAGCAGTTTGCCTACAGCGAGGATCATTACGGCGGCTCTCGGGGAGGCTGTCTGCAGCTGGATCTCCAGGGGCTTCATTAGGGGGGTGTTTCAGAAGGCCTCCGAGCAGCCTCTCGGACAGAGCACAGTCACACACCTGAAACTCTGTCGCTCACTAAACCTGTCTCACTTTTCTTTTAGGAACGCTTCTTCCTCACGGGTCAACCTGTACTCGCTCTAACAGCTGTCACATTCATGCGTTTGTACTTTCCTAACTTCTTCATCTGCACAGACCGAGTGCAGCCAATCAGCAGCAGATGTGAGCATCATGGTGCTCAGTAATGACCCAAAGCAGATGAACTGGGATCAAACACCCAGGCCTGCACTGAAAGAACTCAAACGTTGACTTTGATTAAACGTTTGATATCAACAGAGTTCACATCACTGTATTAGGTTAGATCAAAGCAATAATATTAAGTTTAACTTAATATTTGTTTATTCAAACTTAAAATTATTGCTTTCATCTAAACTAATAAAGTTTTGTGGAATCTGTTGACATAAAATACTTAATTAAAGTCAATGTTTCATTTTTTCATCCATGTAACAAGATTATTTTCTTTATGGTTTATATATATTCTTCTCTATTTTAAATACATGTATTTTGTAATGCAGTAGGTGAGGCTCCCTACCCACTCTGTTCAGTATACAGTGAAGGAAAGTAATAATGATGTGTGTGTGTGTATGGCATGATGACTGCAGGTACTCACACTGGAAGTAGAGCTCCTCGTCTCCCTCCTGATCAGCTTTGCTGTACCCGCAGTGCCTGCACGGGGGGGGGGGGGAGAGTGGCGGAATCAACTGATTGTGCGGAGGAAGTAAATGCCCTAAATTACAAGAATTTTAATGCGGCAACTAATGCTGTGCATGACAAATCTCCTGAGAGGCTCAGCTGAGCAGCTGGAGCCGTGAACTGCACGGCTTCCAGCCTGGGAGCGTGGCTGGAGTATCTAATCATGTTACATATCAAATAAAACATGTACTGTAAAGGACTGTTCAACAAGTCTCGTAATATTCATTTATAATATTAACGTGTTGAAGGTTCCTTCAAGTTGCTGCACAAAGATGCTCTTTGAGCACAACAGAAAAGAGGATGACGTGCGAAGATGAAATAAGCCACGAGTGATGGACGTGCACTGAGTGTGGATGAAGTGGCTGTGTGTGCAGCGACCATTCATACTGCCGAATACAACTGAGAACACTGCCACTATATCCAGAGATATGTACAACTACTAACACGTCTCAAAGATAAGCACATTTGGAGTCATCCATGGTCCCAAAATCATAAACAATGTTGGGGGGGGGGCACCTAATATAACATCTTATGGATCAGACCAGCTCCCAAGCACAGCATTCTAAAACAGAAAAACGAAACTGGACCCTACAAAGTCATGGATTAACGGTCAACATAATAAATAAGAGATATTTTGAACTAATAAAACATGTTCATAGATTGTCTCATAGATAAGCACATTGGGAGACATCGATGTTCATTTATCATGTTCATAAACATGCAGCGGCTCAGTCAGTTGGGGCTTGGACTGTGAGCCGTAGGGTCGCCGGTTCGAGTCCCCGACCAGACCTAAATATGGAGTGTGACTGCTACTTGGAGAGATCCCAGTTCACCTCCTGCCCTGCCGTGGTGCCCTTGAGTAAGGACACCCCCCGAAAAGTCATGGTTTACTGGTAAACATTACAAATAAATGATGGGCTTTGGGCTTTGCATGGTGTGCTGACCAGTTTGTCAAATACAAATGTTTCCAGAGAAGTCTGATTCTCATGAACCCACCATTCAAAGTTCTGATGAAATGCCATTCATGCAGATGAAAGCACAGAAGAGAGGTGAAGATGGTTATGACAATGGGCTGGCTGCTTTGTGCCATACTTCATCCTGCCCTGCGGATCTCACACACTCAGACACAGGAATGCAGAGCTCTCGCTCTCTCGCACTTGTCTCATAATGGCTCTGTAGAAAATAGCTTCAGATTTGTGTTGGGGGCTCGGGGAAAAAAAGCATCACAACCCATTAGCACAGCATGCCACGAGATGATGGGTGCACGTGTGTGTGCGTGTGACGACTCCACAGTGTGGAGGCCCGTGAGTGACAGAAAGGCTAATTGACAAGCGCAGACTCACAGGAGCGGAGAGTCAATGGGGCCCGCGAGAGCGTACCTTCTCCCGATGATGAAGCCGAACACCATGAACACAAGGATGATGGTCCCCGCCACGGCCACCACCGCGATGATGATAACGGGGTTCTGCTCGCTGGAGACGATCGTGGCTGATGAGACCAACACACACGTAAACACACGGACACACATGCAGAGAGGCAGAAACGCTCATCACAACAAAGAACACACTCTGCAGGTCACACACTGAAAACTGAAATGTTTACTTTAATTAAATGTGTTATCTCAACAGATTTCATGTAATTGTTTCTAGGTAAGTTGAAATCAATAATATTAAGTTGAACCTAATATGTTTTGATTTAAACTTAGTGTTATTGCTTTCAACTAACCCAATAGTATGTAGTGTGTTTAGATACAATGCCTAAATACAGGAAGGTAAACAACTTAGATGAAAATGGGGAACATTTAACATTTGAATATAAAGCTTTATTGCTACTCTGTGCCATACTACATTCAACTTGTTCTGCTGCTATGTATTGTTACTTTACGCTGACGGATACAAACAGGATGTATCGGTGAGCTGAAGTAGGCCGATATATCAGCACATCTGATTTCAAGGTTTCACTTTCCCAGTGCAATCTGCAGGACATAATTGAGCCCAATGAGATGCGAGGAGATTGATAACCCCCCCTCCTCGTCTTTCCTCTGGAGGAGGGACGCTTCTATTTTAGAGCCGTCCTTATACACACGGCTCTACTGTTTCAGAAAGTGGGCTTAATAGTCCCAGATGGCGACGGCAATGCCCTTCATCTCAAACAAAGACACATTCAGGTTGGATTGTTTCCCGCTCGGAGCCCCCACAGTGTGCACATGCTTGGTGTTGACAAACTGTTGATTGCGCCGAAGAATGGATTGCCGTAGCTTCATATAAAGTCAACGCCAGTGGTGTATTAGAGGAAAAAGTCATGCATTTTAAATCAAGTGGATCTGCACCCTCTTTTGTGGCCTCTCTGAGGGGCTTTAGTATGTGCCGACAGTAGATCAGGTGAAGCTTCAATATGTCACTGTATGTTGGTTTTGGGAGGAATTAGAGCAGTTCACATTTAAATTAATATTACACATGTTCAGGTTTCCCTTTTGAAGTGGATGACAGAGCGGGTCAAGGACATTGTGAGTGAACAGTAAAGTTATAACCTTGTTGCAGGACACACTCTGTATGTGGTATGAGTAATTAATATGTCCTTTAACGCAGACATGTTGGGGTCATTGGGTGGGCATGTTGGGGTTTGGAAATATGGGGTTCTTTAAGTACTAGCGGATGGCTAAACACACTGTTAAAAACTGAAGCGTTGACTTTAATTAAATGTATTAAGTTGAAATAACTTAATTTTAAAGGTCAACGTTTCAGTTTTGTTCAGTGCATCCTGACAGTAAGGCTGATATAAATGTTCTTATCTCGAGGAAAACAAAGATAATATAATCTGAATATTCCTTTAATGTAGCACATGTAACGTAGCATTGAGAGGAAAGTGCTCCATTTTCTAAGTTGGATCTACATAGTTTTCGCTCAGTTAAGTACTGAGGTGCAAATAATTAGTGTTCTATAACGTGCACATAATAAACAAAATAGTACCTGGCTGTGTTTAGAATGTAGGGAGAAATTAAAATGATCCAAAAAATGCCATGTTGTAACAACATTAGTTTCTTCTTTGGTTATAAGAGCTGTTTTTGCTTGATTTTTGGATGTCTTTGGGAAAACTCTGTAACACAACCTCTTGTGATTGTTAACAATATATCTTATAATGCTAACACACACAGCTCACAGCCGCACCTGTAACCTAAACACACACTGCGCCTCTCAGGGCAGAGCTAATGTAACTTATTAGATTGAAATGAGTTTATCCTCATGACACTGCGGCTTGTCCTTGTGCTTAGTTATTTCTCCCATGACGTGTTGTCAGCATAAAGTCAAAGCAATTTGTGTTTGCTTAGCTTAAACGCAAATCATTTCCCTGGGTTATTACTACAGTAGCTGGAAACATTAACAGGTTGTGCATATATTTGAAGTTAAAAGCCTTTGCTGTGATATCATTTACTGATATACTGCTGCCGTCAAACTGTCCTTGTGTTAGATGCTTGGCATTGGTGCATTTGCAGACATACTAATGTTCTCTGTGGGCTTTTCACTCAAAACATCAGACAGGTGCAAACTGCAGGGAAAGTGGGAATGAACCCTGAAACTGTATCCAATGAAAAGCAGCAAAGCCCGAGGGTACGATATACAATGTGTCACTTAATGCCAAACTAAGAGACATCTTCCTACACTGAAAAAACTGAAACGTTGACTTTAATTAAAAGTATTATGTCAACCATTTTTACATATCTCGATTAGGTTAGTTGAAAGCTATAATATTGAGTTGAACCTAACGTTTTTTATTTAAATCAAACGTTTATGACATGAGTAACGCAGCAGTATTAGGGTTGTGTCTAGTTGCATTGGTGGGCTGTTCATACTTGTGGTTTCTTCTTTGGTGGTGATCTCCAGGCGGGGGCCGAAGGTGCCGTAGCCCGCCTCGGTGAAGGCCCGGATCTGGAACACGTAGGAGGTGCTGGGCTTAAGGTTGTTCACTGTGGCCGACGTGGACTTGGACCTGACTGTGGAGTACACCCGGTCCTTTTGATCCTGAACAAGGAGAACATCGTGTTTTATTGAAACATTTATCTCTTAACATTTGGGCGAAGAGAGACAACATCCAACAGCTGTTTGATGGTTTGGTTTGTAAAAGGAATAACCATGATTTAACAATGTTTATTTCAAATAGATACACAGTGTTGCACTTTAGTAAACATATCACATTTAGTAGTCATTTTAATATCAAGTTTAATAAGTATAGAGTACAAGTTGTATAAGAACTTTAGATATTTGTAGCTGCAGATAGAATTGTAAACAGTCACGAGAGACATTAGAAACCTTTGTTTAAGGTGTTTTTATGATTATCGTATATCTCTATAGTCTCCCTGTTTTGCTGTTGCTCTCATACATTCATCCATGTTTACCTGAATCTTCATTTGATCATAATAATGTATATTTCCACAGCACTAATTCCATCAGTACAAACATGTCAAACTCACCACTGCCCTATTGGAGGATTTAAAGAATGAAAGAACATCTTAACACCTCATTTCAACCTCCAGGGCTGAGGAGTGATGCATATTAGGAAGTGCCCAAAAAGCTTTTTGTTTACGAATTCATGACAACGTTATAGTTATATTAAAGGCATAAAGTGGTGCAGTTTAAGGGGTGTGGCCTCTTTTAGTGACATAAGGATGCTAATGTTACTCATTTTGGATTAGTTTGGAGTTGAAACAGGCGAAGGCAACCTGAGGATGATTTCACAGAGACCACCTCTCTATTTCATACAGTCTATGATCCAAAGTGAGATTATTATCCTACAGTTTGACAGCTCGCCACATATAAAAAACTCTTCTTCATCAGGGAGTGTATTTGGATGCACAGGCAGCACGTAATGTTTGCTGTTGATCTGTAAATGGTTTGTTGGGAAAGCTCAAATGGAATGTCAGGGTCTGTTAGGGCTGTAGTTGTTGTTTCCAATGTTCCACTTTTACAGCTGGGCAGACCACAGGCACCGTACGTGATGCAGCAGACTGATCGTCAGAGTGAGCCACAGAACAGCTACCCTGCCTTTTATTTGCCCCGTTAAACCTCGCTGTAAAAGGCTGATGTGTTCAGACTTGAAACACAGGGATGCAGCGCTATGATCTATGTGGAAGGACATAACAGATGACTTATTCTGCCAGTATGTGTTCTAACATGTGCACGGGGCGGCTGGGAAAGACTACAGCCTGATTAAAATCTTATGAGCATCTCATTCATTATTGCAATTATGAGACAAAGAAGGTACTTGCAGAATCTTGTGAATTCCACTCGAAGCAGCATGCAGATAGAATATGAAATGAAGAGTCTGCAAAAGTGAATGTGAAGGGAAGGAATGGAGGGCAGAGCGTTTCAGGAAGAGACGAAGACACAAATGAACTGTTCAAATCACCTTCTCGTAGTATTTGATTTCGTACTCTGTGATGACCCCGTTGGGCTGCTGGGGCTCCTGCCAGGACAGCTGGATGCTGCGCTGCTGCACCTTCTCCTTGATGACCTCGCTGACCTGGGACGGAGCTGTGGAGACCAGAACATTTCGGTAAGGGGGGGTCTCTCTGAATGCACATGCATAAAGCGAACCACAAATCATCCAACAACTCTGCGGCCCTGCCAGCTCACTCTCACTGACAAAACTGATACATTCCATTTCATTAAAGGTTATAGTTGACATATAACACCACTGACATAACTGTATTATTGAGTTGTAATCAATACAATTAAGTTTAAACGTAATATTATTACTTTCAACACAACTAATACATTTATGTGAAATCTGTTGACCTCATACATTCAATGTTTCAGTTTTGTCAGTGTGTTCACGGAGACGCGATCAACATGTTTACACCTCACGGTCAACATGTTAAGCAGAAGATAGCATGCCATGTCCAGGTGAAAATGCAACATCTTTATGACCAATGGCAATTCACTTGAATTCATTCCATCATTTTCAGCCGAGAAAGCAGGCCCTTACTTTCCGTGATGACGGTGCTTTTGAGAAATGCTCTCAGAGGGGGGGGGAGAGGGGGGGGCGGGGCGGCGTACCTGTAACCTCCCGACATCAGTCTTATGCACACCAATTATCTCCGGCTCTTTGCATGACTCATCGAGTCTGGCTGCCTGGATTAACTGCTGCCACATTTAGATTTGATAAACAATCCGCAAACAATCCTCTATTTTGTAGTTGTCAAAGCCTAAAGGTGAATGCTGGTGACAGCCCTGTGGGCGGAGCTTCAGCCTTCAGTGGTGCCATGCAATGCCTGAGCATGGAGCTCTGTCATTAAAACAGTAACGATGCTGCAGAACCTTTTCAGTGCTCCAGAGAGTTCTTGAAATAAGTCATTTTTTATTAAAACAGGATCAAATATTCCTTTAAAGCTGGCATCTTCCTGTGACTGGAATAGGAGGCTCAGCCCTGCAGCTGGGTCCTGTGCTGCTGCACCACTTCCATTACCTCCACCATCTTGATTGTAATCACTTTCATTTTTGCAGCACTTTACTTAAAGACCAGAGTGAGAAAAATCGAGGGAAAGCTTTTTGGGTTTCTAAACCTCCCCCCAAGGTGATGGTGCTATAAAATGTGTATCTGCACTCTAAAACAGCCCAAACCCCTGTCTGTAAGCACACTGTGAATCCTGATGACTCATGCTGCTTTTGGGGTAAAACATATTAATGAATACGTCTTAGCAAGTTTGAAAAGGCGTCCTGGGAGCAACGTGAGGTCCAAAGTAAAAGCTGTACTTTGATTTCTGTTTCCTCTCAAGGGCCATTTCAATTTGTTCAACATCCTCCGAAGGCCGTACAAATTATTGACCTCTGCTTAAAAAAACTAAAATCACAGCCCATTCATTTGGCCTTTCTTTCATGCTGTGCAAAGAAAAAGCAACCTCTTAATCCAGATATCTCACCATGACTCACGCATGCATGCATGTGCACGGTGTGGCGTGACCATCAAAACAGAAAGATATGGACACAAGATGTGTGCAAATGTATTTAGTTTCCTATCCATGTGAACATGATTTAAGTGGGGGGGGGGACCTAACCTCCTCTAGGGGGGTCCGGGGGCATGCTCCCTCGGGAAGATGTTTTTAAATATTGAAGTTAAAAGCATCAATCTGGTGCACTTTGAGAGCAACATGAAGAGATCTATGGATACATCTTTCAACACCCAGATAAAACAGAACTGGAAGCAGATTTGATTTTTCTTTATGGATATTTTACAAATCACTCCCCTTTTAAACTGTATTCTTCTTTATTAATAACAACTTTCTTTTCCTGTCATATAGTATTTTATAACAGTTTTTTATAACTATAATATCATATAAAGATGTGCCTTTACCTCACTGGTTGTAGAAAAAGCTTCTTATATTCGTTAGCATAGCTAGCTAACCAGATGCTAATAACAACAAAGTTATTGACTGTATGATCAGTATGACAGATGAACAGATCGCCACTGGGCTCTCAACTAAAGACACAGACACGCAGAAACTGCGGCATGTGTACGGCTCCTTATGGGTACTGACATTTGTGGAAGTGCCGGAGCGACGTTCTGGTGCTCTCCTTCAGAACTGCACCCCTGTCAGACGAGACATGTACCACGTGATGACATGTTCTCGTGTTGTGTTCAAGGACCCTGACCTTGGTCAGGCACTCACTTGTTTAATTCTTTGCGGTTTAGATTTCTTTATTTTTTTTATTTTTTGCGTGTGTTTATAAATTACCTCGAGGGCCGTACCAAATGGTCTCGCGGGCCGTATACGGCCCGGAGGCCAGAGGTTCCCCACCCCTGTTTTAAAATGACCTGCCACTAATGACTCCGGCTGGATTAAAACCTCATTAGGCCTCATCGGCATTCCTGACAGTAATGTGCACAACAGCAGACACCCCAGACCTTGTCAGAAACCTTCTGTTGTGACATGTTCCCTCGTAATCCACCCAAAACACAGGAACAATGTTTCCTTGCTCAGTGCAGTTGGCCGGTCAAAGGGACGATAGAGTTTTCTCTGACGAGTCAAAACAAGCAGTTAGAGTAGCTCAACTTCATCCAATGTGTCCCTCTCTCATCCAGACGGCGTCGTTTAACCCATAGATGCAAAAGGGGGTCTTTTTTGACCCGGTGAGGTGGTTTTCTTGAAGTATCTTTGTAATTACATTTTTTTATCATTTCATATTCCAGCTATTCCTCAAAAAACATGCTTTGGATATCATGCCATTCAAATTTTAAATGTAAATGTTAAGAAATTGTAGTTTTTGTATTACACAAAGCTTCCATAAGTGGGTCAAAAATGACCCGCATGCATTTTCTATGGAATTTCGTATTTTTTCAAAATGTAAAAAAGTCACTCGGGCATCTAAGGGTTAAATATGGACAATTCAGCTCCTGGTCCTAAATCCGGTTATGGTTTGATGCTCCTTGTGTGTGTTTACCGCTTTAATCTGACATTTTTTTTCATCCCTGCAGATATATTTTCTACCCTGCTTGTGCACACAGGACGCGTTCTGAAGGAGCTCTTGGACCTGAACACTGACTGAACATTTTATATCTTTTAAAATTCCTACTTTGTGACTAAATTCATTGAAAGATTATTTTAAAGCAACTTGTTTGCATCACAATTGATGCAGGCGGAGGCAGATAAGTCCTGTAATGTGAGGCAAACTTCTCAGACACTGGATTCTGCAATTCCCCTGATGCAACTCAGTAGTGTCTAGAACAGGCCAAATATCATGGGATATCTGAGATGATTTTGACTCTGTTTCTTGGCTCAATGCTCAAAAAAGGCAGCATCCCACACTCCCCATGATGCAACTTGGTCTTGTCACAAACTACCAACCATTGTCCAAATGTTGCTTTACCTGAGACACAAGATACTGTATTTCCTGACTCTCAAACTAGCACACTAGCAACATGCTGGACATTACACCTCCTTTAAATAAGTCTTCCCTCCAACACACACACACACACACACACACACACACACACACACACACACACACACACACACACACACACACACACACACACACACACACACACACACACACACACACCACACACACACACACACACACACACACACACACACACACACACACACACACACACAACACACACACAGTAACTCCAAACTCTCTAAAAGTGGCTGATTAAGAAAACAAATGAACACATGTTCCTGTTGCCATGTTGTAGTTAGTTCTGATATTTTCTGCCTTCAACTTTGACCTTTAACTCCTTCAAATAAAGCTAGAAATGTCATGCATGTCCTTAAACGTTTTAACTTTGTTCTAATACAATGTCTCTTGCTGATAGATGGAGTAAATCTTTAAAGAAAGATAATTGTCAGAGATCCATGGTGTTCAAGCTGCAGCAGGTTTATTCTCAGAGCTCATTTCCCACAGCCTCTCCTCCGGTGTCCCAGCAGCACATCAGCCACATTCCTCCCCCCTCGGCCCGCGAATGCAGTAGCAATGACTCAGCTCCGCCCCGCCCCTTCACTCCCTTACCCCCCCACAGGTGACAGATGGGTGTGTCCACAGAGATCATGAGATCAGCCAGCATTAGCAGACCTGGTGTTCCACAAGCTAAAATGTGATTTCAGAATGCATTCTCAATTTCTCAGGGCTATGAATAAAAACCAGATTTGAGCATTGATTCTGAAAAAACCCTGCTCCCGTGGATTCTCCGTCCCCCCTGGGGATCACTCAGGGGGGGCTGCGTGACAGCCATTAATGACTGACTTGATATCAAGGAGAACAGAAGCAGTGAGCCACTCTCAGACCTTTAATATACCCGGGGGGCTTAGCGCGGAGGAACATAGTTTGTCTTAAAGACGGTTTGGGAGGGCATTTGTGCATTCATTTTGCAATATTAGAAAATGTGTTAGTGACCTGCAGCTTCCCCTGTAAAGCTAAGTGATCCAGGAGCCACGTGCCATGCATTTGAATACCTTATGAATACATTAGGCAGTGCTTTTTAATATCCTCTTCTTTCACTCAGCCGTCTGATTTCAACGGAGGCAAAAAGCAGAGCGGGGTTCTTCATTTCATCAGCGTCTTCCCCTGCCTGCGTGCCTGCCTCATGGACCGTACCAACGCTCCTTTATTAATTACTGCTGTTTCCAAGGAGTGATTGTGTATCTTAACGCCAACGGCACCATCGCCGTTGAGGTGCAAACGATCGCTGGCATTTAATGGTGTTTTAAAGGTTTTAAACAGGTTTTTAATTTGAACAGGAGATTAAAATGTCTCCTTGAGATAATAATAATAAAAAGAAAAATCCTTTGGGCCCAATATGAGAACATAAACGAACGTAAAGCACAGCATCCATTTAAATTCAAACAGGGGAATTGTGTTTGACAAACTGACTGTACTGGTTCGTGCATCAACTGCCACTACGTGCAGGATAGAACACATGTTATACATTCAATAAACTCACGTCATCGTCTTATGGCTGTATGGTTTATTTAACAGATCTATGTTAACGTACTTAAAGTACCGCTTTGCCAGCTGGCTCTTTTCACGTTGACATTGATTGATGCATTTAACACACTGTATACTATTCAAATACGTCTTTCCTCACTGCAGGCTGAATATATACACTTCAGGGGAGTGTGCTTTTTACTCTGATGCATTTTTAACACCTCATCTCCAGCCTGTGAAACAAAAGCCTGGACAGTTTGTTATGGCTGGGTTGACATTAACAAGGTATGACATAATCTAGATTACCTCTACTTGATTCTGTGACTCCCATAACAGAGCAGAAAGCAATGGTGGTGTTTTTGGAACAAGGGGCCGTTTAAGGAGTAGTGTCACTAAGAAATGGTGATTATTACGGATGGTTCTCCTTGGAGGGATTAGGAGACATCAAGTGAAAGAGCCACTCAAATTATTTAATATTACGCTTCCATAAAGTTGGCAGACTCACAAGAGACAGATAAAAAAAACAAGCAACAAAACGGAAGCAGCAGAGACATGCTGACATTCAGACCTGGCATTAGACGGGCTCCAAACAGACGGGAGCCTACGTTTCCCATGATTAAAAAGTGTCTCAGGCTACAGGTCGGTGCAGGGCAGATAGGGTTAGAAATATAATCTGGGATATGTGAGAATACCTAGCATCGGGCAAGCTCCCAAAAGAGGGGATTCTTAATTTACCATGATGCAACAGTTATTTGTGTGAGTGACCTGGCAACGCTGTGTTTTCCAACCAACGTTTAGCCTGAGCCAGGATCCTGATGACATCATCACGGATTATTTTCTCACAGAAGACTAGCACACTGACTTTGGAAATGTTTTGTTCTGGCTGTCTGTGGGAAAACTCTCATTGAGTTCCTTCCATACGCAGCCTGCAGCTGTCTTCTGATAGAAAGGTTCAATGAACTTCTCAGTGTCTCATCTCTTTTTGAACCCTTGTTTGTATCTGTGTATTACCCCACCTGATGGATCTATTGTTTGCAGGCGCTCCATCACAGAGAGCATGTTGGGTCTGTCCAGACACAGCCAGCTGCAGCGTCCTCCCATTAAAGGCTAACCATATCATCTGTGGAACATTTTGATAGTTGGATGATTCCTATTCACCACCCACACTTTGAGGTGCATGCAATACCCTTGAACCAAGTGTGTTTGAAAACAGAGTTTTAAAGGGGCTGGCAGAGGACAGAGCGCTCGCTGCATAACAATGTCGTGGAGGCAGGGACACCTTTAGTGACCATGCAGGGGGGTCAAAGGCGGCCCTGCTTGAAAGCAATTAGCTAGGCCTCATTTGAAGGATCTAGGCTGGTCTTTCATGTTCTATAGGGCTGACAGCTCCAGAGGTGATGGGATGATTATTAATACGTTTCTGATGCTGACAGCTCAACAGAGACGTCACATCTCCCCTCATTATTTCCCAGTTCAGGAAACTGACTATCATATATTCACATCAACTCTCTGGATCAACAGAAAGGTATCAACTCCAGTTATCTTTGTCTCACAGCTCTTGTTCTTAAGTGTAATAGTCACACGTTTGCCAAATGAAGGGAAGGATGTTTGGCTATAAAGGAAATGCATTAGATGTCAATAAGAGTTTATTTTCTGGCTAATAGAATCCCTCCTTGAATTCTTCCTGCACTCAAGCAAGTAAATGTTTTTTGGTGTGTGATTTGCTGAGTGCATCACCCACGTAAGTAGCCCCGCATGCTGCCGTGAAGCCAGGAATCAGAATCACAGTGGAAGGTCAGTGGGGGAAATTGCATTCATGCTACACTGACATGCACACACAAGCCGCACTGTGCATGATTGCTCCTCCAATGCCTCCTGACAGGGAGTTCATTTGAACCCGCAGTGGTGTTCCATGCCACACACTCTGGTATAATACCAAAATGCCATTCAGTAGTGTAACAGATGCAGAAATCATTGGTCAGCTTTGTTACATAATTGTGGAGCCAGCAGGGACCCCACTTATTGAAGAAGCACTCAGCTTTCCTGTGTCAGTGTCCAAATTAGGGAGCGGGCTGGCAGCCTATCATCAGCCTCTCAGCACACTCCCTGATTTCTGCAGCTAGAATGCGGCCTGCAATCGCCACATTCATTTCCCCTCATGTAGGGCAAGAATAGAGTCATCTCGACTTTAGTGTACCGTAGCCAACATTTACATAATCATACACCGGTGATGGAGAAATGATGGCCTTGTTCACACTGCGCACATACAGGAGTGAGTGAACCAAAAACACACCGACAAAAAGAGTCAGAATAAATATAGATGTTTTTATTTTAAAGTAAATACAGATTGAACATAGTAAAAAGAAAAAAAATGATAGTGTCTGTCCAAAAATAAAACATTACTTATAGTGAAGACCACCCTTTAATGATGGTAAGGTAGACTAAAAGCTTTAGGAATCCAAACTATATAATAAGTACCCCTGTTTCAAGATTGATGCAAAACAAGTGACATTTGACCTTTTTAGAGAGGTTTCGAAAAAAAAACACCTCTGGGGTCCTTTGGGTGGATTTGCCATATCTCTGGAACCCATTGGTCGATTGTGGTGATTGACACCTCTTTTGAACCGTTAGAGCCAATAGAATCGAGGGGAAGTAAATCCATCTAAACATTACCTTTGAGGATTGAGAGTGATGCGCACTCAGTTTGCCCAAACCGAAAGCTATTAGGGCTGAACGATTAATAGATTTAAAATCGAAATCGCGATTTGAAATGATGCGATTATCAAATCGCAAAGCCTGAGATTTTTTTTTACTTTTTTTTTTTTTACAATTTTTTTTTTCTTCTTGTGTGTCAGTCATCCACACCAATCAGAAGTGCTGTGCTCCACAAGTACCAGCCATTGTTAACCAATCAGAAGTGGTCCATGATAGAAGGTGATAGACAGATTGATCCAATCACCTGCCAAGTGCTTTTGAAAGTGCCTGCCCTTTCCAAATGGCTTCCAATGGAGCTTTAGATGCTTTGGTGAAACCAACCATCTGAGTCAGGTTAGTAATGCTCCATCACATGTTTCTATTACAGGGTGAATCTTAAACTGAAGCTTGACTTTAAAGCAACCCAACGGAAGTATCATGTAAGTTTAGTTATTTCACTCGTAGCTCGGGCTGCGGGGGCGCTAGAGACGGGAGTACGTTGATACGACCTTCCTAGCTGGAGATATGGCCGCATTTTACAATAAACTTCCGTTGGGTCGCTTAAAAATAAATATCGCAATTCGAATCGCAATATTTGTCAGAAAAATCGCAATTAGATTTTTCCCCAAAATCGTGCAGCCCTAAAAGCTATGTTACATTACATTACATTACGTGTTACTTGTTAGACGCTTTTATCCAAAGCGACTTTTATGTTACGCTCTATATGATGTTGGCATTTCATTACATCCAATGTCTTAATACAGGAAGGTAGACAACTTAAATGAAATTGGGGAACCTTTAACATTTTTAAATAAAGCTTTATATCATTTTTAGACACAGAGTAGCTACACATACAAAACTTAAACATTGACTTCAATTACATTTATTATGTCAACAGATTTCACACAACTGTAGTAGGTTCATTGAAAGCAAAAACATTAAGTTGAACATATTCAAATGTTATATTATTGCTTTCGATTGAATTAAAGTCAACATTTCAGTTTTTTCCGTGTAGCTACTCTGTGTCTAAATGACATTAAAATATATTTTTCTGCTGCTATGTCTTGTTACTTATCAGCCTACATTGACACAGACAAACTGTATATATCTGTAAGCTGAAATTGGGCAATATATCAGCACATCTGATCACACTCCAATCATAAAATATGAGCAGCGAGGCAAATATGATCACATGCAATCAGCTGAGACGTATTTTAATAATGCCAGGTGTGAATTGTAATTTCCTTTTCACAGAAAGCAGGTCATGTTTCAGAGAGTCATAACGATGCAACACAATAGCAATATGACTCAAAGGGCGATGACACGGCACATAAATGAATGTGCGCTGCAGCTCGATGGTGCGTTATTTACTACAGACATAAAATGAGCCTCTTGATTTGAAATCCTTAACTGTTCACAGAAGAAACACAGGGCCCCCCAAGTTATAATAAATGACCCAGGCTGCTAAAAAACAAACATTTGATGACTTATTCTAGCAATCATAATTATTCTGATAATACACTGCATGCCAGCAAGTGGGTACAGGATATGACGTGACGTGGGATGGAAACCTGTGAGAGGCAGGCTGGTTTCACAGAGGTTGCTTGAAACAATAGAGAGGGTTTAACAGAGAAAAGCTATGCGAGTTTGTAAATCAACCTTCATTTTGTGCATAGACTTGTAGCCATCTGAACCCTTTATCAGTACATCTCAGAGAACTGAGACCTTCCTAATTGCTGTACTTCCTGAGACCTGCAGAGCTCATTGACCAGACGTTAGATGAGGTCATAAAAATACTCCATGCTTGTCCATTTCTCTTTTGATGGTGAGCTGTGTTATAATGATGCTATCTAACTCCGGCTCACACATGGACTGTCAGAGAGAAAAGAGGGAAACAAACAGGCGCAGGCCAGATGAGGAATGAAAGCACGGGTACTTGTTATAATGTACACGCTTGGCTTTGTTTATCCGCTGCCTCGCTGACCTTTCTGCTACGAGCTGCTGCAAGGCATGTCTTTTCAAATACACGCGCAAGCTAAACACAGATACGCGTTTGCATACACAGTGGCTTTATCATTTATCTCAATAAAACAAAGAGTGTGGAGTGAAAAGGCACACAGACGATTACGACCAGAGCCCGGCGCTGTGACTATGGATATTTACCGGAGCTGCTAAGCAGCCAACCGGCCTTCCGCCTCTTCGCTTCCCTTAAATGTCAAAGCACAGCCTGAGGGCCCCGCGCTCCAATCTGAAACCCCTGATTGGACGTCTGAGCTCTGCAGGGATTGATAAGTGAGATAATTCACAAAATGCACTGATGGTGCACACCGGGTCAGGATCCTGAGGCAGCGCTATTATTCTGAGGTTTCAACCCCTACAGTCACACTTATCTGTGGCTTCACACAGAGCCAGCGCTTTCATAACCCTTATTATCTGTGAATAACTCTCACATTTGGCATAGGGCATAAGAAATATCTACATTTCAAATGAAACCCACTGCCGCCAGTTTGCAGAATGTAGAGACATGATTGCTAAGGGCTACCATCGTAAACATCCATTTAGAAATAGAAATAGCTCTGTCATCAGGATGATGATCATATTAATCAGTGTCCATATGCTCTTTAATCACCGCTTTGGACAGGCTCCATCCCTGGGAAATCATATCCACGGCCCCTCCAGCCGCATCTGGAATTTTGCAGTCCAGTCCAACACATCGCTGATTGGCACCAGATCTAGGCCAGGCCTGCAGCTCTCCAAGACACCATGCAGTTAGATCAGATCAGAGCCAGAGAGTCCGAGGCACTGAGCCTGACCCCGCTCACTCTGACTGGACAGCTGTGCACACTGCTCTCCCCTGACGCTGTATGAGCACCGTGAGTCTGTCAACAAGTGGCGCTCTCTGCCAGATGAGGTGACACACACATTTCACGTTGGTTATTTCAGCACTGGGATTGTGTTTTCATATTTAATTTTGCAAGACGACACAAAACAATCGACCGCACAGAAAGTGGGACAATCTGAAAGAGTGCAAACACTTGTCATTCTGAGGTGATCACTTTCATCTCAGAAGGGAAAATAAACCAGTTGGAGACAACAACAAATACCAAAACCTGTTTACCTCCTCACCCCCACTGACCCTCAGTACGGACTCACACTGTGCAGTCAAGCTGTGTTCAAATACAAACTGTCATTCCACATTCTAGTAAAGACACAAAGTCTTCAAAAGACAGATATGTCTGTTGAATGTTGGGAAAATGTTTACAGAATGAAGAACAAGATTATAATAGAATATTATTTTTCATGAAGTTGTAAACCAAGGCGTCCACTACCACGGAATAATATCAGCTGTCGAGGTTAAGGACTTTCTAGAACATATATATACATTCACAAAAGTCATGTTTTAAGATTTAAATAAAGAGGTAATAGTGTGTTAAAACAGTCAATTATGCCAGATACATTTTAAAGAGATCGCAGCGAACAGGGCATGTACCAGGAATAGAATAGAAGTGGTTTAATGGGCCTCTAGACCAAATATACTTAGGTTGCAATAACTGGACAGCTGTATATCAATCCATTGGTTGAGCAACAGAGATAAAAAAAAGTAGAAATGCATTATTTATATTATTTACATCTCAATAGGTGCTTTCACACCAAGTACTTAGTTCTGATGAACTAAAGAGTCGATCGCGTTCACACCGGAATAAGACGCAAATGAGCCGCTGACGTCACTTCTTCTTCTTCTGCTTTGGGTTTACTGGCAGGCCGCAAACGACTTCACGGCGTGTACTCTGCCACCCGAAGTCCCCGGAGTTGGGGACTGGCTTCAGTAGAAGCTGCTGGGACTCCCAGCAGCTTCTACTGAAGCCTCCAGAGTAAATCTCCAGAACGCCGACACCTCCTCATCTCCACCGCTCCCATGTTTTATTTTGTGTTGCCATAAGTTAGTCTCTCTGCGTTTCTGCGCTGGGCTAATGCTAATGCTAATAATGCTAATGCGAGGATAATAAAATGGCGGCTTCACAATTGTTTTTGGGAGTTTTACGGGGCGTGGTTTGCAATCCGCCCAGCCAATCAGAAATAGGAACCTTTTTCTCCCAGGAAAGTCCCTGCTCTCTAGCAGGGACAGAAAAGGGCGTGGAAAGGTTCTCATGAACTAGGTTCTAGTTCCGGATTTTTTTGGTGTAAACGCACATTTTCGGAACTATATCGAAACTAAAGTGGGAAAAGTACTCCGGTGTGAAAGCACCTAATGAAGCAATGACTCCTGATGTCTGTGTGATTCTAACGTCTCTGTCTCAGAGGTATTAATGCTTTTGTCACACTCGCTCACACACACGCTTAATCGTTTCTTAACAAATCTCTTCCTGATCCAATAAATGCTCCAAAGCTCAGAACTCTTAATTCTGCCGGAGACAACAGAAACGAGAGTGTGATGATACCGAGGAAGTAAAGAACTAATTTGACCACGCACACAGTTTGAGTCAGCCAAGTGCATCTGCAGGAAACGGAGCGCTGCAGAGGAGTACATGCACCTGGTGATGCGGGATAAGAGAGGAACGCTCAGCAGCAGCAGCAGCAGCCTGTAATCAAGGGGCCGGCTGGATGCTGGCAGCCTGCTCGTGATGAGTAACCCCCCCTTCCCCCGGCCAGACACTCCAGACAGGCCTCCAGCCAGACGGCATGTGAGGGGAAAAAGAAAAGATTGCACAAAAGCCTACTTACTGACTGACTGACTGTAGTTTTTGGGATTGGCTTTTTTGTGTCTGTCATCAGCAGTGAGCCTTTCTATCACTCATCTGTCTGCTATGAGCTCACTTGATGTCTTCTTTATGAACAGGACGTGAAGACAACCAGACGGCAGCACTCGCACACTTACGACTGGGTGTGTCGCTTCATACTCGACTAAAACAACATATTTGTCCAGGAGGAATCCTTCACAGTGACGTCTGATGGGTGTCACTGCAAACAAAGTGTTGATCCCTGCACTGATTGACCTCCTGAGCCTCATCTTCTCTTATTCATGCTGGTTTCACTCATGGAGCAGCTAACTGATTATGATGAATGACCGCTAAGTAAAGAGGGAGACGAGTATTAAAGGCTTTGTGGATAATTGTTGATTTAAAGGTCCCCTATTATACTCTTTTACTCTTGTCTTTACAAACATATGTTATAGGTCTCAGATGTATACAGAACATATCTCTGATTGGCTGAAACACCAAACAGATCATTGTAGCATCCCATAAACCCCTCTGTTTCAGCCCTGTTCCAAAAGTGCTGATTCTGTGTCTGTAGCTTTAAATGCTAATGAGCTGCTGCTGGCCACGCCCCTCTGAGAAGTGATCGGTTAAAAGGAACACAACGGTGCTCTAGGAGGAGATTCAGGTGATAAGGTGGGTGCGTGTTACCCTGGTTGGTGATTGGCTAATGGTTGCCCAATCCCAAAAAACATTGTGACATCACAGAGTGGGCACAAATCTGATCAGCTCATTTTCAGACAGGTTATTATATAAATGGATCAGGACAAAAAGAGAGGGGTCTTTTCTCCTGAAACCCCCCGGGTCTCTAAACACTGGCGACACATGTTTATGTATAAAACACATGAGGAATTGAATTTTGCATAACAGGAGACCTTTCAAAAAGAAAATATCTCGTACTTTTAGAAAATGTTTGCCACAACTCACTGCGTGTAACAATATGTTTAAAACTCATTCATAATTTAGATGTATTATCAAGTGTCAAATCAAAGCACTTTTCAGTGCTAAAAAGCATCCGAGTGTAACAGGAGCTTATTATTCCCAGACTCGGGACAACAGCCTGCCTCTGAGCTCGGAACAGTTCTCAACCGAAACGCGCTGAGTGATCGGCTGGTGGAGACAAAGCCGGCTCTCAGGTTGCCCGCCTGAACTCAGCACGATCGGCCCCTGGCTCCCTCTGCCCTTCAAAGGCCCGTCTACTGTCCTTTGTCCCCTCCCTCCACCCAGTCAACACTGGCTTCCAGGGTAACTGTCTGTAATCGCTGGGCACACAGTCAGGTTCACTCAGTGGAGAGACGCCCAGTAACACCTGCTGGATCAATAAGAGCGTTCCGACTGAAAGAAGGGACACAATCCTCTTGCAAGGTCCAGGCCAAGGTTCTTTATTCGTCATACGAACATAGTTATGTCGATTGAAAATCTTCTTTCTCATTCTGGGGGGAGAGGGTTCAAAATAACGCCAGACTTTACAAATGAAAATCATAAGATCTTTGACCAAAGATGGAGAGACAGAGGGATCGCTGGGGTCAGCTGTTTAAAGACCATATGGTTTGACTTTCATTGTGCTGATTGGGAGGGGGTGAATAAGGATAAGCTCTACCCTGTTTAAGTATTGCACCTAAACGACTACTCTTACTATTATAATATAATATATATTAGTAAAATATAGTAAGTAATAATATACTATTAATGTTTTCATTCTTGACTGTGCAAAAGATCCATAGTGGATCATCTGAATTTCTTAAAGCCAAAAGCCACTTCTTCAGATTGCTTACATTTATAATGATGTCGAAAATAAAAATGTAATCAGCTAATTGTCATTACGCAATGATGACTTAAATAAAGACTCCAAAAACATATAATTGACAAAATAAATGGCCTATTATTCTTATTTCTCAAAATAACTGTCAAATGTATATAATAAAAGTTTCATAAATGTCCACGGCCCCCCTTGACAGAAATGTAGTGAATCACTTATTCATGAAGGTTTGAGGAAAACCTGTGAACATCCAAAACAGGAATTACAATATGTTAACATTAAATATATTCAGTGATGAATTAGACATCACACCTTTACAACACAACAGAGTATCGGAAAATGACATTTCCCCCTAACAGCGTATGTTTTAATTAATATATCCAAAAAAAATGGATTAGTTATTTTTTGTGAAATGACAAGCTGTCTGTGAAAAACCTGTGAATCCACGGCAATGTGTGTGAGTGTCGTGCGAACAAAGCTTTATTCTTCTACCATCTGAGCCCGGCTCCCAATCATTATAATGATATCATTATTGCAAGATAATTAGCCTTGAAAATGTATCTTGGGAAACAATCTCATAGCTTCCACTTTCTCCATCCAGTAAAATGTCTCTGTTTGGCTGCTAACTATATATTGGACTTGATAATGACTCTTTTCTTCTTTGGCTGGTTACAGAAATATACTTCACAATATCCACCGTGATCATTCTGCCTGGTGCGGGTAATAGGAATAACAGACACTCTAATGAGATGTCAGAGATCATCAGTGAAGCTGGGCAGAGGAGAACGGTGATTTTGAAGAAGGACCTCAAAACACTACTATGAGCCGAGCAGCATAATACACCGAGCGCGCTCAAGGTTGCACCTCGTGGCATTAAGCAATCCAGGGAGGTAGTGTTTGTAACAGCTCTATTAGCGGTATAATGTTTTCTCATTCTGGCTGTTTCATGGCTTTGTGGTGTGCTCTAAACGACAGGAGCGGGGAACAGTCACATAAAGGTAGGAGCTGAGCCGACGGACCGCTCTCTTCACTGGGTAAGAAAGAAGTCTGCAGAAAGTCCTGTTCCTCCTCGAAGTCAGCAGACTGATTAAAGTGTGCAGACAAAGAGCAATAATCTGTATTTAACTGTTTTCTTTAGCTGGCAAATCATATTTCTATTTTCTTAAAGAGGGAAAAAGCTGTCAAATGGAGGCTGTTAAAGTCTCTTTACAGAGAAGGAATACAAAATACAAATATTTCTCATAAGAAACCGGCTGCATCCACCATGCTCTGGTTGGATATGTGATCAGCCTCCACATGGAAATAATGAGTAGTCAATGCGCTGAACACATTATGTTGTCTGCTAAAAACGCCCGGCCTAACACAACTGCCATCAGTCACAGGGACAATTAAAAAAGCAGGCCCAGCCTGTCCTTTGTGGATCTGTCTGAATCGCCTTAATCCTCCATTATCAACTCCAGAAGAGTTGGTGGGACCATTCATATCTCTCAGAGCTGTGTGGATTCAGCCTCAGAGAGCAGCAGCAGGGGGGCGGGGGGGCGGGCTGTTTGTGATGCAGATTCTCTACTAGAGGACCACCAGCAGTGAGGAGCACACACACACACACACACACACACACACACACACACACACACACACACACACACACACACACACACACACACAGGTATACAGTATGTTGGTTTGTCTGTTTATCAGGTGGAGTCTCTTGTAAATGGGTCTACCCCCCCCCCACCCAAGATGCAGATATTTTTGCCAATGGAAATAAAAACGTTATAGAAAATAGGTTCCTCTAAGTATAGTAAGTCATTTCAGAATAATTCCAATAATGCCGAACCCTAATATTAAAGCCTGCAGTGTGGCACAGCAAAGTTCTGAAATGCATCCTTCTGAACAAAGGTGGTGATTGGACGAAGTGACTACTTTGTAATACAAGACTGTGAAAATACTGCAGCTTTTTTATTGTCATTGGATAAAAGTTACAATTTGTGGGGGGGAGTTTTGGTACAGGGAGATTTTTAGACACAGACATGTCAAAGGTTTCACATGGTGCTCTGGAGTTAATGGCTGAGCATACAGACGCTTTCTCTCCTAACTAACAGGATAACAGCACCATGTGAAATTGGGCCAAAGCAGCTTAAAGTCGCGAACCAAAGCGAGTGACGGAGGGCTCACAAATTGAGAGATGAAGCCCGACATCCTGATTAAAGCCCAGCAAGGTGTCACAACATTGTCAGCTTTTGTGTATTGGCCTCAGGATTTGCCACTACTGTAATTGGTGATTTCAGTGTGATAGGCGGCGAGGGATTCGAGGCTTAGACTTAGTGGGAGGGCCAACAAGAGTTTGAGGCTCTCCCACTAAGTCTAATTACCCGGGGAACAATGACAGACAGTGGCTTTTGGCTCTTTGTGTCAGACGTCCCGTATGTTTACTTAGCGTATCACCAATCCACCAAGTCACCAGTTAATTGGAGAGCGGCAAGGTATTCTAATGCAAATGCCAGACATGATCACACAATTTAAAGCAAGCTACCTTCAGTTATCTGGAGGTGAGAAAATAAGGATGAGCGTGTTGGTAGTCTGGGGGAGGAGTCACACACACACACACACACATTTCTGTGTGTGTGTGTGTGTGGGGGCATTGACTTTACAATGTGCACTAAATCTCCAAATGCTGCACACTTCGGACTTCCAGACTGAATTCATCTTGTGTTATCAACAGATTTAATTTCAGCCAGAACGCCGAGGATGTTATCTGTAATGTGTCAGATTAACAAACCCATACAGCTGAAATACATCCAGTCAAAGCATTAAGTCACTGAGTCTTGCAAGCCAGATCTAATTTAATTGTGCATGCTAGACAAAATCCAATAACGTCTCATCATTAATAAGTGATTGTCTTTCTTTCTGAGCACTGGAGAAGTGTTTTTACAATCCTCCAAAACACAGGGGTCTCCTGCAGGACTTTCATCCCATCTCATCTGATCGTCTGCTGCCGAGGCACCCTAACACATTGTGACATACTTTCTGGCAGCATTCAACGGCCAGTCACTAGTGTGATAGGGAGATGATTTGGGAAGGAATTTACAAATGTAATTAGCTTTGTCTCTAAGGATGCAAGCTCTTTCAATCTTTCTTCGGAGAATACTTCTCAGTTCTCACAGCAGAACAGCCCCTCTCAGTCTCAACACTTTGCGACATGCAGTAAACACTGGCAGATTATCTCCAAGTGTAACGGCAGCAAATCAGTCAAATAACACACACCGAGCATTGGCATACAAAAGAGTGTGAAAAATAATGAAATACGATGGAAATGAAAAAACATGGATACAAAGCAAAACTCAAATTTGTGTTGAACTAATCATGTTTGACCTTAAGTAATATAATAGTACTGAAGAAAATAGTAATGAAGCACTCTGGGAAATCTAGGAAGTCATTGAGTAAGTCAAAGTATACCAAGGAGGGTAAATGTGTACACCAAATAACGATACTCATCCTAGTGAACAATAAAATGGGCCAAAGGATATATTTATTAACATTTAAACATAGCCTACTATTTCCTAAATATATATATACTGTCTTACAATCACCTGCCTGGAGGCTATTTCTTTTGAGGTGGTCTGCTTTGAGCTCAAATGTGTTGTACTCTTGCATTGTGTCAAAAATCCCTGAACTCTCAAGGTCAAATAGGAATCCTTTTCTCCCAGCAGGCCTTGCGGTGCTTCAGTCAGACCCAGACTCTTCACTAACTCTGTCCCAGCTGTAAGGATGCAGAGAGCGGAGAGGAGGGAGGGTAAGGGAGATCATCCGAAACAAAGGGACTCTGGCGGCGGCCATGTTAGCTTGTCACAGCATCCCTCACACCCTCACTAACTCCCTCTCGCCCAGATGTGAAGTCCTTCTGCTCCGAAACATCCTTTTGGATCCTCGGCTGCAATAATATTTACCGTTGTTTTATCAAAAATAATGAAAAGCAGCGACCAGATGGCTGCCTAACGCTCCCTCTGCTTGAACGACAACAAGGTTTGGTTAGGCGCTGATGTAAAGCACTAGAGGAACAGCTGAGGAAGCTAGCAGGTGTGCAGCCTGAACTCAGCCTTGGCCAGGCCCTGAAAGAATTTGAGGAAACAGCTTCCCGGGGTCAAAAGGTCGTCTGTAATTGCCAACGGCCTGTTTGAGTGGAAGCAAATGGAATTTCTGGGATTTGTTCTCCTCCTTTCTCTAAAGCCAAAGTGGTCTGGCATAAACTCATTATGATTTCCAAGCGTGATGATCTGAATAAAGGGGGAGGAGGGTAAGGCAGGGGGTTGAAGACATAATTAGTTTTCCTCACTGCAGGAGACAGTATGCTGATGAGACAATGAAAGACGGAAAAAGCCGAGCTGTCAATCTCCCTGGATTCTTTCATCTCACAAAGCACCAGTGAGTAATGCTCACAGACCCAACACATGCCCAAACGCCCAGCGCAAGAGTGTTACGCAACACAGAGCTCTGCAGTTCTACAACCGGGAAGCACTTCGTAGACCTTGGGAAGGAAGAGAAAAACACTTTGAAAGAGGATGCTTTCTGGCAAACTAGATCCAGGTCAGGTTAAATCATAGATTCAAAATTAACAAATTGTTCAACACTATAAATAAATCACAAAGGTGCAATCACTTCGCCTTCATGAATGTGTTGAGATAAAGAGCACAGAATACGAAGAATAAGACACTTTAGTGCAGCGATGTACTCCTACGTAGAGCACTTAGGAGTACAGCTTTAGAGCAGCTTTGAAGTGATCACATGCTTCATCACATGTACTCAGGATCAAACATATAATCACCTTATTACTCATTCTTACGTTTTATCTGTAATAATGTATCCTTCAAAAGCCAAGTTCAATATTCCAATGAGTCACATTGGTGATAGGTAACTACATGTTGCATCATGTTGGGCCTCACCACTTCAACTCTTCAATCTGTCCCAATCGTTTCTCAAGCCAGGCTGGATTAGCATGGGGGAGGGGGACATCCAAAGCTCAGCCTCAATGTGGGTCAATCACATGTGGGTGTTTGGTCAACTGCAAATTCATTTAGGAATATCACAACTAAGGCTGAACTGAAATACCTGCATCAGAATCTAGGGGCAGGTTGAAGAAGAAGAAGAAGAAGAAGAAGAAGAAGAAGAAGAAGAAGAAGAAGAAGAAGAAGAAGAAGAAGAAGAAGAAGAAGAAGAAGAAGAAGAAGAAGAAGAAGAAGAAGAAGAAGAAGAAGAAGAAGAAGAAGAAGAAGAAGAAGAAGAAGAAGAAGAAGACATACAGTACTTTATTATCCCCAAGGGGAAAGCACTGGTTTCTGTCCCACAGCTATCAATGACCTAATCTAGCTATGCTAAATCAAGTAAAGACATATCTAGCCCTTACAGCTGTTTACATTGTTTTTACACAATTAAAGGCAGCAGAAAAAATACATATACATCAAATAACAATGTATAGACAAACAATATGAGATGGTATTACCTTATGAAGTGGTTTTACGGCTAAAAGGTTAGCAAACTGTCCCTATTGGACATTAATTGGACAAGTAACTAAACCAGCATATGGCTCCAGCTTTTACGTTGGCTATCTTAAACATTGTTTTAACGTCATTTTGAGCTGTGTTGTGTTCTCCTTAGAAAACACTTTCTTCACCAGCTAGCTGCTAGTCTGAGTGCTGCTTGCTGCCTTTCATGTAAGTATATGTTGTTCATACAGCTACATGTTATTGATAGATGAACTCTGGGGCAGTTATGTATTTCCCCCTGCGTGTGCTTTGATGAACTGCTCTCTCAAAGTCATGCTAACATTCTCTGGGCTAAGAACAATCTCACAGTACCAGCAGACAAAATACCATCGCCTACAGGAGACAGCGATCAAAGTTTAGCTATCCACTGGGGATTGCTTTTGTGTGTGTGTTTATGTGTGTCTATGTGTGTGTTCTGTCCAGTAGGGGGATTTCACTCCTATTGGGCACCTACGCCATGCAGCCTTGCTTTGCTTTTACTACCTTGGAAGTCCTTTTAACTCCTTCGGCAGGAAATGAAACACTCGAATGGCTCTATTGCAAAGTGCCGGAGCCATTTGCAGCCGGGGCCGTGACATTCCTGAACATGTGTTGCATATGAAGAGAGGCTGGGAGTCACAGGTGCATGCTGACAGGGTGTGTGTGGTATGCTAGTGTGCTTGTGTGTGCGTGCATGTGTATATGTGTGTGTTTGATTGGATGTATAGAGCTGAGGGAGTGCAAGCGAGTGGGCAGATGAAGAGAGGGAAGGAAAGAAAGTATGTTGGTGTTTACTGGGGCCGTACAGTCACCCACCGTGGGCAGCAAACGAGAGCGGCTGCATTCCAGAGGCAGAGCTGCCTCCGCTGACCGGAGAGCGTTCAACATACAGGGAAACATTACATATGGCCGCTGAAGTTCACTTTCAGGGAGGAAAACAGGCATGTTGACTGCTGATTTTGGTGTATTTGTTTCTGGTTGTGTTTGGTAACGAAGCTAGCTTACAATGCTAACATTAGCCACCATAAGCTACAGCTCATACCACTCAAAAGAAGCCTAGCAACAAGTGTACTGAGTCAAACACATGACGTGTATTGCTTATAAACTCTTGGATGTAAAAGCATTTAGGTTAATTTCCAAAAATGATAACCCATTTGTTAATTTTATTTTACACCAATGTTTTTTTGTTACGTTTTTTCTGATTACATTGTGTAATGTATCTACCATGATTCAGTTTAAAAAGATATATCATAATAATTATAACATTAAACTTTCATAGAAAGACAATTGCTGGTCTACAATATGAACTTAGTTGCTCAACTTAAGAAGCCTGCGTGCTATATCATCTCATCGCAGCTCTTTTGCTCTCAGGTCACGCTTTATTTGTCCCACGTTTCATCTGCCCACCAGACTGACTCCCTTAATTAGTGGCACTCACTGAGAGACATTAATAAGTGTCCAACAAACCTGAGACGGAATATATTAGGGTTCTATTTTTGTCGGCAGTGACATTTCTCATCAACTACCCCTCAGGTCTGTAATTTCACTGAATGAACACTACTCCATACACTTATAGGCTACAGGGGGAATACACCCTCATTCAGACAGCACTGTGTGTGTGTGTGTGTGTGTGTGTGTGTGTGTGTGTGTGTGTGTGTGTGTGTGTGTGTGTGTGTGTGTGTGTGTGTGTGTGTGTGTGTGTGTGTGTGTGTGTGTGTGTGTGTGTGTGTGTGTGTGTGTGTGTGTGTGTGTGTTGCACATATATCATGGTTAGCTAACATTTCTTTCTGGTTTTATTAAAACAGAAATCCAGATGCTTAATACTAAGGGATGGACATAACTACATGTTTTGATCTAAATGTATTATGTTACAAATGTCACATATCTGTATTAGGTTAGTTAAAAGCAATAATATTAATTTGATCCTATTTAAACGTCATAGTATTGCTCAACTAACATAATACAGTTATGTGAAATCTCTTGGCATAATACATTGAATTAAAGTCAACCTTTCAGTGTTTTCAGTGGAAAACATCACTTGGTGGTAATATATGTTAATGAGAGCATCAGCTAGTGTGCAGACTTTGTTTTTCCTCTCAAAAATGTGAAACTTTACGAGTGTAACAGAAACCCATTGATATAAACCTCGAAAACTGGCTAAGCATGTCAGTGCCTGAGCTTCCTGCGTTTTGCCTGCACAGAAATCCTTTTGTTTACAAAAGGTTAAAGATATGGTAAAACACACACACATATTTAATATTCCCAAAACGTTGATAGGTGCAACAAGGCTTGGGAAAACGTGTTTAGTGGTCAACTTCTGCAAATAAATGACTTGTCAAATGTCTGACAAGAGCGGCTGATGTGAGAGAGAGAGAAAGAAGTGATTCCAGAGAGGTGAGGGTCTGACTGAGAGAGAGGTGCTCTGTGGAAGGTAAACAGCAGATTGACTGCAAATACAACAAAATAAAAACATTGCCTCAATCTCTTTCTGCCGCCTCGCAGAGGTCTGAATAATGAAAGCTGTGTCTGCTCTGGGGAAAACAGCCTATAGGATGAAGCTGAATGTGATTCAGTGCTGAGGCCAACACATCAGCATGCTGCAACTCTGACAGCTTTCACAATCAAATAATACTGTGCTCTGCAAATGCACCAGATAAAGGACCCAGCATTCAAACACAAACAAACAGGATCGGAGGGTTTGTGGACATTAACGCAGCGTCCACACGGCGGCGTGCATTGAAGCTTGCCGGTGGGCGTGTCTGAAACTCGACCAACAACCAATCACATGAATCTCCCGCCCCGGACACACAAGCACGCGGTTTGATTGGCTAGAGCTTGTACTGGCATATGATTTGATTGGCTGACGCTTCCGTCGAAGCTTCAAAAGTTGAACATTGCTCAACTTTTGAAGCGAGCAACGCTCCCACAATGCAGTTCGGCAAAGTGTAACGTCACCCCATTCAAAGTGAACGGGCAGAAGCGTTGAAGCTTCAACGCACGCCGCCGTGTGGACGGGCCGTAACAGATAAATAAAGAGTCACTGAGTTGCAATATAATAAGAAAAAACACTACTTTTAGAAGTATGTCCATCGAGGCACTTATTAAACATAATGTTATATAGATTTATCTAATTTTCTCTGCTATTAAATTATATTTCAATCATTTATAATCATTGTGTTCCCGGTCAGTGGAATAACCTGCTTTTTAACCGAAAAGGAAAAAAGAGTTACATACTATATGTTTTTAAATGTATGTTTCCAATCTTAAGACCCATCTTCACCTTACAGTTGCATGTTGCATGCTGTACAATCAACTTCTCTACTGACCCCTCCACAAGAAGCCTCTTAAGTATGATAAGATATATTGCTGTTATGTGAAAAGACGTTTATACGGCAGGTTGTTTATTTGAATTTGACAGGATTTGCCTTATCCTACACTTAAAATTAGTTTTTTCTCTCAAAGACATCCAAAGACAGCAGATGTAAATGTGGTTCTATTTATACTACATTGGAAACGTATGGGACACCAAATGTATAATTTGAGGGTTTTGACGTATCTTGACATAAGAATGAACTCTGATCCTGGCTCAGAGTCCTAGTACCAGCCAGAGTTTGACCATACACTCAAAACGTGGCTTTTATTCCTTTTTGCAACTGAAGGCCAAAACTCCAACTTAAAAACAAGAGTTCCTGATAATGAAGGGTATTGATCAGAATGATAATGATAGCATTACACTGGGGAGTCGATTCCCCAGAATCACACAATTAATCACAACAATTCCCATTTTCTGTCTCTTAACACTTTCTGCTGCATAATGTGTATGGGATTTAGTCTGAATAGACTACAGTGTTTGAGTTCATGGCATTGAAGTGTGAGGCAGGGCAGATTATGAATGATAGCACAGAAAAACAAGATATATCAGGCTTAGAAAACTGCTTAGCTGAACACACTGTTTTGGTTTGAATATTTTCCAACAATTCATTGACAAGAGGAAAATCAGGTTGATCTCAACAACCTCAGCTATCTGCCAGCCCGCTCCAGTGAGGCTTAGTTCTGACTCGGTCCTGCACGGATGTGTCCTTTCCAGAGCAGTGAAACAGCCCGCTGCTCTGACAGGCTGCTGCACACAGAGAAAGGACTGTCCAATGGCTGCCATAGGGACCAAGTGAAGCAGAAAGAGGCAACACCAGCTTCTACGAGGGGGGGCCCATTCAAGCACAGCAGATTCAGGGGGATTTAGGAAGCTCGTCTGCCAGCAATAAAAGGCTGAAACAGGATACTTGGTGAGATTAATTGCCTAGATAGGCCACGATAATGCCATTTAAATGGGAAAGTAATTAAAGTGCACCTTCCATGAAAATTATTCATTGCTGACGGATTGGGTGACAGACAAATCAGGAGGCATTTACAGAAAAGCTACAGGTTAAGTGCTCCGAGCTGCTGCTCTGAGATCACCACGGTTTTATTGCAGCTGTTGAATCGGACTGCTTTGCCCAGCTCTCATCAAATTACTGCGAGCATGTGGAGCAGTGGGGGGTGGGGGGTGAAAAGAATGGGCTCCCAGGTAACGTAAAACCGGGGACAAATGCTACAAAGGAGGATCCGCTTAACTAAAGAATTACACTGGCTGGCAGTGGTCGGCGGGGATCGCTCCGAATCAATCAATCCTTCTGTTTAAGGCCACCATGGCAGATTAGAACACAAGAGGAATAAATCAATGGCCCTATTGTTCCCAAGTGTTACTTTCACAAATGCACTGAACAATATCCATTTAGTGATGATAAAGTGTCAATAAAGTGGCCGTATAGATTACCACTGTGGATCTGGGGTATCAATGTACTCCCATGAGCATTTCTTATTTGAATGATGGTGGCTCTAGGTAAGTAATTATGGAATCAGGCGAGAAACTCTGCCGTCTCCTTCTCTGAAGTCCAGATGCAAACATGCTGCAGGACAGTGGCAGCCAAACAAAACGGAATATCTGCTTCTCACGCAAAGCAACGGCAAGCGGGCTTTTCAGATCAAAGTCAAATGCTTAGCTTACATTCTTGTGTGCCTCGATGCTTTGTTTTCCTTTCGCATTGAGGGATTGGATGGGGAAATTGTCTTTGAATGTGCAATTAGGTTTGAACTTGAGGGAGATTACAACATCATCTTATATCACGCGGTGTTGCACAACAAATGTAGCCAAAAATAGAAAAAAGAAGAAACACTAAGAAATTGATGATAAAAAAATCTTCTATTTCAAAAAAATATGAATAAATGTTCCAGGAAGCCAGGTTTAACATGCTCCACCTGATCATGTGTATGTTGATCTTTATTTGAGAATGGCAGCTTCTACATGGCCCGTTCAGACTCCAGGTGAGTGCCCGTGCCGCAGTAACCTTTACGGAGAAGTCACAATGGCAGCATCACAATATGAAGGGTGTGTGGCTGCTTCCTGTAGTGGTGGATGCATTTTCTTGTGTAAAAGGGGAGTGTTGCTCTTTTTAGGCTTCAATGGAAAATATATGTTAAAAGCCAACAGTGACACACCCTGTGAGAGAACACCCTTCTTGTGCAGGTTTTAAATGATTGTGCAAGCATTGTGGCTCTCTCTGTTAAATGCCCAAACGGACTCGTTTATCTGAGCGGCAAAAAGGCAACATACTGACATTTTGAAATGAGTCTTGCTGGACGACCACAGCGTTCTGTGAAATCTAGACAAAGTCACCATAGTCTAAATAATGCATTGCTAAGCCACACCCACTGTGTTCTGCTCTGACTCACCCATGTGTAAACTTCAGAGCACTATTGTAAAAGTTGCTATCGCAGTGTAACAGGCTGCGTGCTGCTGGATGGCGCATTGCCAATTAAAATCTATTTCCACAGGCTCTTCCTTTCTCTCACTATATTGTTCATAGCTCGTTCTGATCGCACCTACACCCCATTGCACTGGTTCCAAGCTGAGCATGCTCATGCAGTATGCACACACACACACACACACACACACACACACACACACACACACACACACACACACACACACACACACACACACACACACACACACACACACTCACACACACACACACACACACCGACACACACACACACACCACACACACACACACACACACACCACACACACACACACAGGTCCTGTCGCCTTTCCCATAACCAATTTCACATCCTATTTTTGCACCTTCTCCAGTGATTTTTCTGGCACAGAGATGTGAGCATCCGCTTGAATAAATATTAATGGTTATTCTATGAGCAGTGCCCACTCAGAAAAGAGCAGAAAGAACAAAAGGCCTTGTTTACAAGTATGCTTGAGGAACGCTCAGGCATGGAGGGCCTCTGAGGGGGCTCCGTGGCGCTGCCGACTCACAATAGAGTGCTGATTGAAACACACTCTTAACTTCCAGCATACATCGAGGGTGAAGACGGCAAAAATTCTCAACATGACCAATTTCTATTCAAGCGCTGCAAGGACTGAGCTGCAGAAATCAGGCTTATGAACTCGCAGCCTCTACTTAAACTCATTTAAGACGGAGCTGAGAGGTAATTAGGTTTCTGGGAACAATAAGCACTCAGCACCTCGTGCAGCTCCAGACCTTTCCTCTGTTGTAATTAGGAGAGGTGTGAATTCCTCATCAGATGGATCACCATCTGCATTCACACACTGCATGTTCATTCCCCCAGTGCTAGGCTACGAGACTATGTTCCTGCTGATTATCATGCACGAGGAGGAGGTAGGGAAGCACGGAGGAAAGGCTTCTCTGTTTAAGGTTCTCTCGGTGCTATAGGATCCAGCTTCTCGCCATGCAAAGGTTAATCAATTCTGAATGATAAGCCATAAAAGCTTTAATAATGCAGCCATTCTCTAATGAGTGGTCCTGCACGCTCGTTCAGGGAGGGCAGATTGTTTTTTAGGAAGCTCCGACGTTCCAATTACATAAAGCTCAAGCCCAGTGAGCGCTGGACTCAGCGAGGGGAGCTGCTGAGAAGGGAATCAACAGGAAGCCATCACATGACCATCAAGACCAACGCTGGTTATTAACTGGCACTAGAGATGAGATTATACAGAGAAAATCATTTTGATAAATGAATTATCTTTCTAATTTACACACAACATGTATTGTGTGTTTATCCATGTTTCTCTGAAGGTAAATCTCTCCCTGAGCTGTCCTACCACTGAACAGATGGACTGGCCTCCTTGCTTTAAAGAGCTGCTAATCCAGAAGGAATATGACCAGTCTGCTTTTCAAATGAGTATTTCGTTTTGTATCGTGGTCTCAATAGGGAGAATATATAGATGTCGATTGACTGAAAAATATAAGATTGGAAAACTTGAATGCAATCGATCAACAAAATAACCAGCAACCTGACCCATGCTGGCCGTTACACTGATGAGAGTGACAGCACTTACTCAAAATAATAAACATGACACCATCTTGGCCAACTCTCTTTCATAGTATCTAATGGATCATATTCCGCCGGGTTAACTGTGTAATTGGCTGTTGTCAACATGACACGTGTAATTAGGAGTGACTCTTCAAGAGCAGCTTTTAATTGTTTTTTTCCTCTGGCTTTTTTCCTGCAGGTTATCCACTTCCTGCCATCCGAGTGTCCTTGGCCAGGCGACCCTCTGGCACATTCCAGCGCATCTCTCTGCCACGAGCCGAGCGTGGAGGAAAACATCAACCCAAACGCTGCAGCACACACACACACACACACACACACACACACACACACACACACACACACACACACACACACACACACACACACACACACACACACACACACACCACACACACACACACACACACACACACACACACACACACACACACACACACACACACACACACACACACACACACACACACACACAGCCCCTGTCCTCCTGTCTCTATCACAGATACACACATCGAGTACACAGAGATATTTACTGTGCTAGTGGAAGCTGAGCAGCTTTACACATGGGTGGGACATTCACTCAAATACTGTCCTTAAGTACAACTTTGAGGTACTTGTACTTTACTTGAGTATTTCCATTGTATGCTATTATGTGCTTCTACTCCACTACAGTTCAGAGGTACATGGTGTATTTCTACTCCACTACATGTATTTAATACCTTTAGTTTCTTCACAGATGTGGATGAATGATGTGAAATATAATCAAGTGTTAAATCAGACTTTAGTTCCACCTGGAGTAAATCCACCAGCTACCCTGCAGTATACAAAGTCATTCAAACTAGCTGCACCTTTACCAGCTTTGAGAACACTTTCATGATCAATCATTATAAAACATATCATATACATTATTCTGAAATGGATCAATCTGCACAACGACTACTTTTATAGATGTTTACTTGAGTGACCTTTTTGAATTCTGGACTTTTACTTAAAAGTATTCCTACACTCTGGTACTTCTATTTTAACTTAAGTACAAGTTCCGAGTACTTCTCCCACCTCTGGCTTTACATTACATTAAGGTGGTGACATTCTGTAAAGAACCGATGATGTGGCAGGACATGATTGGCTGACACATGGTTCTACATCCAGCTGAAGCTCCCCTGCTCTCTATGCAGCCTTTTTTAGTCACCCCAGTCAGAACCCTCTTTTGGGCCGACTGTGTTTCATGGATGCTCAAGCATGAAAGAGGAATCTTGTTTGGTGGATCCATAGAAATAATGAATAAAAAAGGGCTTTAGACTTTGTCACTGGAAAATACAGCATTTTAATGAGAGTCCACTCCCCAGAGAGTGAGCTCTTTACGTACCACTGGGGGTTCACTTCATCGCCAAGCTATGAATGTTATGCATACTGGATATATACGTATTATGGATTTGATCAGACTATTAAATGGAAGTACTCTAGTAAAGTACAGTACTTGAGTAAATATACTTAGTTATTTCCCACCTCTGGTCAGTTTGACTCCTCTGTGTGTACGGAGCAAACAGACAGACACTGTGCTGATGAGTCGGATGTTCGAGTTCTTACCTGCTTGGCCGGTTGCGATGCTGACGGCGGCGAACAGCCTCTGCGTGCGGCTCAGCTCTGACACCCCGTTGACAGCCTCTACCTCGAAGGTGTAGTTGGCGTGGGCGAGCAGGTCCATGATGCTCACGTAGGACTCCACTAATCCTGCCTGCGCAGGGGAGAAGCCCACGTTGGGCCCACACTGGACGCACTCCTCCGGCTCCCAGCTGCAGCGTCGGCAGATCACCCGGTACGTCACGTCGTTGCGGCCCCCGGTGTCGGCCGGGGGGCTCCACTCCAGGCTGACGGAGGTCTGGTTGATGTTGTAGACCAGGTTCTGAGGCGCCGAGGGAGGTCCTGTCAGAGGTGGACACAGAGGAAGCTAAAGTTATACAACTGAGTGCCAGGAGAAGCCAAGAGTGTGCATTGACTGAATCTGTTCTCTGAGAGAGAACAACACAATGCAGGACATGCCAGCTCCCGCCCCGCGGCCACACACTGACACTCAATTATAATAAGAGTAGACTCAGATCCAGAGAAGCATAAAAAGTACAGGTGCACCGACAAAGTCAGCTCTGGCAGCACCAAGGTCAGCGTGAGGAGGCAGAGAATCAGGGAGCGGAGCCCAGAGTTTTAATGACATTGATCACCAGATTGGAAAGTGTAAGGACTTCTGCAGCTTACAGTAAGGCCCAAGTAATTGTCTTGTTGTCACAAACACAAACATTGTGTCTCTTTAGACGTACAGTAACGGCCCGTCCACACAGCAGCGTGCGTTGACGCTTGGCGGTGGGCGTGTCTGAAGCTTGGGGATTTTTTGCGAGCAACGCGACCAACAACCAATCACATGAATCTCCCGCCCCCGACATACAAAGCAATAGCAATGTTAAAACGAAGTAAACTGGATATAAAATCCCCAAACAGGCAAAAACCTACCAGTTTCACCCACTGTCTCTGCCACCTCCCTCCATGCCTCGCTCCTCCGGTTTGTATCCCGGTAGATGAACAGAGACTGATCATACAGCACCGGGTGATTCACTACCGCTACAATGAATTTTCCCTCCATTTTTTTGAATATGAGGAAATGACCTGCGTAGTCTCTCCCAGCATACACGCGGTTTGATTGGCTAGCGCTTGTACTGGCAGATTTGCATAAACGGGATTTCATTGGCTGACGCTTCTGCCGAGGCGCCACAAGTTGAACATTGCTCAACTTTTGAAGCGAGCAACACCAGCAACGCTCCACGTTGCTTCCCACAATGCAGTTCGGCTAAAAGTGACGTCACCCCATTCAAAGTGAATGAGCAGAAGCGTTGGAACGCACGCCGCTGTGTGGACGGGTCGTAAGTCTTAATGTCCAACTGATTGTTAGCTTAACTACGACACTTAAAAACAATGGTTAGCTTATTGTTATCTCTCATTGAATGTCCTGTTTTAAAACACTTTAATCATGGATTGAAATGATGCATGAGCATGATACTGACTCAACGTGTTATAACAGGCAGTGTGACACAATGGAAGTCATACCTGAAGCTTCTTAACTTAGAAACAACAATTTACTTGCGAGTCCTGCTAATTGGAAAGTTATTAACTGATCTTAAAGTTCTAAAATTCTTCTACGTTAAGATCAATCAAATTAAAGAACGCCAAATCTTCTGTTCCCGTAATCACTTGAGGGCAAACTGTTCCCCGTTTACACATCCAGCACACGGAACAGACATGGCAATAAATCAATACAAATGTCCCACCTGGTAAATATATGTGTATTCACTCTGCTGGTGAATGGTCTGTTTTGGCCCTTCTAAAAAGTGAGCTGCTAACTGTTCCACTATGTTACCCAGCTCTTTCTAACAGTGTGTGTCTGCTGTTTGGTGCCGGGCAGGGGGAGTACAGCCAGTTTAAAGGCGGCCCGGTGCTGCTGGATATGAGGACGGTGGGAGCAGTGAAAGTTGCCCATCGTAAAACCAAAACACTTAAACTGACCCACAGAGCTGCAGCAGGACCAGACCTTCTTCTTTCCTCCTGCATGTAAATATAGCTGCTGATTCATCCAGATGGACTAAGGGCTGTGTTTACGTAACGATCGTTAACAGCATAAAATCTGCAGCTGCTATGGAAATGATTGAGACCTGGTTACAGGGGGAATCAGAAGCCCTGTACGTTTTCCTGTTCCTAGAAACATTCAACACTCCCCGCTGGAAACAGTGGCTTCACCGGGTTGCCTTAGAGAGGTAAATCATGCAGACAGCAGGACACTTAAAGTTAATGTCCTCCAAAAAAAGACTCAAATCCTGACTTGCCCACAGAATTTATGAAGGAGATTTAAACGTGGATTATCGCCGCGCTGTAACTGCCATATTCAGCTTCACTTGACATACAATAACCAGCAGCTCCATGCTTCAGTGTGCACAGGACCACGGAGCCTGGGAGCAGCCATGAGCTCATCTCGTAAAACAATGAATTACTAATTGCTGCTTTCATCTTTCAAATTCCAGGCGCTTGCCTTTTATGGCCCAGATGTTGATATAAATAAACTCCCCCTCACGCAGTAAAGATTATATGACTTGTGTTCTTTGTTTATGAATGTTTTAGGAACATCCTCATTTTGTTTTCAGGTACTGAAAAAAGGGAAACTTTCACATATTTCAACCTAATATGTTTTATTTAAAGGTAATGTTATTTATTTGCACTAACCTGATACAGTTATGTGAAATCTATTGACATAATACATTTAATCAAAGTCACCGTTTCAGTTATTTCAGTGCAAACGGTTCAGGATATATTCTTTGAGGGAATCTTGGGGAGGGAGTCTCAACTCATTACATGTGTCACATTAACTCACCAAATAGGTGATGCATATGCATAGAGCCCAAACCGCGCTCATTAATACAGCACTTGTTTCTCCCTGTTCCACCCATCCATAGTCATGATTGCGGGGCAGATAAGAGCCGGAGTGTGGACGGGGAGATGAAAGAGCCACCTGTGGCAGGTGAAGTGGAGAGGAGTGACTGCTGAGCAACACTCTTTTATTATAGCATCTCCACGGTATAAGCGATGATAACATCTCACTTGCTCGTGCCGCTCTCCTGAGGGTCGCAGGTGCTCCAGATCAAAGCAGCGATACTTTGGCAACAAGAGGTGAAAGGAAATGTGATTACACTGACCCTGGATCTGTATGACTAGTTTTTGTTGTTTATCTGATACACTGAAAGCTATTATATTCTTACACTAAAGGACTCCTTCAAACTGTAGCTCTCTTTCATGTGCTGGTTTCCACAAGTTGTGTATTCTCGCATAGCAAGAACCTACCTCTACATCGCTGTAACCATCATCACGTGTGGTATATGGAGAAAATACAATACGATCATACACTGAAAACACTGAACCATTGACTTGAATTCAATGAAAATGTCAACATGTCACATCTGTATTGGTTCATTGAAGGCAATGCCTTTTAGGTTCAACTTAATATTATTGCTTTCAACTAACCTAATACATTGATGTAAAATGTGTTGACAAAATATATTTAATTTAGTCAATGTTTCAGTTTTTCAGTGTACTTTATTCTCAGGTCGTGTCTAAAACTGTTCTTGCATCACAGCAGCTCCTGCTGTCACATCAACAGGGACAAATACTAAGACACGATCCCGATCACTGAAGAGAGACACATGACCCTCTAACGTACAAGAGAGAGAAGGCTACAGACATATTTCTCCTGCCTGTTCCGTATCTTCACTTTCCCTTCAGACGTGGTGAAATGACTATTCTTCGCATTTCTTTTGAATCACACTTCTTCTTTTCTGTCCTTGGCCCCACTCTGTTTCTCCATAGATGTTGGGTCTGGACTCAGGAACATGAAACTCACAGATTTGCGCCGCAGCCTAAGCCCTGGCTGACTGTCTGTCTGCTCGTCCCTATAGCTCAGGGGCTTGTCGCTCTTCTTCTTCTTCTTCTTCTTTTCCCTGTCTCTCTCTGCCCCACTCTGTCTTATCTTGTCGTGTTCTCTCCCCTCACCCCTCACCCCTCCTCCCAGTCAAGTTTCATTTCACGGATTAGCCTGCCAGAGCCCCCACAGCCTGAAATGTCTCTATCACTTGCTAGCTTCCCTCCGATGCATTGGTGAGTGTGTGTTTGTGCTTTGATATAGAATAAATGTAGGCACAGTTTAGATTTCCAGCTTTAATGATTTTAAATGCCATTTTCTTAATCTCTTTCATTTTTTGTAAAGCACTTTGAATTGCCTTGTGTTGAAAAGTGCTATATAAATAAACTTGCCTTGCCTTGCCTTAATCAACTGTGTGAATTGAACACTGAAAAAACTGAAACGTAGATTTTAATTAATTGTTTTATGTCAACATATTTCACATAGCTCCATTAGGTTAGTTGAAAGCAATAACATTAAGTTTTAAAAAAACACAGTTTAGTAGCAGATTGTTTCTAGGTCATGTTTCAAAGCCCATCTCCACACTATGCGGAGTTGTGAGACCTGAGTAAATCCGAGCTTAGGAGAGAAGAATCCGGCGCTTATCGGCCTTCAGTGCTCCAGGCCGCCTCACCGCAGCCTATTAGCTGGCTGGGCTCTAATTGGGGAGCAGTTGGGAGGGGGAGGGGGTGGGGGCAGGGGTGAGTGGTATTCAAATCACCCATGAGGTAATCCTGGCTCTACAAATGTGTGTTGTGACCCCGTGACCCTGCCTCTAATGATGTGGCTGCAGTGTGAGGGGAGCAGAAGGGAAGAAGAGGTGGAAGAATATTTTCTTTATCTGAAGGGCCCCTGGCTGCTGTTGTAATAAACACAATCTCAATACTACTTCAGCTCCACACTGAATTCAATCATGGATTTGCTTCGAGCAAAACATGTGTTCTGCCAGCTAAAGGCCCATGTTGGCCCCTGCAGAGCACAATGGCACGTGGACATGAATTACAACGACAGGAAAGCATCACTTAGACTGTGTGGAAAAAAGAAAAGTAAAATGTGTGTTACCCCAACTGCATTGATAAGTGCTGGGACATGTTATCATTTCCAATTATAACATCCAAGTAAACTATAGTCTGGTATTCAAGATATGTTGAGCTCTTTCCAAGCATATATCTTTTAAAAATATGCTTAATCCAATCTGGTTATTTTTTCTGTAGTTTTAGTTATCATTTCTATGGTCTATGTATACATGTAGCCCCCCACCCCACCCCCTTAAGAAACTTGCATATAGATAATGAATGGATGGAATATCTGGTCAGATAAATCAGCTGTGTGCAGAAATAGCAAGCAATCTATAAAGCTAATTCCTATCTATAAGTACATATCATATATATTCAAACTCTATACATGTCGTGATATCAGAATGTCCTTTTTGATGTCACTAACCATTTAAGGTGGACTTACACACCATGGCAGACAGGAAGAGCTGCTAATGTGTTGTTGGCTAGCTATGTTTTGACCAGAGGCAACATGCCCACGCTCAGACTCAGGATCAGTTGTGCAGACCGGAGGAGGCTCTGGCAGACAGACTGAGGCCGACAGCGGGAACACTCCTCTGTGCTCTGTTGTGAAATGAAATCGACTGTTTTCCTTGGCCAAGCCTTTCAATAAATGTTGTAAGACATTATTTTTCCAGTATTAAATACAAAAAAGAACAATAGAAGTATAGAATGAGGACATTGTGGATTAAACTTACATTCCTATTGAGCTAAATCTGGGAGTTTAAGACTGCACTGTCAAATCTTAAACACTGACTTTAATTAAATGTATTATGTCAGCAGATTTCACATAACTGTATTAGGTTAGTTCAAAGCAATCATATTAAGTTCAACCTATTCTTTTGTTCAACAGAATATTATTGCTTTCTTCTAACCTAATACAGTCAACGTGTTTCTGATATCTGGTTGCAACACAACCCGACATTCTGCAGCCCTTTCACAGACCCCAGCGACTTGAGGCATGGGGGACCCTCTGATGGACATCAACTTGTTGAGCTGGCACATTTTGAAGGGGCACGGGGGGGTTTGAGGAGGAGTCTTCTCAGAACTGCCCTTTCCAGCCCCCAGCTCTGCTCACAGCTGTTGCATGATTGATGCTCCCCCCCAACCTGTCAAACACTCCTGTCTGTGTATGCCTCCAGAAAATGCCTCCCCATGGCTGCACCCATATGTCTCATTTTCTCAACTTTGCATATGAATAGCATGGACAAACGTTCCAAAAACAAAAGCATTTCTTCCTCCCTCCCCCTCATCACAAACTATATATATATGTATGTTTTTGGAACTTCTCTCCTCATCTGTATTCAGCGTGGATTTAGATTTCCGTGTCCCTACATCACATCTTCTTCTCATTTCCTCTCAATCCTCATAGACACATTCTTAATCGCTATGTGCAGAGATCCAGCTCACTGTTTTGCTAAGGCCTCGATATGGTAGCTTTAGAAACCCCTATTTAAAAAGATCTGTCAATCAAGCTATTTGTTCAGGCAGTGCAAATTCATTTTCAATTACTATTCACTCCTGGTCTGGATGAGGCTTGAAAAAGGAGATCACAGTGTCTCTTGGTCACAGCGACTTAATCCGCCGATGAATGAAGAAATGCACGTACAGAAAGCCGTGCAAAAATTGCGCCGGGTGAATGAGGAGGGGGCGAAGCTATTCATACAAGAAGTCAAAAATACATATTTACATATAATGGTATGGGGTCATCAAGTGTAGACCCGAAGTTAATGAAAATGAATAATGGAAAGTGTGCATTAGGCAACTTCAGTAATTACTGCGTTACTTGGCCAAGGTGATTACCCAGGGGGCAACAGCCAGAGGACACTTTCTCCTGTTCTCCTCACGCTGCACATGAGTCCTTGATAAGCAGGAGATGTTGGAGTGAAGCGTTAACATCCGATGGGGATGGTTGGAGCAGTGAGTAATGGACCTGTCTCTCAGAGCAGATCTGTGCGGCTGCCTCTCTTCTACACAGACTCGGAGGTGTGTGGTCATTGGCCAGCTTCAAATGAGCTTAGCCTGAGTTATGTTCTTGTTTGTGTCAGACGCTGATGTGTTCAACAGACAAATCTGAACTCTGTAAAGAACTTAAACATGTTCAAATTGGGCTTACTGGTTTCACTCACCAAAACATTTGAAATTCCTACAAATCAGGCAATTTTCTACCTCATTTGAACAATTAGACGTTCAAATTGCTGCATTGCCTCTTTATGTAAAGCCACTCGATATAACTCCTCAGCAGCAGCTGCAGCCACAAGGCGACAGCTCTTTGATAATGACACTAGATTTCCCTTTAAAGACACCATCATTAAAGGCCTGACTCTCTCACTACAAGCAGCCATCATGTTCTCCTGCTGAGGTGCACAATGTTTACTTCTTTTACTTTGGAGATTAAACTATTGAAATTATAATGTGTGAAATAGTAAATAGTGTCAGTTACACAACAATACACAATCTGTCTGAAGCGTTCTATTGTTAGCCACGTAGCCGTCACTGTTCTTTGGTTCTTGTTTTAATGTTCATAGTTGAGTTGATGAAAGGTTTTTCAGATCACCTGTTGGCTGCTAATCAAGAGCTGAGAGCAGCGCCATGTGTTTCCACTCTGGGCCAATCGGATTGAGAAGACGCCCATTCCTACGGGCTACAGAGAGGAAGAGAACTACACACCCTCCACTTCATGCAAACGGTTTCAGCAGATCATTCTGATTTGTCATTATTATTATTATTAAGAGTTTTAAAGAAAAAAGTAAAAAAAAGACATGCAAAAGAATCTGTCACTGTTCTGGAGAGCGTAGATCCAGCTACTGGAGCCGGAACCTAAAAGGGATTTGCTCAAATGCAAAATAGAAGGTTGATATTTGAATGATTATGATAGATAATTGTTTTGGTAAATCAAAGCTGCTTATGAGAGCAACACTTCTAATGGTATGATCATTTTCTTCATGCTCTAACTTACCAAATGTTTTAATTAAAATATGTTATTGATGGCTATATCTGCTCATTTATATAATTACCATCCACCCAGCATAAACATCACTTTTTAGTGCAAAAGAACTTGAGAAACGATGATAGATATTCCCCAGGCAGAGACAGAGATGATGCTCAACAAGCTTTAAAGACACACATAAATGGCATAGAATATATATTTATATATTTATATTGTGAACATTGTTTTATCCAAACTCCAAACCATTCCACACACACACACACACACACACGCACACACACACACACACACACACGCACACACACACACACGCACACACACACGCACACACACACACAACACCCACACACACACACACACACACCACACACACCACACCACACACACACACACACACACACGCACACACACACACACGCACACACACACGCCACACACACACACACTACACACACACACCACCACACACACACACACACACAACACACACACACACACACACCACCACACACGCACACACACACACACACACACACACACACACGCACACACACACACACATACTCTGACTTGGCCTACTTTGTGTGTTCAGGGAAAAAGCGCCACTGCTCAGGATGTATACCAGGCATGCTGATTTCCCCGCATATCCATATGTTTTTTTGTTGTATTTAATCAACAGGAAATGGCACAAAATAAATTACCACAATCTTAAATGTTATTTATCTTCATAGATGTGTTAAAACAGGAAGGACCAGGATACGCATTGGGCAGCCTGTGGGCCTATCAGGAGTCCTGTGATACATTATCAGCAGCATGAATGCTCAGAGGTGCTCAGATGATGTTTAGGGGGCTGTTTACCTCCACAGATAACGCACAGTGTTAACATCCCCTGCTGGGCTGTCACACTCCTGCTCACAGTAGCTGGAGGAAGCAGGGAAAGGAAAACAAAGCATGCAGAAGCACCTTGAAGTAAACTTGTTTCAGAAGGGGTTTGGAGCAGATCAGCCCCCCCCCCGTTTAAATAAGCCACCATGGCTGTCACAGAGCTGTGACACTGGCCAGGACAGATGCAGACTGCCGCCCGCCGCTGACTGTAATTGCAATCTTTCAGACGGGAAATGGCAAATTGCTCCTCTCATCATTAGCAACCAGCTGAGACAGAAAACAGACATGCAAGCCGGCAAACATAATTATAATGACACACTGGGACTGCCTTGGAACACATGTGGACTGACTCCAGGTCTGGGCTCCGGACTGATTTCCCCTTGCATGTGATGCTGTTTAAAGGGATCTGCGCTGTGTTTACCTAGCAATGGCGAGGCAGACTTACTTGTGCAGGCCACAGAGGGGGGGTCAGACAGGGCCCGGTAGTACCCGTCCTCACAGTCGCAGCGCCAGGAACCCTCGCGGTCGTTGAAGCTGTGCGCCGGGCAGCGAGAGCACTGCAGGTCCTGGGAGGAAGACTTGTAGAAACCTCGACTGCACGCTGGAGAGGGGGGAAGAAGGGAGGAGGTCAAGAGAGGACTAACAAGTGAATCAGCAGCACCTCCTGCACACGGCTTTACTGTACCGTATGTTTCCTATGCTTTTTAACTGCCCTCAGTGATGTATTTGGAATTAAAGGTCAAATGAATCCACTTTTAACCAAAAAAGCAGAGTTTAAATAAAATACTTATTTGAGTAGCTGAACTTGTTTCCTTCTCACACATACTCATGTCCCCTTATTCATCTTGAATCCTTAGATTTGCCTCGACCCCAGAGGATAATATTAACCCCAGATTAAGAAATATCTGTTCATTGTTTTACATCTGAATAGTAAATAAAAATGCACGCAATGGAAGAAGGATAAAAAGGATGATGTCAAAGCAAGAGGACTCAATTGGAAACACTTTGTGAACACTTTGCCTTGACCCCAGCGGAAAATATGAACTGCAATTAAAAACATACATATTTAAAAAAATACTATTCTTCCAATATTCCTTCGTTTTTTATAAGGATGCCTTACATTTAGTTATTACAAAATGGTTACCAAGATATGTGACGAGCAGTAGTCAAATAAATCAATTGAAGAAGAAACTCCACGGATACTCAGAGCAATAAACCCCAGTGTGTGTAAGCCAGTTTCACATGGCGTCATTACAGATCCCTGAATGTCTCCAGGTGATATTAGTCCTCTGCAAACACTGCCTCTGAACACAGTTCCCATGCTGAGGAGGGCATGACAGAACAAATGACTGCGTTCACATGAATCAGCAAGTACCCCCCCCCCCCCCCTTCGGCAAGCAGACTGAGCCATGAAAAAGCTTCACAAATCTCAGGTTGAGGAATTCTCCTTGGATACATTACAACAACTTCAACAGGTAAAAAAAGGTTATTTTGATTCTGATGAATGCTCGGGCAGGAAGGAGGTCCGACTTGTTTACAACAATCTGTGAGAGGAAGCATTCTTCAGCACAGATAAGAGTTCATTTCCAGCACATGGGTCATTTCAACATTCTACCTTTGACCAACACGATAAACAAAGACTGACTCTGGAGAAATCGTCATAACGATTACACCCAAATGATTTACCCACCCAACGATGAGTAGCCACTCCCATGACAGCTAGTAATGACGAACACAGAATGTTAACGTCATAAAGTACTGATTCATAGCATCCTCACTGTGAATCACAAGCCTTTGTTGAGTTGATGCTTGAATACCGGTAAATAGTAAAATGTCTAAACTCGTTCTGGGTATTTTGGCTTGGGGCACTGAAAAAACTGAAACGCATGTCAACACATGTCATTACAATAAGATTGAATTAAAGTCACTGTGTCAGTTTTTCAGGGAGGTGGACCTATCCGTAGTGAATGCTGTGTGCTGAACAGAGCTGGTGAGGAACTGCAGAATCCAGGCCACATGATTCCTTCACTGATCTGAGAGAAATCTATACTGTGAATAGCTCCGCATACAAACGATCAAATCATCAAAAGAATCTTTCATGATCCACAGGAGGAAATGAGCGATGATTGTCATACTGGCTCTCCCCCCAAACAGATATTGGTTGCGATTTCTTTAGTTCTCTTTCCAAGGAAATATATTGGCCACCACCTCCTGTGACAGGTCCGGAATGAGAAGGATGGAGGAATCGGATTTTCCTGTTTTACCACTTCCACAGCGGCGTGAGGGGGGGGGGCTCAGGGTATCCCCATTTCAGAGACATGAAAGCCCTGTCACTCTCCATTTATCGCTCTGCCACAGCCTCGTGAAACAAGAGGAAAAAAGACATGATTTGATCTCTAATCTCTCTTTACCTTTCAGAGCCGGTAATTGAAAACAGAGCCATGAGGAGATTGGAGCGGTGGGTCTTGAATGCTGACCGTGCAGATGGTATAAACACAGTCCACAGTGCATGCTCATCATAATGTGCTTTTTACTGCGTGTTCACTTCTGAGGAGCGATGGCATTGCATAAACAGCTAAAGAAACCATGTGTAGGTGGAGGGTAAACACCCCCCATGTGGATAATGAGCCTGAAGGGCTTTCTGCAGCAGGTTAGAGAGAGGCTGGGTCCCGTTTAAGAGCGTACTTTCTCCCACTCTGCAGCGCTGCTTAAACATTCTGATAAGCCAGCGTGTGTGTTTGCCTTTGGGTTTCTGAGAGCTCCTCTGCTGGGGGACCGCTGCTATCTCCCATCGAGACCCCCGCTCCGGCAGACAAGAGCAACCACAGCCCAGATTAAGATGAGCACCAGGCGGGGAGGGGGGGGGGGGGCAGTCGAGAGTAGACTCAACTTCACCAGATAACTGAAATATATGACTACTTATCTCTTATGCTGTATGCAATACCCTAACTCAGGATACCAGCCGATACCGTGCAAATACATATCATTTATCACCAGCTGAAAAGCATTCAAAACACTAAGGAAAGCCACAGTGTTTTTAAACTTCAAGACAACTAAAATATCTTTGTTTCATGTGCTCTCCTCCTTTTATTAAATTGTGTTCGACATTTAAATCTAAAGTAAATCTTTGCTATTGTATTTGTCAGGGACCATGTACTAAATCATTACCATCACACTCTGGATGTTTCTTTCCAGATTCACTTACAAGCCAGTAAAGTAGCTTTTCTCCAGAGTTTCACCATAAAGGCATATTACTATTGTCTTATCAAAATGCATTTACTTGAATCACTTGCAGTGCATGCCTCGGTACCAGCAGTAGATTTCTGCATACAGCTCATGGCATCAAACTGAAGGCAAAGAACTGAAAAGTGTTTAGCGTGACGGATACCTAATCTGTTTAACACAGGCAGTGTCAGAACTGTGCTAATGTACCCGTCAGCTGTTTACCATCTGTCTGCTCGTCTGACTGATCGCCTTTCTTCTCCTTTGAGAATTTCTGTTGCCATGATCCACATGCTAGGAAATTACTTTGGTGAATTTGTGTTGGAAACTTGGAAAACAAAAGCCCGGTTTAAATAAAGTGGACTTGCCCTTTAACTCAAGCTCACAAACACAACACTGTTCATTGTCCATGCTTCTTATCCAGCTACAGACGGGGTGTTTACCAGTATGTCCGACTGTGTTTGGCACCCGGAAATGTTTACAGAAGCAACAAGGCGGCAAATGAGGCCTCAAAAATCCAATGCCTGTATGACACAGGGAGCTAAGTGCTTCTGCAGCCCCCCCCCCACTGGCAGAGCATTGAGTGACAATTACAAACACAGCCGTCCCAGCCCAGCATTTTCCAGCAGAGTGCTGCACCCTGACTCGCTGCTGGGGACTTCCTGTTTCCTGCCCCCAGAGGCTGAGGAGACCCCTCAATCTGTGACACCGAGATGAGAAGATAGTGAGTGAGGGGTCCTTTGTCGGGTCTCTCCTCAGCAACACCTTGCAATTGTATACTCTAAGTTTTCAAATGTATATTCATTATTTTCTTCATATTGTGTATTATTTAGATCAGAGGTATATTGCCTCATAAATTAGATTATAAATTAGCTAAATCAATCAAATGCAAGTACAATATTCTTGATACTTGGATATGCTTTAAGTAAAAACCGCCTCCATCACAGCTCTCCAGAGGGTTTACTTTATTTTGTCACAGAAAGAGTTGCAGCTCATTCCTTGAAACAGAAGCCTCAGATTGCTTATAATAAGGGGAAATATGAAGGGTCTATTTCAAGCTGGTTATGCAAATAACTTTTTTTATCAACTAAGATTTGTATGAATGTTTTCAAGTTTAATTGACTGAATTATTTGAACATTAGACCTATTAACACATGAATACTATGTTATATATTTGTACATATGTACTTGAGAAGTACAATATAAGACAAGCACAAGTTCCATGTTTGGGCCATATTCCATTGCACTTTTAGAATTGGCCATTTCAAAATGGACAACGGGCTGCAGTTGGCCCCCGGGCCGTGGTTTGGACACCCCTGATTTTGTGATATAGTCTTTTCCACTGTCAGTTTGTATATATTTGCGGTTTCTATGATCATATTTGTATCTTATTATATCTTGTAAATATGTGTAACTTGTGTCATGCTTGACAACACTGCTGCCGAGAAAAAAATAATTTCCCATTTTAGGATGAATAAAGTATCTACTGTATCCATCTATTAATCTATCTTTCCTGCTGAGTGGAAATATCAGTTTATCCTGTGAGAGCTGAACAGAAGAGAGGCGGACACACACGGACACACACGGACACACACGGACACACACGGACACACACGGACACACGGACACACACGGACACACACGGACACACAGACATGCTGGAACATCAGACTCTCTGCTGTTTCCACTGACTTAAAGTCCAACGTGGAATTCCATTTGTAAGGATAGGTGTGTGAGAGTCACTTTGTAAAAAAGGGCCATTTCAGTGGGGCTGGTCCTCTTCTGGCACAGAAAGGGACACTGATAGTGTGGACTTGTTGACACGGCCCGATAAAAAGCTCGGCGGCAGACACAATAGTCGTCTTATTTACGACACTGAGAAATTAGTCAGCCCTCAGAGAAGCTGAGGTTAAGCAGAGAGAGGGAAAATACAAGTCTTACATTCCAGCCAGGAGACAGAGCCAGCATCTGTAATTTCCTTCCAGCGGTCAGGCACTTTCATTCAGTGATGTGTGGGGGGGGGGGGGGGGGGGCAAGCTGCAGTCTGCAATCTTTGGAGAGAGGAGGAGGAGCCCGACTAAGAAGAGCTCCTCGGAGGAGTGGGATAGAGATAATCAAATGCTTCTGTGACTTTAGTGTCTAAATCTCAGCACAAAATGGCCAGCAGAATAAAACAATGTCTCCTTATCTTATTCAGACACACATTTAAAAAAAGAGGGTAAACAGATTTCTGTATTCTTTAAGAATCTTAGTTTGTTTCTTTTCCCTCTGAGCTGCGCTTATTCACATTATTGTCATTTCTCTCACGCGTTGGCAGTGTCATGACACTCGGGTTGAGGGGCAGAGGGAGGTGGGGGGTTAGGGCGATGACTCCTTATGCCACAGCCTGACACATCCCTTCCTGGCCAAAATAGAAAATAATGATTTCCCTTGTCTGGGGGGTGACACCCTGGCACTTAGTGTTTCCCCCTCAGTTAATCTTGTGGCTCTGCTGGCAGATCGGATTTCACATTCGCCCATAGTTGTTTTCTATGTACTTGCTCGGGTAGTAAAATGCCCTCCGGAATATGTTGTTGCCATCAAGAGTGAACAATTGTAAAGTTTGAATTTGACCAAACCAGACCAGGAATGCTGCATCAGTTTTAAGTCAGATTCTGACATTGGGTGTCTGTGTTTAAAGGATTGCACTTGAGGTTTATGATCCATGTGTTTATAATGACAAATACAGACTTTGAGTTCCTTGTGGCAAGAATACAATATCATAAAAGTATGGTATCAGTGTCGACATCCTGTCTTGAAGAGAAACTGGAAACTGAACTTCCTTGCTTGCTTTAAAACCCACAAATCCAATCAAGGTTTCTTCCCTTATTACTCCTGAGCTCGGAGGACTCTAGCTGGTCCAAAAAGGCTGCTGGGAGATTGAGTTTCTCCCCCAAGCTGTCTCTATATCACTGCAGACGGAGCTCAAAGTGAGCCACAGTGTGGGAATGTGGGAAAGTCCTAGAGTTTTCTGCAGACTCCCAGAGTCAAAATGAGAACGACACGTGAGGGCCTTTCTGTCTGCTCTCCTCCAGCTGCCCCCCCCCCCCCCCCAGGCCTGATTATGTGTTGAATCCGCCGTGTGTCGGATGGATGGAAAGAATGCGTGTGGACGGGCTGCGGAGACCCGGGGAGAGCAGCCTGGAGATAGCACCCCATTAGAGTGATAAAAGAGGCAGAGGGAGGAGAGCAGCCGACAGGAGCAACACGCTGATGAATGCCAGGCGGAGCAGGTCAAGCGTGATAAAGGAAACTGTTTATTTTCTTATTTAAAAAGAGCAGCATTGCTTTACGTAAAGCGCTTGCCATGGCCGATCCGATAGGGAAATGTCTTTATAAATATCAACTCTAAACACAGGCTGGTACGACGGGGGGCTCTCACTGAGCAGAGTGTGTGTCCTCCCCCTGTCTCCTCTTCTGATTGCATGATGCTAACATCCAACGCTGAGCTGACCTCTGAGCATTCGCCTGAACAGGACTGTGTTTCGTGTGAAATGTTCCGATGTCTCAACCCGCTCTGTGCTCGGGAGCTGAGAGATTTAGCTCTGATAGCAACATTGTACTTTCTTTGTTTCACAAATATTTTCCCTTTTTTTTCAGCTAAGCAATTCCCTTCTGTTGATATGGTGTGAGCAAAAGCTGATCGGTGAGCCGTTACTTTAGAATTGTTTTGTTTTTTTATTTAACAAAAATAAGCTACACTTAGTTACAGATTTACTGTTTAGGAGTTTCTTTTAATACGTCTATGGCAGGGGTGTCAAACTCAAGGCCCGTGGCCGCGACCTCATTTTACGTGGCCCGCAAGAGCTTGCAAAGAATACAATATTATTATTATTGTTGAATATTTTCTTTCAATTGTTTGCCCTAGACTTCTGCTTTCAGACGTTATTTATGAAGTTATTACCAGAACTGATAGTAATCCAGAGCCAATAATATAATATATAATACATTATTTAATATATAGGCTATGTATATTTATATAGTCTAAAAGTTACAACCGGCCCTTTTCCGTCCCTGCTAGAGAGCAGGGACTTTCGTGGGAGAAAAAGGTTCCTATGTCTGATTGGCTGGGCGGATTGCAAACCACGCCCCGTAAAACTCCCAAAACGTTTTGTGAAGCTGGGAGTCCCAGCAGCTTCTACTGAAGCCAGTCCCCAACTCCGGGGACTTCCGGCCGGGGACTTTGGGCGGCAGTATACACGTGAAGTTGTTTGCGGCCTGCCAGTAAACCCAAAGCAGAAGAAGAAGAAGTGACGTCAGCAGCTTAATTTGCCTCATCCTCCCCCAGGGACTTTTTCCGGAGTGAACGCGATCTGTACTTAGTTCATGAGAACTAAAGAGTTCTCATGAACCTTTGTGGGAAAAGTACTGCGGTGTGAATGCGCCTATTGTGTAAATATGTTGTGAAAGCAATGGCCAACCTTTCAAAATCATCACAATATTGATTCAGAGGTATTTGGTCATAAATAGTAATATATCATTTTTCTTCATATTGCCAGCCCTAAATGGTTCTTATGTCAACATCTAGTTGTGCGCCCTTCTTTTCAAGATGATCGCTTAAAGAGTATATGATGATGAGTATATCCCTTAATGCAAACATTTCACAAAACTGCTAAATACCCAGCACGACCTTTTCTCCCTGAAACATGTCTGATTGTTTCTATTACACTGCAAGCCATTGTTAATACTGTCATAAACACTTTCTGTCAGCTATTTGAAAATGCCCTGTGTCTAGCTGGATGTTCAGACAGCCATGAAATGTTATTTAAAAACCCAAATACTGCTTCAGTTTCACTTTCAGGGCATACGATCGGGACCATGACCGTGCGTTCCCACTGTGGAGACGGATGTCAATATCTCACACTGAGCTTATTCCTGAAGCATTAATGCAGCCGGGGGTCAGTGTGTGTTGCTCTGATTGGATGTGACTTATGTTCGTTGCCTCAATAAATAGTAGGCCTTGGTGTGGACATTCATCAGGCTCTGCTTACTGGCATTATATGCATGCTGAACTATGGCTGCATCTTTTTTATGGACTCCAGCCTGTGGTGTTTTCCTCTACAATGTAAGAGGCCGTACATCTTGTGAGTCATTTCACAGCCACGCAGGCAGGCAGGCAGGCAGGCAGGCAGGCAGGCAGGCAGGCAGGCAGGCAGGCAGGCAGGCAGGCAGGCAGGCAGGCAGGCAGGCAGGCAGGCAGGCAGGCAGGCAGGCAGGCAGGCAGGCAGGCAGGCAGGCAGGGAAAAAGCCCGGCTGAGAGTATTTCTTCTTCTTGAAAGGACAGCTCAATTGATCTGGTCTTGCGACTGATGAGTGGACTTTTAGCTGCAAAGGTTTGTGGAGAAATCAAGTGCACCTTCAAGGAAGACATGAGTTATTTAGTAAGCTTACTGCAGTGCTTGCTGACGTTTGGTTTATAGCTTTTCATCATCTAAACTGAATAACAATATTCTAATTATGTTCAAGAACTATTGTGTGTTTTTCAGTCTAATCACAGGAAGCAGCATGTGTTTGTGGATCTGTATTTCCATTCTTCTTCCAGTCTTTTCTCCTCTTGACATGATAATCTCCCACTATGAGAGGCAAGGCGCCGATGCAGCTCAGGGAACAGTGGCAGTCACACAAAGAAAAGGAAAAGAACTACAGGGATAGAGATGCACTGTCATCCCGTCCAAACAACTTCATTACGAACAGCATGGCTCCACACGGGCTTTGAAAGTAGAAGGCAACATAGACCACCTCCACATAAGGCTATCAGATTAGAGGAACATAGGTTTAAGGGTTAAAGAATGTGATGTCATATTGTGCTGGTCCCTCCCTTCACCCCACATACTTGGAATGGCTGTCTGGCTGCTACACTCCACACATTCAGACAACCAGCCCATTCATCCGAGGTACCTGTGCTTAGCGGGAGATAAGTAGCTTTCCATGAGAAACAAAGGGAAGATTAGCATTCCCTTACACGGTGTTGGAGGGCACGCTGCTCTGCCCTCTGAGCAGGGAGCAGTGAAGGAAGTGCCTCCTGGTTGTTCACAGCAAGCATCAAAGCCAGACACTGATTAAGTTTGACTAAAATGTAAGCTAACGCTCATGCTAGCTGCTGAGCATAGCAAAGCCACTCAACAAAGTTTAAGCTAAGCTGGGACAATTTGGAATACAACTAATGAATGAACACTTTATCAGCTTTATCAAGATGTATACTCTTTAAATCATGTTTTAATGCTTTGAACACTACGAATGACTTTCATTCACCTCCATATTATTGGTCAGGATGCAGACGTCTCAAATAGTCATTTCAAAACTAAATCTGCCGGTGAAAATATGTATGTGGACACATTTAATGAAGAAAACAAAACTATAGGCCTATGTTTATTTTGCCCCTGTAAATACTGACTTGAGAAACCATTACATCTGCAGCTGGAAATAGTCCCCAACAAATTCAAAGCTAAAGCTAACAGGACCAGCTGTTTTAGGAAAATACTCTTCATTTAAGAAGAAAATAAACTACTACTCGTTTTTTTAGATCGAAGTACTGAGGACTCAGTAGAAGGACAGACATGAACTTCAGAGAGAAGTGAGTGACAGAATCATTTCAAGCTGCTTACACTTTCCTTCTGAGGAGAAATATAAGACCTTCAAACAAAGGTAAACGTTTTGAGTGAAGGAAATAAAATGATCTCTCAAGGACAACTGCTTCAACTCGGTCGCTGCCGATGGCAATTAAGATAGCAAGAAACAAACTCAGACACCTGTTTCTCTCTCTGGTATACTGCATGGATTTGAAGGTAAACAAATGATGGGTATTTCAAGATTGAACCCTTTCACAGGACAGCGTTTAAAGTCTCTCACTGGGCCTGGAGCATCATGAGGGGGAAAAGATAGCGCTCTGCTCCTTTAAGCGATCATGTGGAGTGGGCTTTTTTAAATGGATTCCCAGTGACATGGAAAATGGCCGGGGCTACCTTTACTGGGTGAGGTGGTCAGCTCTAAAAGGGGGGGGGGGTCTCTGCATTCAGGGGATGAAAGCAGGGTCCAAAGGTCTGACCAACCCAAAGCCCCCTGCAGCCCAAGCCAAATCGGCACTGAAAATGTCCCCAGTCAGCAGCTGAGTATTATCTCTGAATTGTGCCAATGCCTGCCAACCCTACTGACCCCGCCTCCAAATCCCCCGCCACACCCCCCCGGTCCCAGTGCTGTGACAGAAAGGACTGAAACTATGTCAGACTAGCTGCTCGTCACTACTGCGTCCACGTCCCGTCGCCCCCCCCCCCTCCACACACACACACACACACACACACACACACACACACACACACACACACACACACACACACACACACACACACACACACACACACACACACACACACACACGAAGGCAGTCCCTGGCTGGACTGCTCTTAAAGCGTCGGTTTATCCAAATGCAAAAAACAAAAAATAATGAATATGCATAATAAGTATAATGCTATACAGATATGATCACAACTAGTATAGCACTTCACAGATATTCCAGATACATAGAAATTAAAGTCATTTGGTTGGTCATTGTTGCTTTTTTCTGACATTTGACAGACTAAATTCATCAAAAAGCATAACAAATACATGGCAGGCCATTACATCATTAATATTAGATAAGTTGTTTATTATCCCACTGTGGTAATGCAAACATTTAATTCCACCTGTTTTGTCAAGCGGACTGCGTTTAAACAATTCTCTGGCAGCAACAGAGAGTTTCCTGCAATAGAGCCATCGTCGGCACATTTTAAATCCTAAATCCTCCGCTCTGGATGTAGGTGGGAAAAATGTGAAGTTATGTAATAAGTTATTGATTTTCCTCTTAAGGAAGATTGAAGTACAGAGCCGGGGGTCTGAAGCCTCCCAGAGGAGTAGCCCCACTGCAGGGCCCTCAGACCCGGGGCCCCGTCACATATCACTTTCACCCTGATGCCACAGGGACACAACACAGAACACCAAAGACCTTGTCTCCTGACATGGAGCTCGGTTGTCTGATCACATCCCTCTCTCTAGTCAGCAGGCAGCAAAGACTTCTGTGCCACAGTTTGGATAGCTAAAAAGGGCAAAAGCTTAGAATTGCAAAAGGTATGGATGCAAGGATCGATGGAGATGTCTGAACCTGTTAGTGCAAGTGGAGATGAGGGCATTGCACTGTGGGGGGGGGGCTCTTTTGTCATGCAGGGAGAGGGGGCCGGAGAGGTGACTCTTCAGACGATCAGGGGTCAACTGCTGCGATCATCCATCTTCCGTCCTGACAGTGTCCTGTCAGCCGGCGCTCATGTTCCTAAACACAACAGGCAGGCCTCCATTGTGGCGCTGGGCTGCAGCCATGTGTAAATGAAGTTAATATTCACTGAGCTTATGCATGGCCACATACGGACCCCTGCGTCACCTTGGAAATAATGCTATCTAACTCAAAGTGGCAGCGGTCTCCCTGAAAGAACCTCTGAGCTGACCATGTGTCTTTGTGTGTTTGAGAATGACTGTTTGCTTGGATTCTGTCTATTCATGTGAGGCAGCGTAGGGACTCACAGTTTGACGGGCAGGTCAGATTCCAAGACCTGGATACTGCTGAGTCATCACTCCCCTGTTCTTTGAAACAGCCTTAAATAATGGTCGGTGGGAATTTGTCTAAAATCCCACCATGTATTTTAAGAGAAATAACTGCACTGACACACACACACACACACACACACACACACACACACACACACACACACACACACACACACACACACACACACACACACTTTAATTCAATGTATCATATCAATTTCACATAACTGTATTAGGTTAGTTGAAAGCAATAATAGGAAGTTGAACCTAATATTTCTTATTTAAACTTAATATTATTTATTTAAACTTACCTATTACAGCTAGAAAATCTGTTGACACGATGCATGTAATTAAAGTCAACGTTTCAGTTTCTTCAGTGCATGCTCCTGGAATCAGCCCAAGTTACTCTATATATCTAAATCCAGGGTAAACAGTGGAATAAACCATTGTCATTGTTTCCTTGCTTTTGTTTCAGCATTTGACCTGCTGCAGTTCATATGAATGTAACTGAGAGACACATATTTACCGAGCCAAAGGACTTTTTGAATGAGTCTCCCGGTGAAAGCTTTTTGTAAAATGATCCATTTGTATTTCATTTGACATGTTGACAGGGACACAACTGGTCTCTGCTGGAACCAGAGCAAGCATCTGTATCCCCGGAAACAACCTCTTCTTGCTTTTAATTCACATTTTGAAGTGTATATCTAAAAAAGGGCAGTGGATATGGAAGTCTAAATAAATAAATACAGCTTGCCAAATCACGATTTCAAGCTACCTTTGGTAGCAGGAGGTGCCGCGAGAAAATGAATGATAAAAGAAGATATACACTGTACTGAGCACTGAAACCAAAGATGTGGATGTTTGTTATAAACCTCATAATTCTGAACGTCCAACTATTACTCAGATACCTCTTTGGAGTTCAAAACATATTTTCTTTTCAAATGGGAATATTTTAATGCATTAAAAGATGGTTATGAACATTTGCGATGGGCCTCACTATTTGAAAACGTAACAATTCATTGATTTATCAATACTACAGCATAAACAACTAATGATTTTTAAACACTTTTTTTATTCCGTAAAATACCTATCACAAGATTGTTTCAAATGTTGCTTTCGTCTGAGCAACAGTTCAGAAAACTAAAACGTATTCCAATAAAATAAAACAGAAAAAGGCGCAAATACTCATATCTAAGAAAGTTGATCCAGAGATTATTTTACTTGATATATGACTTAAATGAATGTAATGTCCTCCTCAGGGTTTTGTGTAAACCAGATAACTGGCATCACATTTGAAAGTGATGCCAGGAAACAACATTTTTGTTTGTCAAAAATTGTATAAATATTAAAAAATATGAAAATCATGTCATATCAGACGGCAAAGACAGCTTTGTTTGACGGAGAATAAAGCCCTGGGCATTGGGAGGATGCTGCTCTTCACAGGAAGCATACTGAGGGGATGAGCTCCCATCCATCAACCATTTATTTCAATCTTGAGTGGTTGAGGTCCGTTTAGGTCTCTTTTGGATTCGGCTCACACCTGTCATTTGCATAATTAAGTTCTGGAGCAGTTGTAAAAGACATTTGGTGTATTACATTCACACCTTATCAATCAGACGAGCATCAAGATGTACGGGACCTCCTGTCTCCTGGCTTCCTGGGTTCATTTGAAATGCTAAGTGCAGTTGTTTCTCCAGGCTGGGAGCTGGGCCGGACTGCCTGGTGGCTCCTTACATGTTAGCTGCCGTGGTCGGACCTCAACAGCTCTGCTCCCCGGGGGCTAAATCATCAATCAGTCTCCGGCGAACTTCTGTCCGACTCACTGACAGTCAAGATGGATGGTTCCAGCGTCTACAGGATGCTGTATCCTCTCATTAATTATCTTGTTAGCATGCACAGATAGCAGCGCGATAGAGTTTTTCACCACACGGAGCCCTCTCCCTTTTTTAGTCCAGGGTCAACAGTTAATCATTTCTCAGCCACTCGTTATTTAGTACCACAATGATGTGATGTGTCAAAATCGGACAACATACATTCCCCGGGACTGAGCCAAACAAAGACGCCTATGTCCTCCCACAAGGGCCCTCTCTCTGTCCAACGACTCCGTGGCTCCATCTCAACCAGCAGCCAGCGCCGAACAAGACCAGCGGATGAATGGGGGCTATTTTCACAACATGCAAAATGAAGCCAACGCAGGCTGCGCCGACACTTCAACTGGCCTTTTTCAGCACCCATTACACTGAAACCAGTGAAGGCAGCAGGCGGAGAAGAAGAGTGACATTTACAGCCAGAGATTGCCACACAAAGAGTTAAAGAGAGACAGAGGGAGGGGGGCGTCGGAGTGAAAGACAAGGGGTCCCTCTTCGCTGACGGTGATGAATGAGTGGATCACAACACGTTTCAGAGGAGGCCTATGCACCCACAGAGGGGGCTCCTCAGATGACATGACTGACAGCTCAACTTGCTGTCTCCACCTGCACCCGCCCCCCCCCCGGCTGAATAATTTACACGGCGGCCATGTTGTAATGATAGCCTGCTGCAGACACTGTATTACGCATCAGCATGTTAGTGTGCGAGTCATGTCATTCAACAGAGTCTTAAACACTCTGCTGCCACGCCTATACAACGCCCACGCAAATCTGCAGAACATGTTTCAACACTTAACAGAAAATAATGACTTGTTTTGGTGGCGAGTTAATAGTCTCAAAGATGGACTCAGAACCACCATTACTTGCTTCCAATCCTGAAACCCACAGACTGAAATGTATACCAATGAATGCATCAAATGTTGAATGGTGAGATGTTGTTCTTTGTATATTGCTCATAGAATTATTTTCATCTATCAGTACAAACTAAAACACTAAAATGTTGCTCTGTTATCCAAATGTATAAATGTAATTTCCCTGGTCCAGTTCGCCCACTTAAAACAGGTCTAAACACTTGAGCCTGTTTTTAATGTGTGTCCTTGTGCTGATTGAGTTTGTATCGTATTCATTCCTCGTTTTTTACCTTTGAAAGTGTCTTTAAGCACCTGATAAAGAGCATGACTCATGACCTAACATTTATTATTGTTATAATTATTATATTTTCAGACCACACTTTGTACAAACGAATGCGTTACAATCACACTGAAGACGCAGCCTCCCTTAAGGCACCATTAGAGATGCTCTTTTACACCGCTAAGACAAGCTATTCCGAGGTCCAAATGCCAGTACTTCACATCTGTAACGGTCACAGCCACTTGGACTTATCGCTCTGCTCTTCAGCTGATATAAATACTTAGGTGGTGTTCAGGGAAACTACTGAATGGACAAGTTCATGTCAGTGGAGCTGCTGGAAGAAGTGCTGATGGAGCACCGTGATTCTCATTGTATTTAGATGAACTACCCCTTAATACAAAGGCTTCTCATGGCTCAGTGGAGATAACGCTTATAAAGGTGCAGTGTCAAGACTCCAGTTTGATCCAAATACACATGAAGGAGCCTTCTTCCTCACATATTTGTATTAGTTGACACATGAACAGATTCATTAATAGAGACTTAGAACAGTCTGTTCTGAGGGGTTTGCAGCAAAATATGATATGGAAAGAAATCTAAAATGACTTTGAAAAGCCGGAGCTGTTGGTTGTTATGCCGCATCGCTCTCCCTGTGGAAATAAAACGCGGCTTTCTTTCCAAAGGACACAACTGGATCTTACATCTATGCATATTAAAACAACAAGAACAATCAAAAGGAGCTCCGATAGCCTGCTAACATTAGAGACACGGCACAACTTGAGGCAGGCGATGCTGCTCTAAATGACATGGCCTAATATATTTCATTAACACCCCACCCTCAGAGGGTCCCTAATGGATGACAGAGTGGCATGAAAGCGTGTCTGCCAGAGACACTCATTTGTTCTTAGACACATTCCATTCAATTATTACTGGCTGCTACTCCTCATAAGCTGCTTAGACTGAGGTTGCCCCCAAAAAAGGATTGGCTGACAAGGCAGGCCACTTAAATTGTGTGACCTAAATCACCCCTTCTAATCCATAGTGATTTTTATCTTTCAAGTCAGGTGCCCACCGAAAATAATCCTCTGAGCATTCACTGTGACAGAACGCACTTTATTGTTAATTGTAGCAGCAGGACGGCACTACAACAAGGCGAGCGGAGCTGTGTTTGCCCTTCCTGTTAGGCTCCTTCATAAATACCCTGAGGCCTGAATGCCACAGTACCACGGCTATTTGTTTCCCCTCTCTGTCAGGGTCATTTGGCCAGATTAGAAAGATATTGAAAATCTGGCTGGACTTCCTCTAGACCTGTGTATCTGCTCCAGATTGTCTTGGCTCGTTGCCAGAAGGAACGGGGAAAGTATTGGAGCTGAAGGGCTAAACTAGATGTATTATTTAATCTCAGTCTAAACTGAATCGTAGATATAAAGAGAGTGGTAATCAATTAATACAGACTTTAATTATTTGTGTATTTGACCTCAATCATTTCTTTATATATTACTGCTTTTATCCCTTTTGCCAACAGAGCTTATCGGCCGGTAATGCCTAAATTGTCATTTACCTCCTTTGCATAATCAAATCACGATATATCCGTTTCTTTTTTTTTTCTTGGTACACCTTTTGCGGTGTAATCCAGGATGCCCCTCACGGATTTCAAAAGAATACGTTAGAAGGAGCAACTCTGTGAATGCTAATGAGTAATTCAATTATGTTTTAAGGTACTCACGTTCACATGCGTCTCCTTTCTGATGAAATCCAGCTTTGCATATACATTTCCCAATTGGAACGAGCCATTCCCCTTCAGCGCTGCAGTGCATCTTGGGAGAGTTGTCGGCCTCCTCCTCAGCATCATTTACACAAATGCCCTCCACTTCCACCAGCGAGGAGAACTCCGACCCCGTCACGGTGTCCGGGAACGTGGCCAGGTTCTCGATGATAGACCAACACTTCTTGTAATAAACTTTGACAGAGACCAGGGCGATGCACGCCCCTACATCCTGGAAGGCCAGGTAAAACCCCCGCCTGGACAGGGGGCCAATTATGCGCACTTCTGTATTCAGCTTCATCTTCCTCTCGCCCAGGTCACCCTGGGTAAAGCTTTCATCTGCGGCGATTGTGTCAATTTTCACATATTGGTTCTCCCGCAGGCTCCTGCCCACCTCCGAGTCTGTTTCCTGGTAATACAGGTTGAATGTCTCCTTGCACGTGCCCACCACCCCGGGTAGGCTGTTACAATCCCTCAAGGTGAACTTCAGTTCCACAAAAATTCTCTGGGCAGTGCCCTTCTCTATCCAGTTAGTCCGAAGCCAGTTATTCTGATTGGGCTCCATGACCTTGCAAACCTGGTATGTGCGAATGGGAGTGTAGTTCTCATCGAGGCCGCTGATCTCTTCCCACTGAAACAAGAACACATGTGGAAGTGAGCACCTCCAATAGAGACCAACACAGTTTAGATGTAAAGCAATAACACTGAGATGGACATCAAATGATTGGCAATGAATCTGGAGATGATGCCTCATTAGAGAATACGACAAAGGTACAAAAAATACATTTCAGAGATAAGCTTTTACATTTATATCAACACAGCTTTAAAAACAGATTATGCTCAATTTATGTTCTTCTGCTCACATTACTTATTTAAAGTTTCTCACAGCCTGCTTTTCATCAGACTGCAGCTTGGAAGCGGGTTGCTTAAGGCCTTTGTGCTCAGAATGTCAAAACCCTGTAGAGTTTAGTGACAAAAAGAGCCTCCTGAATTCTGCAAAGACTTCAGCTAGCACTGAGCCTTATGTATGTTTCATGCCCGGTCTAAATATTATTATTCCTATCACAGATGTGGGACATCAGAGAGAGCTGTAACATCGATATGGAGCACATCCGAGTGATGGAGAATTTTAACAGACTTACCCCATTGGGAGGATAGGAGATCCACTCCAGTTCTGTCTGCTGTGCCTTGGAGTCCAGCAGAGTCACTAGTGACAGGAAACCAGAGGCAGGTGGTTAAATCTCACCGGGGACAGGTATTACTGACCGGCCACACATCCATATATAGCGCAGTTAGCCGTGACCTTATTCCAAGCAACTAAAGCTAAAACATTCATATGCATTAGACACAGGGCCGTCCCTCCCTACAGGAAAATCACGCAGACTGCGTAGGGGGCCTCATCTTGCGGAGGTATCCTCAACTGAGCCGCAAATCGCACCTATGCGTGTATGCGGCGCAATTAGTGTGGCGCGGTATGTGTCGCCGCTGCGAGGCTCCACTACCACCCCGCCGACGCTCGCGAAACATTGGGCCTCATCATCTAACTTTGCGTGGGGCCTCAAGTTGGCCAGGGACGGTCCTGAGACACTGCAGGGAACTTTCTGAGACAGACGGAGAAACTGACATGTGCATCTACAAGAAATAGAGACTAAAAGCAGAGGTACATGTTGGCACATGTACGGAATAATAACGCGTATGATCATAGCGCGTTTATTATAACACATAGGCTATGCGTTTATTGTACATTTATTAAAACTCGCTGTTTCATTGGAAGTTGTTCCATTAAGGTCAAAGCGGCTGCTGCTGTCATTCCGATGGAGAGCTTAAACTCAGGAGTGTTTCAGTTTAAAGCGGCCTTAAAACAGTTCCCCACAGAACATGCGGCTTGTGTTCAGTTTAAATCTGTGGAGGAGATATTTTTTTCCAATCAGCCTGTTTATGTTCCGGGCGCGTGAGAGAGCGCAAAGCGGCAGAACGGAGGCTCAGAAAAACCTGAAGTTGTTCTAAATGAGCAGAAAGCTCCGCCATGAGAGCAGCCAGGATGCATCGCGGTGAAAAATAACATTATTATTTATTATCTTTATTTTTGTATTATGTGTGTACATTTGTTTGCAAGGAGCTCCGCGAAACCCCGCATATAACCGCCGAGTATTTACCATTCATATCAGACATTACACCAGGACCGCGCTCGGTTATTACACAGTAGTTTTGGTGCCGGGAATAGCCATACTTGCCCTTTAATTTTACACAAAACATAATTGAACCTTACATAATAAAAGTGCATATTTTCAGCCCTTTTGATATATTTGAATCCTCTTTTATTTTTGGGTGTTTTATAGCTGATCAATTTAAGGCAGATAACGACTCCGCGTCAATGTGCCGTATTTTCCTGTAAAACTAGATTTAGAGCCGAGGCCACTTTGGAGGATATAATCCTCCGAAACTGCCTCCACACCGACAGCCCTTACATCCCTGGAGCTGCTGGGCCATCGATCCGCTGATATTGCCTGGTTTGTCATGATAGATTGTTAATCTATAACGAGCAGGCTAGTTATGTCTATAACGCAGTGGCGCTGGAGTAAAGTAGAGCCGAAGCTCCTGCGTCTAATCCGAGCTACGGTGTTTCAGCTCCGTGCGTAAAACCCCCGAGAGGTCGCTGCCTAACAGCCGGGAGCAGAGCGCTGTCACCCCGCACACCAACCCCCTCCGACGGCTCTGGCTCTATCACACACCCGGCTGTTGAGTAACTAGCTTGTGATTTGAATTAAAAAAGAAATACAAGGAGGCTTTCCGCGGAACCTTCTCCTAATTCTGCAGGATGTCTTCCGAATGTGAGTCCAAACTTTAAGAACTTACCTTCCTTCGCATTCTGTGCTTGTCCGCCGTCTACACAGCAGCATAAATGAAGGCAAAATGTAATCCACAGACACGGGATGGAGCTGGAAAGCATGGTGCAGCCGCGGATATCGGTGTAGACCGTAACTCTCTGTGCCACCGTCTCGCGTGCTTCCCATTGACGACACTAAACCGGCTCTATGTACAACAATCCGCTGGTTCCACTCAAATAGCGTCTGCTGCCGTGGGGCGGGGCCTGTGGCTCCGCTGCTGTCAGTCAGGAGGACAGGCTGAGGGGTTGGCCAATCACAGCGCACAGAAGGAAACGTCATGAATCCTGTGGGCCAATAGGCGCGCGGAGGGAGATGGGTTTTGGGGAATGCGCGGCGGAGGAAATATTGTCACAACTCGGTTCAGATATTTTTGGTTTTCTGCAGGAAAAGGGCAAGGGATGCTCTGGCACAGTTGGACACACACAAACACAGACAGACAGACACACACAGACACACACACACAAACACAGACAGACACACACACACACACACACACACACACACACACAGACACACACACAAACACACTCACCACAAAAGCTTAATCCTCAGAACTGTTACAGGGTGTGTAGCTCCTCTGAAAAACAGCAGCTTCAGTCTTAATGTTTCACAGTGTTTCATGTTCCTGTTGTGTCACCTTTCTGTGAGACTATATTACACAAAAACACTTTCACACTCAACACACACATTATTAACCTGTTCTAATGTACATACATAAACACAGTTAAAGAAGATAATAAGAAAAACAACCAAAAACCGTTAAAAAAAACTATTATACGTTAAGATATAGAAAATTAGTTACATAAAAGTAGAAAAGCAGTGGTGGAAAGTAAATATAGTTTACTTAAATATTGCACTTACACAAGTAAGTACAACAGCAGAGTAGACAGCGGGCCCGAAGGCCTAGCCAGGAACATAGCTTTTAGATTTTGAGATTGTTAAACTATACACTACAGCTAAATACAGTCACATATACATCATCTCACAGTTTAGATGCAACCACTCTTAACCTAACCTAACCCAGTACTTTGACACCACTTCAAACAAACACAGGCGCAGACTTGAAAACTTGAACTTGGATACGTATAAGTACCAATGTTCCTGTTCATTTCGTGGGACCTCCCTCAGATTCTTACTTGAGCAATATAAGATCATTTTACCATTACAAATACACCATTTTTTGTATACCTTGTACAGTGGCGCCTCCAGAAATGTTTCATAGGGGTGGCCAAATGGGGCCAATGAAAATCTTGGGGTGGCCCACCAAAACCAAGAATGTAATTGTTGTAAAAGTATAGACTAGATGAAAACAATGGCAAAGAGAATCACCTACTGATATACTTTGGTTTCTTATTTTACATTTTCTGATACTATTCTTCTGAAGTGAATGTAATACGGATAGTTAACATTTTACTTCAAACAACATTTAAAAGAACCTTGTTTTGTGTTATGTATACATGTGTTGGTGATTTATTGTTTTGTTTTTTATATAGTTGTTCTTTCCTTTTAAAAAGACAAATAGAGCTTAATTTAAATAAGTTCCTTTATTGTAAGGCACAACATGTTCAGCATTCTCAACACATACAATACACAACAGCAACACAACATGTTCTTCAGTTATATTATGTCTCTAGGTTATAAATAGTTTTAGACTGAACAAAGCTGTTTGTGTCACACTGGGATCAAAGATGATTGACATGACTTTATTAAATCAAGTTTTAAAACATGACTATTTTTATTTCAACAGGACCCAAAAACACAAGGGGTATAAAATGGTAAATACTGTGATTGAACACAAACACGGCATCTATGATTGACCTTTATAGCAAACTCAAAACATTATAAATGATACAAAACACCACCTTTTAGTATTAGACAGAAAATAGGTGACGAGACATATTTCTATTTTTTTAGATTAGGCCACTGTGGTGAGAGTAATACATATAGCTTGTATTCCATTTGTTTTGAAAATGTATATTTATACTTTATAAACAAACTGGTTACCCTTTTTTTGAATTAGCATGCAGAACATTATGAAAACAAACTTGACTAATGGTCGGCTCATAACCTCAGAACACAGAAGAGGAAAAACTGCATAGATTCTCGTTTCATTTTGAAGGAGCTGCAGACCTAAAGTGTGTAGAAGACTTAAATGATTAAAAAGGTCACAATCACATTAATAAAACTGTACTTTGGTTTTAGTTTCACTTTTACAACACAGAGTTCCACATGTACTTTCTAGCATGTAAGGCCATCTCCTCACTAGCCCTATATGCTGCTCCCCTGCCAGCTCTGTCTCTCCTTTACTCATCTTCTTCTTCAAATAAGAAGAGATGTCTGTTGACTTTCTCTTCATTTTCTGCAAATTGACATTACACACAGCAGTGATTAATTAATAGTAGCCTACGCATTACACCAGCCCAGCATACCGACATCAGCTAACGTTAGCTTAGCAAGCTAAACTAACGGTAACTAGGATAGCCGCCAAAGTGTGTTTACAGACGAATTATACCTGAAGTCAAGCCAGCCTTTACTGAGCCCCGAGCCTGTTTTCCAGGTCTTCCAGCGTTTTTCTCGTTTTAATGCCATTGAACACACATTTTGATCAGAATAACAGCTAAAGGTTAGCATATCTCCGTGTTTTGCTACCTAAAGCTAACACACTAAAGCCTAAAGTGTTGTGGGGCTTAACAGGAAACACACTTATACGACTTACCTTCTAGAAGTCTGGTGGATTTTTGTCAACTCCAGTCCAGTCAGTAGAAAGAAACGTTTTGCTGCAACCTGCTGCTGTCTGTGCGAATCTCAGAGTGGGGCGCGCGAGTATCAGAGTGGTGCGCCGAGTATCAGAGTGTTACCATGGTAGCAGTGGGAGAGGGAGGGGCTGCAGTGTGAGCGTTGGAAGCTCAAATCAAGCGACTCGCTGGCTGTGTATTTGTTGTTAAATATCAGATAAACTAATACGCATACGTGACTGGCGAGGCGGTGTGTGTGGTGGGGGGGCCAACAAATATATCAGGGTGGCCATGGCCCCCTCTGGCCCCCCCCTGCTGGCGCCACTGACCTTGTACTCTATAAATGTAAAATGCATCATGACAGAGTCAATCTGAACCATAGTCAGGAAATGAAAGTAAGACGTATGTAAGAAGTGCCTCAGATATAATTGACAGTACTTAGTTTCATGCACTGGGATTTTCTACAGGATGTTTGTGACAAGGACTAAACGGCTGACACATGAATACAAATATCAATTTTATAAAATGTGTGTCTGTGTTTAGTCAGCCCCGAAAATTAAATTCCATTCATCTAATTTACAGTATAGAAAGAATGAAATAATAGGTATTTATTTAATGCCACTTTATATGTTTTTAAAAGGGAAATCATTACATTTTACTCCACTACATTTATTAAATAGCTTTAGCAAATTTTAACAAAATACATCCCTACAAATGTTTGAACTAACTCTTTAAGTCACAAAAGAGTCAAATTATTTAAATATTTTACAAACAGTAGGCCTACTGTATATCAGAACTTTGTGTGTCTAAAACAGAATGGTCACATATATAAATATAATGATATACACACTTAAAGGCAATTTCTGCACAATGATTACATTGACTTTTTACACTTAAATATATTTTGATGCTAATACTTTTGTACTTTTACTTAAAGGTGGGGTAGGTAATTTATTTCAGAAACACTTTTTGTTATATTCCATGGAATGCTCTTAACATCCCGATAGCAATGAATATCTTAAATGCTTTGACAATAAATACATACAAATATGTGATCAGTGGAAGCCGTAGTTCTGTAAAAAGCACGACCAATCATCTGAGCCGGCTAAAATAACTGGATGGCCTACCTGCCTGTCAGCCTTGCATCTGGGCACAAACTTACCTCCTGCCCTCATTGGTCATGTGCGCGTTCGTGTGTGTTGGAGGAGGGGCTCTGTAAGGAAGTCTGAAGGAAGGGGCAGATTTTGTCCGGTTGTGTATTTTCAAATTCTAGCACCCTCGTTACCCCACCTTTAAGTAAGATTTTAAATGCAGGACTTTTACTTGTAATGAAGTATTTTGACAATAATATATTGGTACTTGAAGTAAAGCATCTGATTACTCCTCCCCCTCTGTCTGTAAGTTAGAGAACATGTTGATGTGGAGACAGTGTGGTGTGTGGTGGGTCATCTAGATGAGAGTGGACCTGATCCATTATCGCTCTGCTGCCTCAGAGATTTCCCCCTGAAGAAACCATCAGGGGTCTCCAATAACAAACAAAATAAACACTTAAAAAAATAACAAAGTTAATTTCCCACTTTCGTGGATGACTTGAATTGGCACTTAAAAATGAAAGCATAGAGCGAGCTCATTATCTCTCTACATACAGCGTTTGTTGCAGGTCACTAATTCATCTCCTTTACCTCCAACAAGGAAACAGCTGTAATTATGGCCACAAATATTGATAAATAAACTGTGTACATAGAAATGGACAGGAGCAGACGAGGACTCTCTTCAAGGTTTATTTACCTCAGCTTCCTGTTTGTGTTTGTTCGACGGGCCTGTTTATTATGCAAATTGAGCTAATCCTTTCCGCCCTTCATATTCAGCCGAGTCCTGCTTGAAAGTGTATAACTAATGATTGTTGAATTAATCTGGATTCATGTTACCTTTATTATAAAGTGTCTGTATGACATCATCAGCATGTCCATGTGTGAGACAGGATTTCAGATGGTACACACATATTATAATACATAGTGTTCTTCCCTCTGTGGGACCAGCACAGGAAACACACTCCTCTGTGGAGTGTGTTTCTTAAAGTTATGGACAGGCTGAATTCCTTTCTTGAAAAGGTTGGAGTTACCATATTTGCAAATACCCATAACCTGATGCCTTTGAAAATGTTTGATAGGTGTTTCTTCATCCAACAAGAAATCTGCATGCATCTCCCCCCCAGCCTTCAACAGTGGGCTCCTTGCTTTGTGTAACATGTGCAGAGGTCGTGCGTAGCAAATCTGAAGTTAACACAAATTGAGAAGCAATTATGATATGCTGTGGACTCATTAACTCGAATAAGACAGGACAAGGAAACAAACGTAACATCACAATCACTGAAGAGAAGAATGCTCAAGACCCTCTAACGTACGTTTGATCTGGGATTTAACTCAGTATTTAATTTGAAGGATTGACTGGTGCACAAAGGCGTGTTTCAGTCTACCTGGGACCTTGTATCTCTGATGGTAACAATTCGTATCCACCAGCGACGTGCAGTCAGGGGAGGCAGGGGAGGCAGAGCCTCACCTGTCATACTCATAGACTGGCCATACTACAATGTAACGGAAAAACAACTAAAGAAAAACTAAATAGTAATAATAATAAAATGTCTCCACTGATCTGTGTTGTAACTGTGATTTCTGTTTGATTCCAATCACTTTTTATAGTCAAAATCAGCAAATTTGCCGAGCTCCGCTACAACTACGGGTAGCTATGAGGAGTGAGGCAGGGACGAGCTCTGCCTCTCGTAAGCCCACAGTAACTTGCTGGAGCGCGGGCACTAATTTAGCGCGGCACTTATTTTGCGAGCGCGCTCAAGCCAGTTACTGTGAGGTGAGGTGAGGCACATATGAGATCTGCCTCACCTCAGAATGCGTCACCCCACAGAAACTGGCTGGAAAGCGGGCCCTAAGCGCATGCCTGCACCATCTCACTGTATGTCACCAATGTAATGTTTGTAGATCCCTTTATTACATTTATCCTCGCCATCCATAGTCTCTAAATAACTTATTTCACGTATATATGATATTTAGGCCCGCTGGTCTCATCATACAACGGCAATGAAAAAAGCACCAGGGGAGGCAGCCATAACCTCTGCCGCACTGAAGGGGGCGCACGTGAGCCCACAGGTTCTTGTTGCTACTGTTATTCTACGCAGAGACGGTATAGACGAGAACAACAAACTAGACTTTTGAAACTAGAGGAAGATAAGGAGGACTTTTACAACAAAGTAATAGAGATTGTTGTCCAGAAGGATAGCATGGACTTCAAGTCAAGGTAAGACCACATTGGTAATGAAAATGGGATCTTACTAAGAAAGAACAATCCAATATTTAGATTGTGGGTATCCTTTTGTTGAACGGTCTGTTTAAAATGAATCGAAACATCAGACCAAAAAAGCTTTTGAAAATAACAGAATATTTCGATTAAGGTCAGAATATAATATTTGTAAATCTGACTCTGAAAGAGTCAGTGCCTCACCAGCCATGAACCTCACCGCACGTCACTGGTATCCACTGTTCAATCAAGCTTATTTCCGTAGTGGCCAAACAGCGGTACTACAACTTACGCCTCAGTCCATGATGTCATTGGGCCCAGAAATCATCTTTCCTCTGACGTAGGGAAAGAGATGTCTGGAAATCAGCCTATCATTAGTTTTGAGGTAAAATAACCGTAGGAACACTTGAATAGACGTAATTCCAGTTATAAAGTTCTAAAAATGTGGTCATGTGACTGCATCTGTTTCTTGGATCTTTTTTTTGCAATTTTGCCATGTTCTTAGATTTGTGGCATTGTCCTTGTTGAGTACATGTTATTACTGTATTGAAAGTATTGTGATTATCCTTCAAACTGTGTCCAGCAGCACTACAGTCCATACATTCTACACAGCTGTTTAGGTTTTTAAACAACAATACCTGTATATTTATTTCAGTGTTTGTCCTTTGCTATCGCTATGAAATGCACAGTCTGTACTTGCACCTTGTGATATCTATTTTTAAGCTAAGGACAAGATCAAGCACAAAATACCTACAATTTCTACTTTATCATTTTCTTAACATCCTTATAATAACGGCTCACTCATGCCAGATATCTCACTACATTGGAAGCTGTCTGTTTCTCGTCATTGTACCTAACCTAAACATGTTCACTGTTGCCATGGCATTCTCTAATTAAAGCTTTGCTGTAATCCTCAGGAAGTGACACTTAACATTAGAGGTATTATGTTCAGCACTGACAGTAATGAAGCTGCTGTCGTC